>NC_082663.1:115366212-115669242 GCF_025265405.1 Mesoplodon densirostris | reverse complement strand
CTCGGGACTCTGCAAGTCAGAGCTCCACACGCTTTGCAGTGGTAGAGCACCCGGCCATGACCAACAACTGTGACAGGTGCTTCACAGGACGTCCCCAAAGGGGCAGGGTAGGGGGAACTCAGGCCCTGCTCAAGATGACACACCTGGAGTCCAGGTACAGTTTGCCAGTTAGTAGCTGTGTTACTTGGGAAAATAGCAAAGTCTCTAGAAGTCAATTTTCCCAACTGTCAAATGGGGGTAATAATACTATTGACCTCCTACAGTTTTTGAGGGGATAGATGAGATGTTGCTCTTAAAGGCATTTTCACAGTGCCTGTCCAACAGTAAAGCACTCCTTAACTGTTGACAATCACACCACCATCCTTATTATCAGTAGTCACCACTTCATACAGAGTAGCACTCCACTTTGGTCATGAGTATGAGCGCTGAGGAGTAGTACCAGTGGCCTAAACCCGGCCTTTAATACAAGAAGACTGTATTTGTCTTCACCCCTAGGTATGAATATGGTAAGATGCTTTCCTTCCACTCTGAATCTTCCTGCGTGGTGCTGGGTAGACACTGATCTCTGTGATGTGGTTCCAGCCCTTGGGAAGTTGATAACCTACTAGGGAAGATAAGCCCCATTCAGGAGTAACTACAGTATAACCTAGAACATGATGAGAATAAATAAAGGCCTTGGTGGGGGGTGGAATGAGAGGTGGAATGTCATTAAATGTCTTCTCTGGGAAGAGATCACATGTCTGAAGGCAAATCACTACCCAAGTGTGAATGACCTGAGAACTGTCAGGTATAAGATGTAAACTTGTTTATTGATACCTGTATAATTTACTGTTTACGGACTAGACCTGGTACTATACTTTTCAGAAGGTAGAAATCCCTTACATGTCCCCAATTTTCTTAGTTGTTGGACACGGTGATGTCAGGGTAGGTGCAGGCCACTGTCATGGGCCAGGACATCAGGTGACAGACACCCCTTCAGGAGAGGCGCCTGCACCATGGCACTCATGGCAGCCTGTGCAGCTTTGTCAGGAAGGAGAGGGAAGGGCCTCAGTGTACCTTGGGGGCTGCGGGAGGCTTGGCCCCAGGGAAGGGAGTTTAAGATCCCCAGAGGTGAGCAAGTGGCCCAGCCAAACCCTGGAGCAATTCAGGTAGGGGGCAAGAAGCCTCCTTGTAACATTAGTACTCCTCTCTAATGTCTAACCTTTATGGAATGCCACAGGCTCAGCCAGGGTGACTGAATAGGAGCAAGGAACTGGGTCAGCCTCTGAGAGGAAAATTCCATGCCGGGTGCACACAGAGGCTCCCATGTGCACCGGGGTTTGGCTCTGCAAGGCGAGGCAAGCCAGGCAGGATGCAGCTTGAAATGTGATCCTCCTCTCCCATGGCACTGGGCCGTGTAGGGGCCATGGGCCACTTCAGGCAGCCAGAGTTCATGAATGCATGAACGAACGAACTCCTTGATGTGAAAAAACAATGGTCTCTGGGCTGAAAGCATCCTGGTGGTGGTTGTGGTAGTGGGGGATTCCTGGAGTGGAGGGAGGCCTTCAGATCCCCCAAGTGGCAGAACCAAACAGTAACTAACACTGGTGCCTACTTACCCCTAGCTATGGCCTGCTCTGCTGTGAGGCCCAAAGATGGCAAAAATAGTGCAGAGCTACTGGCTATCACCTTGGCTTTTGGAACACAAAAACAGTAGACAGAGTCTTTCCTCATGAATCCTCAATGGCTCCCCACTTCCCAAAGTCAAGTCCATACCCTTCCCTGGCCTTCCAGGACCCACATGCTCTCTCCTTGCACTTCTCTGAGCTGCCTCCTACACTTGACACTGTGGGCAGTATATTGGCCTGCCATTCATTCCTCCTAATAGGCCAGCTCTCTCTCACCACTGAGCCTCTTCTGGTTCCCTCTGCTGGAATCCTCCCCAGACTTGGCTATACCCTCTGGTAGCCCTGCCATGGCCACCCCAAGTAGGATTATGGCCCACTGTCTTCTGTGCCCTCAGTATCTCTGCCATCACAGCACTTCTCACACCATCCTCCAATCACCTATGACTTGTCTATCCCTTCATTAATAGTCCCAGTCAGAGTAGTGACAGCAGGGCTGTGTGTGTGGCTCACATCTGAATCCCTAGCATCTGCATGGTGCTTGCTAGAGGATCCTCTATAAATCTTATTAAATGAATCAATGGATGGATGGACAGGCAGATAAATGAATGAGTGAATGAATGAATGAATGCATGAACGAACAAACTCCTTGATGTGAAAAAAGAATGGTCTCTGGGCTGAAAGCATCCTGGTGGTGGTTGTGGTAGTGGGGGATTCCTGGAGTGGAGGGAGGCCTTCAGATCCCCCAAGTGGCAGAACAAAGAGTAACCAACACTGGTGCCTACTTACAAATGGTCCCCTCCATCTCTCCTTAGAGTCATCCAGTCTCATCCCACTGTCACAAACCCCCTCACAACAGTCACCTCTGTGGAGCTAGAGGACATCAAGTCACTCCTCCAGCCTCCTTATTGCAGATGACAGCTCTCCATGTGTGAGCCATGGCCCATGTGGTTTAGGACAATCCTCTGAGCAGGCAGAGAATGGATCCAAAACTACCCCACCTTTCTACCGTTCTGACTTGGGAATGCCCCAGAAGTCCATGGACTCACTAGTTCCCCTACCATAAAGACTGCTTTACTGGTAATCACTGAGTTACAAGGGGTTACTAAAATTGGGTACCATTGCCGTTATTTCACTCCTTTCCAGTTCTTTACTGTCACTGAGTTCTTCTTCCATAGGGAAGTGAGAATAGGTTGCAGCCTCAGTGAGCTGCAGTAAAACTGTTTGGGAATGCGTACTCCACAAAGCCAGCACTCAAGCTCACTAGGATTGGAGCCATCCCTCGGCCTTGGGAAAAGATGCTCCACCTGCCGCTGCTGGGGATCTGACTGTGAGACCACCCAACTTTCCAGAGCTGTATAAGATTATTTTTTTAATCATGATACTATGTATGTTTATATGCAAACACATATACAAACATACATAAATATACATACACACATATATGCTTGCATAGGCTGTGAATATTTTGAAAATATATCACAAGAAACTTATAACAGTGATTGCCTTTGAGAGAAGACTAGCAGGGGGTCACAGGAGGACGTTTAGACAGTATATCCTCTTATACCTTTTGAAGCTTCCTATGTTCACACACTACACATTTTTTGTGTGTGTGTGTGGTACGCTTGCCTCTCACTGTTGTGGCCTCTCCTGTTGCGGAGTGCAGGCTCCAGACACGCAGGCTCAGCAGCCATGGCTCACGGGCCTAGCCGCTCCACGGCATGTGGGATCTTCCCAGACCGGGGCACGAATCCGTGTCCCCTGCATCAGCAGGCGGACTCTCAACCACTGCGCCACCAGGAAAACCCCACATACTACAAATTTTTTAAGCAACTAATAAAAAATAATTTCAGTCAATGATGTGGTTAATCAAGTTGAATATTGCTATCTCTGCTTAAAACCTGTCTCTGAAAATAAACTGTGGGTCAGACACTTTTGAGGTTAAGAAATCAATCATCTGACCTCAGTTGTTTTCTAGGACTTTGCTTTTAACAGAACACAGTAAATTTTTGGAGGAAATAATATCAGCAATATATTTTGCTTCTACAGGACTTTTTGGAAAAATGGTACATTAATATTTGAGGAAATAGAAAAAAAATCTCAAATAAAAACTGAGCATCTCTTTTGAATCTCTCTTATGTGTCACTCTGTATTTGTTGGTTGAATCACAAACTGTGCTTCTGCTAAAAAAATACAAATGACAACTGATTCAACATCTATTTATGATAAAAATAATAAAGGCCATATATGACAAGCCCACAGATAACTTCTTAATCAATGGTGAAAAGCTGAAAGCATTTCCTCTAAGATCAGGAAGAAGACGAGGGTATCCACTCTTGCCACTTTTATTTAGCATAGTATTGGGAGTCCTAGCCACAGCAATCAGAGAAGAAAAAGAAATAAAAGGAATCTGAATTGGAAAAGAAGAAGTAAAACTGTCACTTTTTGCAGATGACGTGATACTATACATAGGAAATCCTAAAGATGCCCCCAAAAAACTACCAGAACTCTTCAATGAATTTAGTAAAGTTTCAGGATACAAAATTAATACACAGAAATTTGTTGCTAACAATGAACTATCAGAAAGAGAAATTAAGAAAACTGTCCCGTTTACAATTGCATAAAAAATACCTAGGAATAAATCTAACTAAGGAGGTAAAAGGTACTTGGTAAACTATAAGACATCAATGAAAGACACTGAAGATGACATAAACAGTTGGAAAGATATACCATGCTCATGGATTGGAAGAATTAATATTATTAAAAAGACTATACTCCCCAAGGCAATCTACAGATGAAATGCAACCCCTATCAAAATATCAATGGCATTTTTCATGGAACTAGAACAAATAATTCTAAAATTTGGATGGAAAAACAAAAGACCCTGAATAGCCAAAACAATCTTAAGAACAAAGAACAAAGCTAGAGGTACCATGCTCCCTGATTTCAAACTATACTACAAAGCTACAGTAATCAAAACAGTATGATACTGGCACAAAAACAGACACATAGATCAATGGAACAGAATAGAGGACGCAGAGGTGAACCCATGCTTATATGGGCAATTGATCTATGACAAAGGAGGCAAGAATATACAATGGGGAAAATAAAGCCTCTTCAATAATGGTGTTGGAAAAACTGGGCTACTTTCTCACACCCTATATAAGTGCAAAGTGGATTAAAGACTTAAATGTAAGACCTGAAACCATAAAACTTCTAGAAGAAAACACAGGCTATACATTCTTTGACATCAATCTTAGCAATATTTTTTGAGATCAGTCTCCTCAGGTAAGGGAAACAAAAGCAAAAATAAACAAATGGGACTATATCGAACTAAAAAGCTTTTTCACAGTGAAGGAAACTACTAGCAAAATGAAAACGCTGCCTACTGAATGACAGAAGATATTTGCAAATGATATATCTGATAAGGGGTTAATATCCAAAATATACAAAGAACTCATATAACTGAACATCAAAAAACCAAACAACCCAATTAAAAACTGGGCAGAGGACCTGCAAAGACATTTTTCCAAAGAAGACACACAGATGGCCAACATGCTCATGAAAAGATGCTCAAAATCACTAATCATCAGGGAAATGCAAATCAAAACCACAATGAGATAGCACCTCACACCAGTCAGAATGGCTGTTATCAAAAAGACAAGAAATAACATGTGTTGGTGAGGATGTGGAGAAAAGGGAACCCTTGCACACTGTTGGTGAGAATGTAAATTGGTGCAGCACTATGGAAAATAGTATGGAGGTTCCTCAAAAAAAAATTAAAAATAGAACTACCATACAATCCAGCAATTCCACTCCTGGGTATTTACCTAAAGAAAATAAAAACACTAATTAGAAAAGATACATGCACTCCTATGTTCATTGCAGCATTATTTACAATAGCCAAGACTGAATTAAATATTGACATTTGTGAAAACATGGATGGACCTAGAAGGTATTATGCTAAGTGAAATAAGTCAGAGAAAGACATATACTGTATGATTTCACTTATGTGTGGAGTCTAAAAATCAAAACAAATGAACAAACATAACTAACCAGAAACAGAGTGATAGATACAGAGAACAAACAGGTTGTTGCCAAAGGGGAAGGATGTTGAGGAGGAGAGAAATAGGTGAGGGAAATTAACAGGTACAAACTTGCAGTTACAAACTAAGTGAGTAATGGGTATGAAATGTACTGTGTGAGGAATATAGTCAATAATTATGTAATATCTTTGTATGATGACAGGCGGTAACTAGACTTATCATGGTGATCATTTTGAAATGCATAGGAACGTCAAATCACTATGCTGTGTACCAGGAACTAACAAAGTGTTGTAGGTCAATTATACTTTTAAAACAAACAAATAGAGAAAAAGAGATCAGATTTGTGGTTACCAGAAGTGAGGGGTGGTGGGAGGGGATGTACAACATGATAAATATAATGAACACTGCTGTACATTATGTATGAAAGTGGTTAAGAGAGTAGATCCTGAGTTCTCATCACAAGGAAAAAAGTATTTTTCTATTTCTTTAAGTTGTATCTATATGAGATGATAGATGTTCACTAAACTTATTGTGGTCATCATTTCATGATATATGTAAGTCAAATCATTATGCTGTACACCTTAAACATCTACAGTGCTGTATGTCCATTATATCTCAATAAAACTGGAAAAGAAAAAAAAACAACTGAGGTGAGAATTCTAGGAACATGGCAGAGTAGAAAATACCAGGACTCTGTCTCCTCACCTAGATAACTATTATACAGATAGAATTTTTCTGATGTAACTACTTTAGAACTCTGGAGCTTACTGAAGGCTTCCAACTTCCAGGGGAGAGTTTGGGCAGTGGTTAATTTCAGTCAATGTCAGCATTTAGCACAGTAGCAGCTACCCACCCCCCATCCCAAGCCCTTTGGCAGGCATCTATGCACATGTTCCTGGAGTAACCTGCACACAGCCTGTGGGAACCAGGGTGTGCAATGAGAACCTTGTCCTCCAAATACTGGACATCTCTGTTCTGGTCACTGATTGCTGTTTCTGATCATGAGGTACAAAGAGGAGGGCAGTCATTCTTGTTTAACCTCCCCCTCCATCTTGCAACCCCCTTGTTCACTGGCTGAAGTGACTTCCAGGGAATTTAAAGGGATGGTGCCCCTTTCCCTTCCTTTCATTTCTCTATTTTTCCTCTTTTGGGAGCCAGACATTAAAGACTAGGACATTCAAAAGCAACTGCATGTATGAGGAAAATTAGAAAGTGACTGCGTATGCCCAGGGAAAGGCACAGGCTCAGAAAAACACTGAGAAAACCTTAAGTTTACACCTCTGGTTGATTATTGGTACAGAGATAGTCTACAACAATCAAAAACAATAACAAAACCCACTACACCCTGGGGAAGAGGGAGAATTGGATTTCTAGAGTTACCACATTATTAGATTCAAATGTCTAGTTTTCAATAAAAAATCACAAGGCATATAAGAAACAAGAAAGTGTGGTCCACTCAAAGAAAAAAAATCAAAATAAAATGTCCCTGAAAAAGACCTGATAGCATATCTGCTTGACAAAGACTTTAAAATATCCTTCTTGAAGATGCTGGAAGAACCAAAGAAAGATGTGAAGAGAGTCAAGAAGATGATATGTGAACAAAATAGAAATATCAATAAAGAAATAGAAAACCCAGAAAGAAAGCAAACAAATTCTGGAGCTGAAAAGCACTGAATGAATGAATGAATAACTGAAATGAAAAATTTACTAGAATGATTCAAAGGTTTATTTGAACAGGCAGAGGAAAGAATCAGCAAACTTAAAGATAGGACAAGAGAAATTATTGAGTCTGAGAGACAGAAAGAAAAAACATTGAAGAAAAGTAAACAGAGCCTAAGGGACTTGTGGGAAACTATCAAACAGAGCAACATATTCATTGTGGGAGTCCAAGGAGAAGAGAGAGAGAGAGAGAGAGAGAGAGAGAGAGAGAGAGAGAGAGAGAGAGAGAGAGAGAGGCAGAGAATATTTGAAGTAATAGGGCCAAAAACTTCCCAAACATGATGAAAGACATGAATATAAACATCAAAGAAGCTCAATGAACTCCAAGTAGGATGAACTTAAAGAGACCTACAAGAAGACACATTATAATAAACTTTTGAAAGACAAAGAGAGAATCTTGAAAGCAGATAAAAAGTATCCTCTATAAGACTTTCAGCAGATTACTCATCAGAAACTTTAACAGCCAGAAGGCAATGGGTGAATATATCCAAAGTGCTGAAAGAAAAAAAAACAAAACTGTCAACAAAGGATTCTATATCCAGAAAAACTACCCTTCAAGAGTGAGAGAGAAATCAAGACATTCCCAGATAAACAAAAGCTGAAGGAGTTCATTACCATTAGATCTACCCTGTAAGAAATGCTCAAGAGAGCCCTGCAGGCTGAAATAAAATCACTAGACAGTAACTTGAAGCTGTATGAAGAGATATTGTAAAAATCTCACAAAAGGTAAATAGATGGGGAGAGTGACACTAGCATCATGGCAGCCCAAAATGTCCCTTATTTTGTCCTCACTTCAACAACAAAAATTCAGCCTCCATCCACGAACAAAAGTGCCTCTGTGGGAGTTGTGGGATCTAGCACCATACACCAAGGGACCCAAGAGGAGTCTTGCCCACCTGTGCATCAGCTAATAGGCAGACAGCCCTCAGTACTGGCAGTGAAACCTGCAGTAGCCTGTGAATTGGCTCCAGCCACTCTTGGCTGTAGTCCAGGAGCAGCTGGAGAACAGACTTGGGAGGTCACACACAGATGAGAGAGCCTTTGTGGAAGTCCAGGTTTCCAGAGGAGAAGCTCTGGCACTCCATTGGAGCAAAAAAACAGAAGTTTGGACACACTGGAGTGGCAGTTAGTAAGGATTGGAGGGCTTGGGATGAGGCAGTCACGTGAGATAAGGCCCAGAGGTCAGTGGTAACATTAACACTAATAAAACTACTAATACTAATGCTAATGCTAAACAGATGACCCTTTCTAAATGTTCTCTATGTGTTATACATTAAACTGAGCACTTTTTATATGCCTAATTTAGTTTAACCTACAAATATCTCTGCTGTTCATGGTAGGGGTGATTATCATTGGAGAAATTGAGGCCTGGAGAGGGGAAGCTTGCCTGGATTCCCCCAGTTCACAAGTAGCCAGGCCTGGCTTTGCACTCAAGTCTGCTGACTCTAAGAGGCATGCGAAGAAAGCCAGGGGGGGCTTCCCTGGTGGTGCAGTGGTTGAGAGTCCACCTGCCGATGCAGGGGACATGGGTTCGTGCCCTGGTCCAGGAAGATCCCACATGCCGCAGAGCGGCTGGGCTTGTGAGCCATGGCTGCGTACCACAAAAAAAAAAAAAGAAAAAGAAAGAAAGCCAGGGGCCCATTTGAGGAAGAGCAAGCATGAGGGTACTAGGGGGTATAGTGGGAGGCAAGATAGATGGGGATGTTTATAACTTTGGACACTACATGTGGAAACCTGATCTTCATTCTGAGATCGTTTAGAGGCAAGTAGAGGCTTGGGTTTAGGATAAGCCCTTTAGGTTCAGGAGAAGGAAGACAAGGCCAGGCTAGAGGCTGCCTCAGTAGCCAAGACCAGAGGTGATGGGGTCTGGACTTGTGTGGGGTGGAAAGCAGAAGAGAGATCAGGGAATTGGAACCTGCAAGATGTGATGATTGAGGTGGTTCTGGGAATCCCCACTTATAGGAGGGGTGAGGCTGAGGTGCTGAGCAGGGAGTGAGGAGGGAGCTCCTAGCCTTTCTGGATGAGGAGGCCAGCTTTGGTAACACAGATGTGGGTCCAGACCCCGGCTCTGCCACATACCAGCTGTGTGACCTCAGGTAGGTTACCGGTCCTCTCTGAACCCATCAGCTGGGTGCACACCCACTTCTTCCTCCAGGCCGGGGCTAGGACTGGATGAAACAAGTGCTTCATAATTTAACTGCCAGCACCTCGGTTTCCTGAGTCCCTTCTCTGTAGTCTCACATCTTCCAAAATCTCTGACCCTACCTTCCAGGGACTGACACTGACCCTGCATGACTGCTGTGGGGCTTACTTTAAGACCTTCCTTCTGGTAACTCTGGGAGATACAGTCCAGGACACCTTTGTATTTGTTTACATAAACCCCGTCAGCTTGCAGTCGACTCTTCACGACATCCATAGGAGTTGCTGTCCCCCAAGAAATTGCTCCTGTTAAGAGAGAGACAAATAGGTATCAGGGGCTGGCTGGTTGGGGTCTGGAGGGGACCCGGCTCCCTGCAGATTTCCACCATTCAGAGGCTTAATATGCTGCTGGGGGACGTGGAAAGAGCTCAAGGTCAGGACCTATGAAGGGGGTTCTTGATTCTCCCTCACCACTTGCTGTGGGACTTTGCAGAAGTCTCCTGCCACCTCTAGGCCTTGGGTTTGTCTTCTGTAAAATGGGCCAGCAGTACCTATCTTCATGGGGTTGCTATGAGGACAAATAACCTGATGCATGTGAAGCATTTAGCACAGTTCCAGGTCCATCGCTAGTGCTTCCTAAGCAGAAAGCTTTATTAGCAGCTTTTATTGGAGGAACAGGAACAGGCCCCATAGTACTTTCCGGGCACAGGGGAGGGAGATCAGGGTGAGGCCTGAGGCTGAAGGCTGGCAGCTCCCCAGAGGCAGGATTTACTCTGAACATGAAGAAGATGCTAAACAAACACTTTCAGATAGCCTGCTTGCCAAGGAAGGGTCAGCTGAGGGACTGCAGAGAAGAGCAGGGGCAGGTCTTTTAAAAGCTCTTATCTTTTCCAGTGATGTGGAATAGAAGCCTTAGGACCATGTGCCACTGGGTCATCTTCATTGGATAAGTTCAGGTGTCCTGGTTTGAGTACTTTGTGACTTTAAGGGACTCTAAGAAAACAACGCCAGGTTATTGTATAAACAGAGAAATTGGCACATTCTTTGATGGGGAGAGAAAAACAAACCGATGCCAAAGTCCAAGGCAGCTGGTTTGCAACGTTTTGTAACTGCTGCCCAGCGGCTCCCAAAAGAGGCCTTAGCCTGTCCCCAGCCCCCTTCCCATCCCAGCCTCCTGCCCTTGGTCCTCTGGGAGACCTCTGGACCTCTCCTCCCTCCTGCCTTCTTCCAGGATAAATGGGGCCGCTTTCCCTGGAGTCAGCCCAGGTGCTGCCCTGGCACACTCCCCTGTTCTCAGCCCATGGGCGAGGGTATTTCAAAACCAGGTTTGACTGCCAGGCCACACACATCTGCTCTCACCAGAAATGAGAGAAGCTGGGGCCTGTTTGCCTTCTCAGTCAAGAAGTACTTATCGAGCACTTACTGGGAGCTGGCACAGGCCAGGCCTCAGGCACAAGGCAGGAAACGGGAACACTGGGGTCTGGTGGCTAAGATGTGGGCTCTGTTATGTGTTTCCTAAGTTTCAAGCACAGCTGATTAGATGAGGAGGAGGAGGAGGAATGACAATTTTCTTCTGTCCAGTGGATCTTTCCCATCAGCATCAAACATACCATGTTACCTGTCTTTTTAAAAAAATTTTTACTGGAGTTTGGTTGCTTTACAATGTTGTGTTAGCCTCCACTGCAGAACAAAATAAATCAGCCATACACATACAGACATCTCCTCCCTTTTGGACTTCCCTCCCATTTAGGTTACCACCATGCATTAGATAGAGTTCCCTGTGCTATACAGTATGTTCCCATCAGTTACCCGCCTTCTTGAGAAGCAATCCTCTCTTGACTTCTGTACCCCTCTCTGACTATAGCTGTGTTTCTCTCTTTCCCCATACAGCACATTCAAATCTCTCAGAAGTGTTGTTTGTACTTGGGTTCTCCAATTTCTTTCATCCCATTCTCTCTTGATCCCACTTCAATCAGGTTTTCATACCTTCATCTTCATCAAAATGGGTCTTGTCAAAGTCCCTGGTGACCTATGCATTGCTAAATCCAAGCAGTGGGAATAGCAAGTGCAAAGGCCCTGTGGTGGGGAGAGAGCCAGGCACGGTCAAGTTGCAGGAAAGAGACCAGTGTGGCTGGAGCAGAGCAAAGTAAGGGGACGGTAGCAAAAAAATGAGTGCAGAAGGGTAACAGGCAGCTGGAATGCTGATGGTCTTGAAACCATTGCAAGGTCACTGACTTTTACCCAAAGTGAAATGGGGATGCAGCGTGGGTTCTGAGTAAGGAGGTTAAGTAACCAGTCCATGGTCACAAAATGACTAAGTGTGGATTTGAACTTGGATCTTTCTGACTGCAGAGTCCCTACTATACTATCTACATTAGCTGTGTGACCTTGAGTTGGTCACACTGAACCTGTTTTCTCACATGAAAAACGGGGAGACTGATTCCTACCTTCTGGGGCTAATGAAAATCTCACATTGGAAAGGTCTGCAGGGTGCCAGTATTCAAAAAAGGTGAGCCATGATAACAGATTTTCTTTTCAAAGCTCAGTGGTACCTGACACAGAGCAAGTGCTCAAAATATACCTTCCAGCTGAAAGCTGCAAGAGTCCAAATAGGGACTCAGAGAGAAGGGGATGGGAGAAAGAGGGGGGACCATTCCCCATTCCTAGCCCTTCGTCTGCCTGGTGAGGTCTGGCCATAGCAGGTACTTAGAATTGTTGGATGAGTGGCTGGATGAACCCTGCCCTTCCCCAGGGCTGAGAAGGGCATGGTAGGCTCCCCAGCTGTCTTGCTGCCGTGGTCAGCATGGGGGCAGGAATCAGCAATGCCGCCCTTACCTGCCATGCCGCCTGCCAGCCACACAGCACAGGGGCTGGGGCCTGTGTGGGCCTCGGGCGTAATCAAGTCACTCAGGAACACATAAGGGATGAAGTAGAGGCAGTAGCCCGGGACGTCCCGCAGCAGCATGGCACTGGCGCCCCGGTAGAGCCCTGCCAGGCCTTCAGTCCGCACGATGGTTATGATGCAATGCACAGGCCCCTGGTAGGCTGGCTGCTCCCCAAGAGCTGCCACCCTGGGCTTCAAACCAAGGTTGGCTGCAAAGACAGGGCAAAAAGATGGCAAGTGACCTGGGGGCAAGAGAATGACCATTGTCTGGCATTGGAGTCAGCCCAGCCCATTGACAGTTCCCACTCACGTCACCAATTGATTTTTACCAAAACTTCTGACCGTCTTGGCAACTCAAACGGGGATTTTGAAGTCCCAACAGGGAGCTCCTGCCAGCATGTGCAGCCAGACTGGACAAAATCCCAGCCAGGTGATAAAGCACCTGTCGCCTTAGAATGCTCAGAGGTTCTCGGTCAACCATCACTATGTCTTTTTGAGTAGATGTGACTGCACAATGCCTTGGATCAAATATGCTGAGGCATACCAAGCTCCTTCTTGAAGCAGAGGCTGGAAAATCCAACACAGTGTGTGTGTGTGTGTGTGTGTGTGTGTGTGTGTGTGTGTGTGTGTGTGTGTGTGTGTGTGTGTACTCGTGCATAGTGTGGTAAAAAGTGTATGAGATTTGGACCCAGACTGTCCTGGTTCCAAATCCTGGCCCTGCTTACCAACTTTCTGACCTTGGTAAGCACCTTTTTAGCCTTTGTTTCCTTACCTTTGAAAAGGGGACAGGCCAATACTGTATTGTATACTTGAAAGTTGCTAAGAGAGCAGATCTTAAACATTCTCACCACATACACACACAAAATGGTAACTATATGAGGTGATGGATGTGTAAACTGACCTTATCTTGGTAATCATTTCACTATACATACATGTACCAAATCATCACATTGTGCACCCTAAACTTACACAAGGCTATATGTCAACTGTATCTCAATAAAGTTGGAAAATTGTATTTTTTAAATAAAAAAGAGAACAGGCTGTTGTGAGTATAAACAAGGTAATACTTATAAAGAGCTCAGCATGGTGCTAGGAACACTGTAGGGGTGCAATGTTATCACCAGATTATTACTGAGACCAAGTTGACTGGTGTGAGTTGGGTGCAGGACGCACTGGCTGGAGGGCTGGACATGTTCTCACTGACTCTCTCCAGCCCTGGCCAGGCTGTGCCCTGAAACAGCTGTAGGGCAGTACTGGTGCCACTGGCCCCTCAAAGCCCAGGGGCATAGGGTGCTGTCTCCTTAGCTGACCTCTGGGGTCTCTGCTGGCAGATTATCAGTTGTTATATCAGTAGCTTCTTTACAGGATGTGTGTAGCCAGCAAGTAGTGACTCTGTCTGTTCCTCTAATTCTTCCATCGGGCTTCTTCCATCTCCCTGCCTCATGCCTGTCTACTTTGCTATGGACCTTTCAGCACAGCTTTGACTCATGGCCAGAGAGACCTCCTAGTCCCAGTGCAGATACAGCAGACTCATGTTCAACTTTCCCTTCTTGAAGAACTAACATGACATGGCCAGGACAGAAACAGAATGAAGCTTGCCTATGACCACATGCGTATTTTGCCACCTGGGTTTAATTCCTGTAAGCACCCTCTCAATGGGGTTTTACACATGCTGGCTAAGAGACAGATCACTTTTGTTATACAGGTGAACATCCAAGCCCCCTACATAGCCCCATCTTTATCAAATGAAGGTTAGGAAAAAATACTCAGCTTCATGATGCCACAGTCCAAACCAGAGATTTAGGAGTAAGTACAACCTGTCCTTTTCACTCAACCCGGAAGTAGACGAGGTCCAAGGGGAGGTTCCTACTTGCCTGGAAAGTATGCTTGAACAAACTAATCTTGTATTTTCTTTCTATGTTGGGGGAACAGAGGCATCCTGGCCACGTGCATTAGGCCAACTACAACGTGGGCAGGAGGCTGAGTCTCATTCTATAGTCTATAGCAGGGAGTGAGCAGGGATGGTGGCCACTTTTAGGGGCACAGGGCCCTCTGAGCTCAGAGCAAGATCAGACACTGTGGTGTTTGAGAATCCACTGAGAGGTCACTGAACACCCCTTTCTCTCCCAAATCCACTATGATACCACCAGGGTCATCCTGGGAAATTTTGACGTTAGCCCACATAGATGTTAATTGTCCCAACATATTAACTTTGCCTGGGCCATGCTCATGTCAAAGTAGCAGTGATCTGTCCCAGGAGTCAAGGTTTTCATGAATCAACTGTGGGCATGATGTAGCTTTCAGAAGTTACTGATTGAAAGAGAATGTCCTGATAACATTCTGCTTGTTTGGGGGACAGATGTTGTAAAAAAACTTGTCCAACCTCCAACTGACTTTGTCAACAAAAAACCTGTACTTTTTTCCTTTTCTTTTCAGGATAAGCAATAAGGAAATTCTCTCACATTCTCCTAGGGTTGTAACATAAGCGATCTAGCTTCTACTGCTTGAAAATTATCCATTTACAATTATTACAGCAATAGAATTGTCATGGTGACCTGGAATACTGACACGAGTCTGAACTGGTGGCCAAGGCCTTCTGGACACAAGTTGATACTGTGGAGCCCTTGGAACTCCTTCCACCTCCCTCAACCCCAATATTTTTAAAGAAACTTTTTATTTGGAAATAATTTCAAATTTGCAAAAAAAAAAGTACAAAAAAGGAAAACTGTACACAGAACACCTTTACCCAGATTCACCTATTGTTAACATTTTACCTCATTTGTTTTATGGTTTGTATGCTGTCTCCCTCCCTCCCGCTCTTCTCCCACTCCGCCCCCTACTTTTCACTCAAACATGTGTGTGCAATTAAACTGAACAGATGCCTTTGTCCCAGGGCCTAAACTTTGCCTGGGCCATGTTCATCTCCAGGTAACAGTGACCTGACTTGGAGTCAGTGTTTTCATGAATCAGCTGTGGGTACAATGTGGCTTTCAGGAGTTACTGATAGAAGGAGAGAATCTGATAAAATTGGAAAAACACTTGGCCAAACGAGAACCGGCCTTGACATCAAGACCCAAACCAGAACCAAATCTGTACTTTCATTTTTTTCTCCCAAAATAAGCAATAAGGAAATTCTTTTGCACACACATGCATACATAATTTTATTCTCTGACCCATTTCAGGGTGAGTTACATACAAAATGGTCCTTTGCCCCTAAATACTTCAGTCTGTGTTTCCTAAGACTCGGGATACCATTCTACATACTGTGGGACAACAGCCTGGTTCATAATCTACATGGACAATACTTGTATCTAATGTACTGTCTATGCTCATACCTTCCTGTGATCTCATGCTGACCTTTAGAGTGTTCCTCCCCAACCCCCAGGACAGGATCCAGTCTATCATGTATTATATTTAGTTGTCATGTCTCTTTAGCTTCCTTTCATTTGGAGCATTTCCACGGCCTTTCTTTGTTTTTTTTAATGACACTGCCATTTTTCAAGACTACACCACCCCCTTTCTTGTTAACAGAACTTTCCTTATCTGAGATTTGTTTGATGTGTCCTTGTTATTACATTGAGATGATGCATTCTTGGCTGGACTTCTTCCCTGTTCTTAAGTCTCACCTTTTTTCCCATGAAGACCAATCACTCTTAATAGCCCTTGTCTTCTCCTCTGGCCTCCTCTGCCTGTTTTTATTAGTTTGTTTTTTAACTGAGGTATAATTTACATTCCATAAAAGGTGTAGCTTGTAAGTGCACAGTTGGTGAGTTCTGACCATGGCATGCACCAGACACCATATCCTACTGAGAAAATGATGTCTTAGACTTGAAATAAACTGTTTTGGTCACTCAGGCAGAGCAAAGAAGCCTACCTAGCCTCTCCTGCTTTTCAAGGCAAAAGGATTCTGTGACATCAATGACGTGTCACTCAATGAGAAGCAAATCTCTTTTGGGTGACAGTAGTTATGGGCCCACCTACTTTAGCAATAGTGGTATGGACAATTCATAAGGGACCACAAGGCAGAAGACTGCTGGGATTCTGATCAATTGCTCAGACCACAAGATGCTCTGTGGCTCAGCTGGGGAAGGAGTTGCCCAGGAGCCTTGGCAGCTAGACTTAGAAAAGCGCCGAATCAGAGCTTCTGGTAAATCTAGCAGTGGACCAAATTTAGTTTGTGTAAAACAAATTTTGGTGACCCTTAACAACTGACTTGGGAGGTTGCTGGCAAGCAGCTCTTGGAAATATGTGTAACTGATACATGTGGATTTGTCTTTGTGCAAGGAACCCAAGGAAGGAAGTAGGCACCCTCCTCACACTGAACCACTGCCCCTCAGCCTGTTGTTCTGGAACCTTCAGGGCTTTGGCTTGGGGTGCACACATGCAAGTGAAGGGTTCACATTAGGTATATTTCCTTCTAGAATGAAATGTATTTAGTTTCTCTAATGAGAATTTTTTGTTCTAAAATGAGGATAAGATGATGAATCAAATTTTGATTATTTCTTATCATGAGCACTTTGCCATTAAGGCCATTTTTTGCTGTACTCTCTAAATCAAGAGTCTTTTACTATGGTAGGTAGAGTTACACTCAGGATGCCTGTGGTTTTCTTTGTTTTCCCAAATTCATTTAGGGTCAACTCAAGCACCCTACACCAAGACGAGCAGGATGTTCAACGTTGATAAAATTGCCCCCCACCCTGCTCCTAACCTTCACCTAGGAGCTTAGGAAGGCCTACACAGTTCTAAAAGGACCCCTCCTCCGGGCTCCCCTGCCTGGTCCAGCTCAGTCCCCACAGCACACACTGTGGCTGTCTGGCTCCACCGCTCAGCAGCAGTGTCTGGTGCCTTGCTTGCTGGCTCCTGCCTGGGCCAGGAGGTCCCTCTGTAGGCAGGTGCCTCTGCAGGGAGCTCTGCAGAGAGTACAGGTGTCCAGGTTTGGCCAGTTCTAACAGGTACACATGCAGCCACTCCTTGGGGGGTCCTCCTACCTCAGAGAGGCTTCACTGGCTCGGATGCAGGCTGAGGTCCCCACAGATCAGCCACTAGTGCCCCTCTTCTCAGAACCCAGGGTCCTGCCACTGCATCCCACTGTACCCTTCCCAGACACAAACACAAACAAGTTTCACTTCTTTCCTTTTTCAGGCAATGCTGTTCAATTTCTTCAGTGGGTCATGACCTTGGAAACAGGAAAGTCAGCTGAAACACAGTGACTGGTCACTGATCCACTGAGGTAAGGAGGGCCCAGGCCTCAGGAGCCTCTCTGGAAGGGAGAGTGCCACCAGTCCTCCTCTGTGTGCCTATGTTAGGGTGGGGTGGAAATACAACATCATTTCTCAACAGGTCACTTTCTCCAGAAAATCCTTAACAAGTCTGCCACCCACTGATGAAGCCCTGCTGGTCCCCAGTTAGCAATGTGTAGGCTCACCAAGTGTTCTGTGCTCGAATGCCTCTGGGCCAGCAGGCTCTCAAATGGAAGGGGGCAGCATGGGGTTATTTCAAGGGACCCACCAATCCACAAGCATTATAGATTGACAGAATTCCTAAAATATCTCACATACATGTCTGGCCATTTTTCTCATATGTGTAGGTGCTATTGTGGGAACACAATAACAATTACTTAAATACACTGATGATCCATGGTAGCTTCTTGTCATATGTGTTTTCTTAATCTGTGGACATAAAGTAAACAGCTGTTCTCTGGGTTGGTCTCCATTTTATATATTTAAAAGGTACTCGTAGAAAAAGCTGGGACCCCTAGTCCATGCCAAGGCTGTACCCCCTATCATGGTCTGTCCTGGCTGCTGCTGTTTTCTGAGCATGTTGTTTTGCCTTAACCTGTTCAATGAGTTTCCTGATGATAGGAATCACACACTGTGGCCTGTCCCAGGCACTGTGGCCCTGTGCCTGACACTGTGGTCCTTCTGTGTCTCAACATCCATTCAGTTAACACTTGAGCATCTGATCGGCAGCTCTAGCACCGGGGCCTCCCAAAGCTTTCACCTCCTGTGTTCGGCATTCCTCCAAGCCCAGCCCTGTCTGGTCCTTGTGCCAGAGACTATAGGTGCTAAAAGAAACTTCCAAATCATAAACTGCCACACTTGTCGAAGATGCTATGGAAGCATCCAGTAATGTGGATGGACATCTTCCAACAAACAGGTTGGGTATAACCTCTGTGGTTTGGGTTTGAACAAGCTGAGGGATCCCTCAGTTCACTTCCCCAGGGTATTACCAACGGGGAAGCTCTGGCCCAGTTCCTGTTTCTAAAGAGTCCAGCAGTTTTCTCATGATCTAAACAGTCCATGACAGGCAGATGGTTTAGTAGAAAGAGCCCTGGATTAGGAGCAGCTGGGATTTGCTCTGTTGCTCAGCTGCTATTTACTGTACAACCTGGTGCAAAGGACTCAACCACACTGGGCTGCAGTTTCCTCATCATACACAAAAGGGGAAGAATCAGTGGCCTGTCCACATCATTTGGCTTTTGTGAAAATTAATTGAGAATGTTGGCAAATGTACTTTACTAAAATGTGTGTTGTGCAAATGTACTTTACTTGAGGCAAACAGTTATCATTCCTGTCTTTATTACCTCGCCCTGATGTGACTTCAGATTCCCGAAGTGCTGGACCTGCGAATCTCAGGCAGCCATGCCCTGCTGTCACCTTCCATGACCTGCCAAGCCTACTGTGGAAAGACTGTAGAGATCGATCCAGCTCTGAGAACTACCAACACTAGTGTCAAGTCTAGAAATCAGGACAATATTTGCCCTTGTCAATTGATTCAAAGAACAAATGGATGTGTCCCCACTGTACGTAACTTACACAATGGTGCGTTAGGTTGTGTACACCTTCATTAATCTTGGCAAGCTATGTGGGACCACAGTTTGAAACATATTCAGTCACAGTGTCCAGAACTCAAGGGCGCCCTTGAACTGCATGGCTATATGCCTGGCCTCTTCACAAACCTCCTCCCTCCGCTTTTGGGCTGCCATTGCTCCAGCCCTCACTTCCTACTGGCACACAGCCTACTTGAGAAGAAGGCACCGACTGTATGGTCCTGGCTAGTTTCCAGGTTTTTGTGCCCCTTATCACATTCCAAGGGTTCCTGCCTTCCCAGAGGCTTTCTTCTTTAGGAACTGAATGGAGCAATGTGTATCTCTTTACGGAGCTTAGCATCAATAATTCCTGCCCTGAACTAGGAAATTCTTAGAAAGTCCACTGTATCAAAAGGCTAACCTGCCTGGAGATAAGTATGCTTCTTGGCAGCCACACATCTTTATGGGAGCAATAAAACTGTGTTGCCAAAGAGACAAACTGATGTAGTCAGGGCCTCTGAGGCACAGTTGTTGACCTTCTCAGCCAGACATTTCAGAAGATCCAGGGAGAAATGGTTTCGCCCCATTTTGTCATCATGCAGATTCTTGAGCTCAGACGGCCTTTGTGTTCAGGTGTGTGGCTGATGATCTTACTTGCCCAGATCACCCCTCAGCTGGCACTCCCACTGCTACCATCCAGTCCAGCTTGTCCCCTCTCGGCACGTCCAGATATTAGGACCTTCTCCTCCTCGAATCCTGGCCACACTCTGTCCCTTTCATTCCATCAGATTATCTTAAGTATGGTAGAGTCAGGCTTCCTCAACTTCCTTCCTCTTGCTTCAAAATTCTCTCACAATTGCCTCTTTCCTTCTCCCCTCCCAACTTGGAAAAGAAAGTCTTTTTCCTTCTTTACCCATTGGTCTCCGTCCCCACTGTCACCCTGACTTCAGCAACTCTCCCTTCTTCCCTCTCCTTCTCCACGTTGGTGACACGAGTCTCTCAGGACTGTGTTCCCAGGGTGTGGAGCTGTATGGCCCGGGGTGGAACAGCCCAGGGAGCCAGGACAAGTCACTTAAGCCCAGCCTCAGTTTCCCCACCTGTCAAATGGAGAATGACAGTGCAAATTTCACAGAGTTGCTGTGGTGAGTGAATCACGGGATTTGTGTTAGCACAGAGCACACGGCTGGGGCGCAATACTTGTTAACTACAGCTATTAGCATCAGTATAGCTCCCTCCCAAACTTCCTTTACAGCGTTTTCTCATTGACGTCTACCCTGGTCTTACTGCAGCTCACCTTGGCATTTGCATCTAACGCCATGACTTCAGCTATCACTTCTATGTCTGTCACACCCATCTAGACCTCCAGCCCTGACATTCCGTTTGCAGTCCCTCCCTCAACAGGAACCAAGGTCAAGTCCCCACAGTTCTCACTCGAGCCTACCCCTCCAGCCAGGGTCCAAACCAGCAGCAGCAACGATGAGTATGTGTGCTCACCCACTCCACGCCAAGCTCTGTCTTGCATGCTTCATCTGCTGGTTAATTCCCCGAGTGGGAGGTACCACCTCCCTCATCGCCAACCAACTTTGAAATCCTGGGTCATTTTCGACACCTTCCTCTCTCCTGCTTGGCCTGTTGGTTCTACATCATCAATGCCTTTTCCATCTGCCGCTCCCCTCTACTCCCAAAGCCCACGGCCCTGGGTCCGGCGTTCCCAGCCTCTCGCCGGGTCTGTGGAGCAGCCTCCAAATCAGCCTCCTCACCTCTACTATTCCCACCCCCTTCCATCCCTTCTGAAGGCCAGGTTCACTTCCTACCACACAGCTCTGCTCATGCTCAGGTCATGCTGCTGTCCAAGATGCTCCACTGCCTGCAGAATAGAAAGGAGACCCATACTCCAAGCTCTTCACAACTGACCCTGCATCTTTCACCCCTCCCCCCTCATCCTGCCACATGCTTGCCTTTCCTGCCACTGACTCTTTTTTTTTTAAGATCTTTTTTAACGTGGACCATTTTTTAGCATCTTTATTGCAGTATAACTGCTTTACAATGGTGTGTTAGTTTCTGCTTTATAACAAAGTGAATCATCTATACATATACATATATCCCCATATCTTCTCCCTCCTGCATCTCTCTCCCTCCCTCCCTATCCCACCCCTCTAGGTGGTCACAAAGCACCGAGCTTATCTCCCTGTGCTATGCGGCTGCTTCCCACTAGCTATCTATTTTACATTTGGTAGTGTATATAAGTCCATGCCACTCCCTCACTTCGAATGTGGACCAGTTTTAAAGCCTTTATTGAATTTGTTACAATATTGCTTCTGTTTTATGTTTTGGCTTTTCAGTTGCAAGACATGTGGGATCTTAGCTCCCCGACCAGGGATCGAACCCGCACCCCCTGCACTGGAAGGTGAAGTCTTAACCACTGGACCACCAGGGAAGTCCCCTGCCACTGACTCTTCCCTTACATCGTTTCTCAGTCTGAAACACCTCTCCCTCCCTACATCCCCACCTCCAAATCCTAGCCAGTATTCAAACACCCAATCAATAGCCACTTCCTCTCTGGAGACTTCCCAGTCTGCAGAGCCAGATTCTGAGGTTCCAGAGCCTTCCTGGGGCCCTTCTCATTCTGGTGCACACCTGATTCCCCACCAGACTGAGTGCTCCATGAAGGCAGGGGCTGTGCGTGTCTGATACCTGATTTACCTACTCTGCTTGGCTCAGAGCAGGGCCTCGGGAAATGCTAGTGAATGAATGAATCAGAGTGAATTCAATCAAGTGTAACCCTCAGCCCTTTGCCTCCAACTGGGCCCGGTGAAATTACTATGACGGTCAGCACAGAGTTAATGCTGAGTCCTCCTCTGATTCCCCAAACTCTGGCCTCCTGTGGTGTTGAGGGCTTTGTGATCTGCACATTAATTAGGCTCTTAATGAAAACACAGACCTGAAAGCTCCCAGATGGGGGAGGAGTGAGTGTCATTGGCCACCGGGCTCCAGGATGTGACTTGGCCCAGGCAGCAGAGGGACCTCACCCCTGAATTCCAGCTTGGGCCCTGCAGGGTGCCTAGTGAGGCTCATGCCTGGGTGAAGGGTAATGATCACTTGAAAATGGCACCTTCACAGGCACCTTACTGTCAAGGCCAGATCTGAATTAATTCAGGCCAAGTGACAGAGGCCCCGGGAGAAAACCTCCGTGAAGTTGGAAGAGTTTTCATGAGGATAACTGCCATCTAGCATGTACTGGTAGGCAGCGCCAAACGGACACTCCCTTTAAACTTTAGCAACTGCCTATGTAATTTGGTAAAACCCCTCTGTATAACAAATTTCACAATACGTACCAAGAATCTTAAAAATGACTGTACTTTTTGACCCAGTCACGAATCAAAGAGCCCACACATTTAGGGAAATGACTGTAAATGAAGGCAGCTCTTTATGGACAAATTTGCTGATCACATCACTATTTTTAGAAGAGGAAAAACTGTAAACAGCCTAAATGTTCACTTGTAGGAAGACTTCTAAATAATAAGTTTAATTGCATAGCTAACATTTATTTCGTGTTTTCAATGTACCGGACATTGTGCTAAGACCTTCCTGAGTTACATGTTATCCCATCCCATCCCAGTTATGAAGGAGTTACTCCTATTACACCTTTTATGCAGATGAGTAAACAGGCTTGGCAATAACAGGTGGAGGTAAGATTAGAAGCAGGTGGCCTAACTCCAGAAACTGAATTCTTACTACACTGTATCATCCCTCTCAAAATGTGTGTGTGTGTGTGTGTGCGTGCATGTGTTTATTTGATGGAATATTGTACATTTATTTTAAATATTATCCATCTATTTTAATTTTATAATTCTATTTTAGTAACATGGAAGATGCTTCTGTTTCACATTGAATTAAGAACAGGGTGTGAAACTGTCTATATAAGTACAACCTCTTAAAACATTTAATCCATGCATATAGAACAGGAAAAGGAAACATATTAATGTGTTAACGGTGACTGTATTTGGGTGGATGGGCGCTTTCTCCTTCCACATTCAGACAGTCAGGATGAACTCAATGGTTTTATATTTGCACGTCTCCAACGTGGCGTAGTCTCTCATAGCCCATTGTCACCACCCGGGAAGTGGACTGGAAGTTCTGGGGTAAAGCCACAAGCCATGAGCAAACCCACAAGCCCTGCACAGGGTAGCCTGCAATTACCCATCTCAGCCCAGTTATCAGGGAAAGCGGGCCTGACTCCGAGAACAGACCACAGACCACAAGCTCACAGCCAACCACAGCCCCACACTGTCCAGCCCACACAATGCTTTGGGCTGCATGGTGTTACGTTAGTTTGTGTTTGGTTTTGTTTTGACTTGAATTATCTGACAATTTCCAGTTGGAAGACCCTGGGAAAATCTAGCTTTCTGCCTTCTCTTAAAAAGCAGAAGATCCAGGCCATGTGGCAACAGTCAGCCGGAGCAGGGTTGCAGCCACCCCTCCCACAGGATCTGGGCAGCTTGCAACTGTGCGTACCACTCCCGACTGCCTTCCCAGCACCGAGGCTGACACATGTGCTTGAACTGCTGTGTATCTAACAGCAGAGTGATATGGAAAGTGAAGTATGTTCTGTGTTTCAATAAAAAGAGGAAAAACGAAACACAGGTTAGGAGGGCTGTAGGTGTCCAAAAAATGGAAAAGGGTACATTTTCCAGGTACCTGTGCTTACTTATGTTACCTTCCTGGTCCCAGTGAGTCTTTGAGTTTTCTATCTCTGGCCTAGAGGGTTCCCGAGGAACAAGTGAAAGGTAACTACATGCTTCCTCATCTTCTGGAGAGATTCCTGGCAGAAAGTACTGCCTGGTGACCCACTGCCTGCCTCCCATGCTTTATCCCCAATAGTTGATCCTGACCAGCGCCAAAGCCCTTTCCCCATGCATCTGGGGGGACAGGGGAAGGTAAGGAAGAGTGGGCCACACAGAGCGGAGCTGCCCAAAGCCACAGAATTCAGACCCATCCCTTGGAGCCCACAAGCTATGCCCGCTACTTGAACAATGTCATTTTGGAGACATGCTCCAAGTCCCCTTTCCTCCCTCAAAGTTTACAACTGGTTTCGTACGTGATGATTTTGTGCAAAGGCCCAGATATTACCAAAGTTGTTGTAGCCTCAGCTTCTACAAAACCCTGGGGCAGAGGCAGAAACAGCATCAGTGGGCTCTGAGTCAGTTGCCTGGGTCTGTATCCCAGCTCCACTTTCCACTAGGGCAGTGACCTCAGGCGGGTGATGGAATCTCTCTGTGCCTCAGTCTCCCCTTTGTAAATGTCTAGGAATTGGGTTGTCGTGAAGATTAAACACACACTAAGTTCTTCACACAGTGCCTGGCACATGGTGAGGGCTAAGTAAATACTGGCTGCTCGGCCCCCATGGCTGTGACTATGCTGGGTTAGTCCAGATCAGAGGCTCTAGGGGCACAGCTGAGGCGGACCCTCCAGTCTTGGTTTCTACCTTCCCTCTGCCCGCTCAGGTCAACCGTTTTGTGTCCGCACTGCCAGCTAAGCCCCTGGGATCAGGCGCTAATGACTTCGAGGGCTGAGAAAAATCTGTGTGCAGGGCCTCCCTTGGTCTCTTATTAAGAGCCTTCCCTGAGCTCCCCAAAGATCAGCTTCCTGGCACACTGGGGAAGACAGAACAAACACATTTTCATTTTCTGTTGCTGCCTCAAGCGGTTTACTTAAGAACCGGTTTCCTTCTGGCGCCATGCGGATGAACTTACAGCCTGAGGCCATGGTCCCGTCTGTACAGGAGCAGGGTCAAGGAACCACCTCCCGCTCTGAGATGCTGGAGGAGGACAGGGAGGGTACACCATCCCCATGTTCTCCCTGCTCAGAGGGCTTATCCAGGAAACAAGGCTCCAGAAGGGTCCCGACTTCCTGGACGGGCAGTTCTAGAGAGTCCCAGCCCAGGTGGGCTGTGCCTCAGGCTCCCATGGCCCAGGAGAGCAGGCATGGGTGGCCCTTGGTGCTGCCCTAACCAGGTGTACAGTCCTGACCTCTACGCTCTCTTTTCACCCCTCCCACCACCTGCCCCAGAGCCCTTCCTGACCCCCAGCCTGGCTGAGAGCCCAACCCACTCCGTGCTACCCACCCTAGTTGGAGTGGCCCAATTCCTGTCTGCCCGTCTGCTGGACAGAGCGCTACAAGAGGGATGGAGTCTTTTGTTCATCGCTGTGTCCCCAGCACCTAGCCCTGTGCCTGGCACACAGCAGGTACATAACTATTGTGTGTCGGGTAAATGAACAGGGCTAACAGTCATGCTGACTTCCCACTGTCGGGTGGATATTAAATGAGATGATGCACATACGGCGCTTAACACAGTGTCAGGACACGATGAACACTTAGCAACTTTGGCAGCTGCTAATGGAGGCTGCTCAGCTCCCTTAACGTGAGGCTCCTGCACACCCAGCGTTGGGGGCTTTCTTGCGTCTGGCTGTTCTGCTCTTATCCTTCCTCCAGTCTCCGGAGGCTTCTAGCCTGGCCTCAGGACCCCTGTAGCTCAGGCCTTAGCCCGCCAAGTCAGCCACCATTCTAGAACCCTCTGCAGGAAAAGTGTAGGTGGGCGAGGACAGAACAGAGAATGGAAGCAAACACTGTGAAGAAAGTTTACCAATTAACTTGCCTCCAAATGTCCCGGCATTTATTGAGAAACACCTTCCTTGGTGTCTAGGCTGGCTGAGGGCCCCCTCACACGTACACAAGCATGCCTACTCCTCTCTCTTCCCCTTCCATGGACAAGGTGCCCTGGTTGTGAAGGAGGTGGGGCTGCCCCCAGGAGCCTCATCACCGAGACTCTTGCAACATCTGGACCCCAAAGAGCTTTAAGGCTTATGGAGAGATTTTCTCTGCACCCTAGACTAACACAGCTTTTTGGAAGTAGACAGGGTAGCGCAAAAAACCAGCCTGGGGGCCAGGACTCCTGGGTTCTAGGCCTGTCCACGATGCCCTTCATTTCTCTACATCTTTGCTTTTGCCTCTGGGGTAGGACCAGATCAGCGAGCTTCAAACTCTTCTCAGAGGTGTGACCCTTTGGTCAAACTGAGCTGTACCAAGACACGATTCAGTATGTCAGGTAGATGGAGGTGAGGATCTGCCTGCCCCGTATCTCCCTGGGCGGCCCCCATGGGAGCATGCTCTGTGACCCTCTGGGTGAGCCAACCCGTTTGTTGCCTTGCATCTCCCCACATGCTGACAGGGACCATGAGCATCCAGCAGGTGTGACTCATTTTCTTGGGGTAGCAGGGACCCCTGTGAGGAGCATCAGCATTGTGCTCAGAGAGCGTGCAGACCTGCCCTAGACACCTCCCCGGCTGAGCAGGGAGTGCAGGCTGAATCGAGGAACCTGGGTTGGGCGCAGGAGAGGCACTGGCCTGGGCTGTCCTGAGTGAGCTTTTGGGGCTTCAGCCATGGGGCAGAGCCGACCCCTCGCCCCTGTGGGCAGAGGGTTCACATGGAGGCCATTCAGAAGGCTGCCAAGGAGAGGGGTCTTACCCATGAGATCTGTCAGATATATATCTGAGGTGATAGGAAGGACCTGGGATGTAATCCTTCCACTATACAGAAAGGAGACCGAGGCCCAGGAAGGGATAATATCTTCCCTGAGGAGACAGAGTAAAATGAGAGCCAAGGACCAAACCCCAAGGTATTGAAATTTGTCTAAGACCCCCAGCTCATCCTTCCTCTGGAGCTCGCACTTTCTACTCTGCACAGCAAGTGCCTTCCCATCCTTTCCATCCTCCTTCATCAAAACCGCTCCAGAGAAGAGTCAGAAACCTCTTTCCCAGCAGGGAGGAGATGACAGACCTAGCTCGCGGTGCAGGAGTAGCTACGTAGCACACAAGAAATGAAGCTCTAATGGAACATCAAGGGTGAGGGAGGGGCGGCCCGCTTCATGGCCCTGCAGCCAGTCCAGCTTGAGGCCTCCCTGGCTGCACTCCCTGGCGTGTGGGGGGCAGGTGTGGGTCTGAGACCTGGGCAGTCACACAGGGCCCCTCACTTGACAATGCTCTGCTGTTGTCCTTTTAAAATTCTTACTAATTTGTGATCAAGAGATTGCATTTTCATTTCACCCTGGGGGGCTGCAAGTTATGTAGCTGGTCCTGACTGCCCAATCATTAATTGTGTGTCCTTGAATAAGCATCTTAACCTCTGGGAGCTTCAGTTTTCTCACCTGTAAAATGGAAACAATCACAGCACCTGCCTCAGAGAATTGTGCTGAAGACGAATTAAGAGAACCCAGGCGGGGCTCTTTGCAAGCACCGAGCGCGTAGAAAATCCTTAACCAGTGAGAGTTACCACTATAGATAAAATGATTCAACATAGATGCCCTGCTCCATAAAAAGATTATTAACCAAATCCCAGACCTGGGAAACCAGGAAACGGTCACAGGTCCCCAGACACCAGGCCACCTCCCCTGGCCGCTTACCTTCCCGAAATGGCTGTGTTTGCATCTGCAGCCGGATCTTGATGAGGTCCACGGGTGCACCCAGCCCTACAGAGACCATGCCAGCCACCATGCTGGCCAGGAGCAGGTCAGACAGCACGCGGGGTGAGCCGGCCTCGGGCTCCTGGTACCGGTGGTGGCTGAGGAACCTCTGTGTGTTGCTGAAGACCCCAAACACCACTGAGTTGTAGACAGCGATGCTGGTGAGGGGGAAGGCCATGCCCTTGAAGAAGCCAAACACCTGTGGAGAGACCCAGGTGGAGGAAGCATGAGGGCCTATGCTGCCCTTGGTAGAGACCTTGCCCTCCTGGAGCCTGCGGGCT
Organism: Mesoplodon densirostris; assembly: GCF_025265405.1. Classification (NCBI taxonomy): domain Eukaryota; kingdom Metazoa; phylum Chordata; class Mammalia; order Artiodactyla; family Ziphiidae; genus Mesoplodon; species Mesoplodon densirostris. The sequence goes on along the minus strand of NC_082663.1, from coordinate 115,641,243 downwards.
GGCGGGGAGACACCATAGGAGAAGCAAACCAGTACGTTGGTGGAAAGAATAAAAGAGGATGCTGATGTGAGAGGAGAGACAGGGGAGGGCGAGAGCATCCTTAATCCGAGGAGGAACCGGCTTCTGCATGAAGCTTTGGTTCCTGAGCCGTGATGTGCTGGGCCTGGAACCTGCATTTGTCACTGGAGTGGCAGTGTTCTTGGGCTGCGGCCAAGGGCAGCCCATGGAGCCCCAGTGGGTAGTGGGCTCACCAAGCACCACACACTCTTTCCTCGTGTGTCACTCCAACAAAAGCATTCTCTGGGCATGTGCCAGGCCCTGGAGGACAACAAGAAAGACACTCTCTCCACCCTCACTGAGCTCACAGTCTGGGGGCAGGGGAGGGGGGACCCAGATAAACTGACAGACAATTAAAATATAATGTGCTAAGCCTGTAGTGATGGGGTAAGAAGGGTCCCACAGCATCCCAGGGGCACCTGGGCCAGCATGTAGCTGGGTGCCCCGAGCATGGGAGTCTATTGGAAAAAAGCCAGAGGGGGAGTTCCTGGATGAACAGCACGAAGAGGCTTCTGTCCATACACACTGCGTTCTCAGCAAACACCACAGATGCTCCACTGAAACTGGAAAATTCCACAGGCTCTTCGAGGAGTCAGTGCAGCACACATGGCACCAAAGATGAAAAAGCACCAGGAAGCCACTGTAAAAACTCCAGGCTGTACTCAAACCCACTAACCCTGACCTGAATGCATGCCCCCTATTTGCAAGGGGCAGGACACCTCCTCACACAGGCGTCCACACACGCATGTGCACGCAAACACATATGCACGCATGCACCATGCTTCAGCCTCTTCCTCTACAACAAGGTCCCTCAGATAACTTGAGACATCACTTAGCTCTGAGCTGCTGTTTCTCAGAGGAACTCCTACAGTCCCCACGGAAACCCCAGAGTGGAGATGCTGGCTGGCAGACACTGCGGAGAACATGTGCCAAAAAGGAGGCTCAACAGCTGCCATTCAGGGGACGCAGGAATCGGACATTACCCCAGAACAACGAGTGCTGGGTTTACAGTGCTCACCCTGATTTTAAAGCAAACGATCAAGAGATTCAGAACAACACCAGGACACAAGACATACTTTGACTGAAGAGAAGAACCTCCAGGTGCAGGCAGGAGGCTCCCGAGCTCCAGGGCACTTCCTAGGATGGAGCCTGGCGGGGACAGCAGTCAATTACGGGGCCACATTTCCAGTGACTCAAGGAAAAGCCCAGGGCTGCCACAGGGCTTACACCTGACTATTTCTTTAAACCAACAGGTCATTTCATTCTAAATTTTAAAATTTATTTTAAATTCCCCAAGGAGGAGCCTTGGAAAGTCTTCCAAAAGCACATACTCATTCTCAAGAAGGTCACCTGATGCTTCTTCTACAAAATGTTATTCAGAATTTCCCCTTTGCAGAGAAAACCCCTGGGTCCATGGTCTGGAGTGACCTGGGGTACAAGCCCCTTCGGGGTGTCTGGGATCAGAAGAGCCTGCTCCCTGCACCCTCCGCCCCATGCTGGGATAAAGGAGCCTGTGAACACATGGTTTACCGCCACACATTTGGTTTTGAAAACTTGGCAGGTCCTCCTGTTTTTGTAGGAATTTTCCACATTGTGGTTCTAAATGCCTCCGAATTTCTCCAGAGAGGTGACACCAAACCAGTGTTTTCCCTCAATAACATCCCACTTGGGGGCAGGGTTAAGTTTAGGTAGCACCTAATATTTGAGGAGTGGTGTGAGATGAAGAGAGAAAATTGAGCCAAAGGTGATGAGAGGAATAAACAGGCCTCCTGCTGGGCATGCGGGTGTGAGGGGCTGTGACCTCGGTCCCCAGGAGGAGACACCACCCCGGGAGCACTTACACTCTCCCTCCTGTACACAGTGCGGATGCAGCTAAGGGTGCTCCCGTAGCCAGTGCCGGCCTGCAGGCGAGCCTGCGGAGAAAGGCAAGGGCGTGAGGGCCAGCCAGAGACAGGTTACATCCCCACCTCCCTCACGGCTCTGGGCTCCCAGCACTGAAGCCCAGAGAAGGGAAGCCCGGGCCCCAGTGACCCCGTCAGGAAGGAGGCCTGGACTTCAGTCCCGGCCTGGCTGGCCTTGCACCCTCTACCGGCACCAAGTCCCGTTCTCACCTGCTAAATGCAGCAGGAGTCCCCTTGGTCTGAGAGAAGAACAAAGGCCAGTTTGCTGTGCAAAAACAATGCTTGTGTGGGGACATATGATGCTGCTGCATCTTGAGTACAAAAAGCTAACCCGTGGCTCTGGCCCACCTGCTGTCCGTCACTCTGCCCTCCTAAATACTCCCAGGAGCAACCTGCTCTTCTCATCTCCAGAACCCCTGCATCTCTCACCCTGATGATGGGCTGGGCCCCTCGCTGGCCTCCTGCTTCCCCCACCCCAACTCCTCTGCCTGTGTCTACACAACAGTCAGACTAATCTTTTCCAAACAACGATGAATGTTTGTCACTGCTGATTCAAGCTCTCCAGTGGCCTCCCACCAAACTCAGAATAAATTCCACCCTTAATCAGCACCCAGAAGCGTGGCTTTCACCACCCACATGTCATTTCCTCCACAACCATTGTGCCTGCCACATGGCATATTCCTGGACCCTGGAGCATCCGTTGTTTCTCACTTCCAGAATGTTCCACCTGCTTTCTTTCCCTGGAAGACTCTTTCTCCAGCTTCTGCTCATCTTTTGGGTCTGAGCTTAAATGCTGCAATGATGTGATCTGCTTGTTTACTTAGGGTTTACTTGGGCTCCCCCTCTGGGGCAGGGCCATCTTGTATTTCCTTCTCGTCCCTGGAGCCGAGCGTGGCTGTGGCACTCAGCCCTTTGCACTAGCTAACCGAGCGGCCGGAGGGTGAAACTGGGGCATCCTCTAATGGAGGCTGGCTCTGGTGACTGGGGGCATCCGTAGACAGGCAGAGGGTCTGAGAAAAGCCACAGAAGAGCCCAGTGCACACTTCACTCTGGGTCTAGACCAGAGCAAAAGTCTGTCAGCTGTTGAGGAAGCTGCCACCGAGGCCAGCAGCACAGCTCAAGCCCCTAAGGCCTCCAATTGCAACAGGAGCTAGCACTTAGTATGCACCAACTGCGTACTTGGGAAAACACTGGAAATCCTATGGAACTTATCTCACAGAATCCCACAGATGCTCTGAGGCATGGATACTATCCCCACTTCACAGATGAAGAAAGCTGATTCCCTGTATATGTTTCCGATTGCTGCTGTAACAAATTACGATAAATTCAGTGGCTTAAAACAATGCAAATTTATTCTCTGACAGTGCTCTAGCTGAGCTATAGAGAGCTGAGCCCTGAGTAGAAAACCCTGGTCACATTGCCTCAGACATAAACTTTAATTGCACCAGCTGTGCCAGGAGCCAGCAGTGAATCCTGACCCCAGCTCTACGGCCACCAAGTAGCCAGTGCTAGCTCTCCCACCTGCGGTGAGGCAGCTGCGGGCAGGGAATGAGTCTCTGGCCCAGGTCAGCAGCCCGGATCCTTCTAGCTTGGCTCTCCCAGGGGTGAGCCTGGGAACCAGGAACAAGTCACTCATCTGCCTCCCCACACCCCAATGTGTGTATTCTTCAGGACAGGAGGGGATCGCTCACTGCTCTATCCTCGCTGCCACTTGACAATCCTCATGACGGCCCCACCGGGGAGGTGCTCTTTGCCCATTTTACAGACGAGGAAACCGAGGCTTGGGGAGGTTAAGTGCTGTGCCCTAGGCACAGGAGAGTATGTGGGAGGCTGCAACTGGACTCCAGGTTATTCTGACTCTGAGGCTCTTGCCCAGACCTTTCTCGGTGAACAGGAACTCTAGAGAAAATGCCAGCCAGAATGAAGGAGGATGTTCTGGAGAGAAACAAGGGCCCCAGGCCACAGCTCCGGGCTGGACCCAGAGGCCAGCCATGTAAGCCAGCATCTTTAGGCTGGGACCCTCAGCAGAGAGGTTCTCAGGCTGAACAGAGACAAGATTTTATGTATCAGGAAAGGTTCCCTGCAGAGGCTCAGGGGGCAGAGTGGAGAAAAGGAGGAGAGTCCTGGTCTTTACAGGTGACATGTGGCCAGGCAAAGAGTGGCCAGGCTTGCCTGTGCCAGGGGCAGGGGATGAGGATGGGGGTTCCAACAAGCTCTACCCTCCCCTAACCAAGCTGCAGGTGAGGGAAGGATGCTCTACCAGGGAGAGACACTGGTTGCCTGGGTCAGAAATGTGGCTGTTAGGCCTGCCGGGGCAAGGACTGGACTTGCTTTGTCCACCACTGCTGCCCTGCCAGCCCCACAGTGCCTGCACAGAGAAAGCATCCAAGGTGCATTTGATGTATGAGCAAAAGGCTGGGCTTGTGTGAGGGGTATGAGGGGCCAGGAAGTACCTTTAACTATTTAGACACATAGGCTGACCTCCCCATCAAGAAGAGAGCAGGCCTGGGCTCTGACTGAGGAGGGGCCCACGGCCACACAGGGAGGAAGATGGGGAGAAATGGGACCACAGTGACCACTGGAGAAGGGCCTGGGAGGTCCTCTTTGTGCACGATCCTGGCAGAGCGTTAGATACAAATGTGGAAGTCAGGGTGAGGAGGCACTATTTGTGGCCACGTTCTCAGGGTACAGCTGTGAGTGTGGCTCACCATGGGGACAGGTGGCAGGGGTAGGGGTGGACCCAAAGAATGTCCCTTTGTAACATCTCACTCCTCAATGCTTCGATTTGTTGTATGACCCGAGGTGACACCCTCCCCCTTTCTGGGCCAGTTTCCACATGTGTAGAACAAGAAGCGTGGATGATCCTGATGCCAGGTGGCTTTGCTGGCTCCAACAAGTTATAACGGCTTCCCATTCCCAACCTAAGTCTAGAGTCTTAACCTGAAGTTCAAGACCTCCAAGGATTGAGTGCCGACCGACCGGTCCTGGATTCTGATCCGTAGCTGCTTTCAGAAACCTGATGCATCAGCATAAGTGGCCATGTTGGCCCTTCCGAAGCATGGCCCCCTGGCGGTGTCCCCACCTCACTGTCTTTGCCCATGTTGTTCTCTGTGCCTGGAGTATCTTTTCCAATGGCCCAACCTTAGATTATGGGCCCAGATTCTGGTTCCTTTGCTCCATAGAGGCTTGCAGGAGAGCACTCACAGTGCCCCACCCCTCCCCTGCAGCTCATGAGAGCCTGGAGGCAGAAATGGAGCTTCACAAAAACAAAATCACTGCCCAGCAAGGAGGGGGGAGCATTCCAACCGGGCCTCCTAGCGCTCTGCCCGCGTGGACTGGCACAGAGAGCCTGCCTTGCGCTGGTGGCTTTCTGGGGGTCAGAAACAGCAGGCACATTCCCGGAGTCAGACTCACTCCAGGCCCCTTTCCAAAAGGTAATGGCAACATGGCTACCGTACCTTGACTGTGTCCAGAGGGTGGCCAACAATGACGCTCGCTGCACCTGTGGATCAAAGAGGACTTCCTGGTTACTCAGTCCCTGGACTCCTCGCTTGTATTGGCTGGCTCTTAGGACAGAATGGAGGATTCAGATCCTTACATTCACTTATTCAATCAATGCCCAGTCACCAGAGGGGACACCCCCCCCCACCCAGTGTGTTAGGCACAGGCTCACGCATGGAGGAAGGCAAAGAAAATGGAGTAAAACCTGGGCCCTGCCTCAAGAAACAAGTACCCTAAAAAAAGGCAGGTAAAGGTGCTGGGATAACTGGGTACCCACATGCAAAAGAATAAAAAGACCTCTACCTCATACTCTATACAAAAGTTAAAAGAAACCAAAGACCTAAATGCAAGCACTGCAACTATAGAAATCATATGCTAAAATATAGGGGGAAATCTCCACGAATGTAGATTTGCAACAGATTCTTACATATGACAACAAAAGTACAAGCAACAAAAGAAAAATTGGATAAATTGGATGTCATATAAATTAAAAACATTTGTGCATAAAAGAACACTCTCAAGAAAGTAAAGAAACCTACAGAAATGGTGGGGGGGGGAATATTTGCAAATCAAACGTTTGATAAGGGTCAAATATCCAGAATATGTAAAGAACTCTAACAACTAAAAAGAAAAAAAAAATTTTTAAGGGCAAAGGACTTGAATAGACATTTTTCCAAAGAAGATATACAAACGGCCAAGTACATGAAAAGGTGCTCAACATCATTGGTCATTAGGGAAATGCAAGTCAAAAGCACAGTGAGATTCTGCTTCACACCCACTAGGATGGCTATAATAAAAAAAAAAGAAAAGGAAAATAACAAGTATTCGTGATGATATAGAGAAATTGGAACTCGTATATATTGCTGGTGGAAATGTAAAATGGTGCAGCTGCTGTAGAAAACACTTTGGCTTATTACAAAGTTAAACATAGGATTACCCTATAACCCAGGGATTCCACTGTTAGAAATATACCTAAAAGAACTGAAAACAGGCACTCAAACAAGTACATATACACACATGTTTATAGCAGCACTATGCAAAAAAGCCAAAAGATAAAAACAACCCAATGTCCACTGCTGGATGAATGTCTAAATAAAATGTGGCATATCCATACAATGGAATATTACTAGACATAAATAAGAATGAAGTACTGATACATGCTACAGTGTGGATGAACGTGGAAAACATTATGCAAAGCGAAAGAGGCCAGACAAAAAAGGTCACATACTGTATGATTCCATTTATATGGATTATCCAGAATAGGTAAATCCATAGAGACAGAAAGCAGATTAGTGATCGCCAGGGTTTGGAGGAGGGGAAATGGGAGTACCTGCTTAATGGGTCCAGAAACTTCTTTGGGCATGAGAAAAATGTTTTGGAACTAGATAGATGGTTGCACAACACCGTGAATGTACTAAATGTCACTGAATTGTATACTTTCAAATGATTAATTTTATGTTATGTGAATTTCACCTCAAAAAAAGAGGGAGGGTATGAAGAGAAAACCCAGAAACTTTTCAGGTACCTGCAGGTTATTTAGCTTTTCTACACCTCCCTTTTAGCATGTGTAGTGGGAATAATATTAGCGCCTACCTCACGGTTCCATTTTAAGAATGAAATGAAGTAAAAAATGTAAAGTACCAGCAGAGCTTGGCACTTACAGGATGCTCAAAAGTAGCTGCCATCCCCATTGATTTTTTTTTTAAGAAGGCCTCTTTGAAAAGGTGTTGGATACTCTGGATCTTTTCAATGAAAAATGCCCATCCACACACACATTCACAAGGCCAGAATGATTTTGGAGGCAAGCAAGACCGCCCTGAGGCCATACTGCAGAAGGCAGTGATTGTGAGATTGAAACAGGAGCCATCCTTCTGAGACCAATTCCCCATCGTGCTGATGAGGAAAGAAGTGTCTCTGCTAGCAGGAGTGACTGCACCAGGTAGGGCAGATCAGGGGTCCTGGAATATTAGATATCTACAGGGCAGAGAAACCAGCTATTCCAGAACAAATGTTCCCTTGGTCTAGAAACTCCAGGCCCCTCTCAACCCCTCCTTCCCACAGAACGGGGCAGGGGCAGAAAGATGGTGGGCAGCGGAAAGCCGGGCCATTCACTCTGCAGGAACCCCTCCCTTCAGGGGAAGGAAGGAGCTCTGGTCCTCAGGCTCTGGCTGTATCCCTCAGCCCAGGACAGCAGCCCCAGACCCAGCCTTGGGCCATTATCTCCCTGCACACTCATTAGTCCACCCATCTGAAAGCAGGGATACAAGATAAGAAACAGAATTATCAGGTCAGTGGTTTCCAGACCTTGGGATATTACAGACCAGTAAAACTTCAAACAAAATGTGAAGGATGTAATGGTGAAAGTTTATCATGACAGGTCACTGAGAGAGAAAACAGCTATAGATGAGTACAGGGCTTAAAATGGCCCTGGTACCAGACTGTCTGGGTTGGAATCCTAGTGTTCATCCTAGATGTATCGTTTTGGGCAAGTCATTGAATTTCTCTGAGTATCCATTTCCTCATCTGTCAAATGGGGATGTAATGATAGTAGCTACCTATTAGAGCTATAAAGAAATATACGTAGACATGAGACCACATATTGTATGATTCTGTTTATATAAAGTGTCCAGAAAACACTAATTTATAGAGCCTGAAAGTGCTTGCCCAGAGAGAGAGGGAGGGGATGGGGTTTAATTGTAAATGGGCATGAGGGATCTTACTGGGGGATGAAACGTTCTAAAACTAGTTTATGGTAATGGTTGCACCACTTGGTAAAATTACTAAAAATCACTAAATTGTACACTTGAAATGAGTGGATTTTATGATATGTAAAATAACCTCAATAAAGTTGCTTTAAAAGTATCCATGTAGCATTTAAACAGCACCTGACACTTATGAAGTATTCACTGCTACTACATTCATGTTCATTTCATGGAAGCAAAAACAAAAACAAACGAAACCATGTTGACATCAACAAAGTAAGGGCAATCTCAGAATAAAGGCCAACCCACTACTTGCTGTGTGAGTTGGGGAGGGTCTCTGTGTCATCAGAGATTTTGAGCTACTCTGACAGTGTTACCCTCCAGGACATTTCTCAAACCAAGCCCCTGGCAGCCCTACTGAAGTTGGTCTGACTATTTAAAGGGCAGCTGAGGGAAGCCTCTCCCTCTGAACGGCTGAAAGGTTGTCCAGGGAGGGTCTGGATGTGCCTGGTAGGTCCCTGGGCACAGTCCCCTGCCTGGCAGAGTTAGGAGAGGCAGGTCTCAGCCCTACCCAAGGGAGCCTGTGCAACGGAACTGTCCCCAGTGAGAGGAATCACCTTTGCTTGGGAGGGTGAGAAGCAGGGGCCCTGCAGCCACCTGTCACCTGTGGGGGACAGACATGGACTCCTGCTAGGAGGTGGGAGGGTGCCACCAGAAGGGGAACCACCCGGGATCCTAGCTGGTTAGTTGCTTTTTTTGTTTTTTTTTCCTTTCCTACAAATCTCCTGATCTCCATACCTAGAACACTTGGTGGGGCACAAACACGCTAGCCATAGCCTCTACCTGAGCGTCTCAGGATTTTACACTGGGGAGGGACTGCATTCGCCAACAGCTCTTTTCTGATGGTCCTCTTAGATGGAGCCAAAAGAAAGGCTATATCTGACAATAAGCAAAGTCCCTCACCCCCGCCCCGCCCCCAATAGCTGAGCAAAGAGGAGGGATAGACCTATTGGAAAGAGAAGAATGGAGAAGCAAGGCAATGGATGCGACTATTGCCCAAGCAAACACACCCCAGGCTCAGCAGAAAGCGGCTCCAAGAGTGGTAGGAAGGGACCGGCGGGCCCAACAGTGCCCGAGGAGAGGTGTGACAGTTGGCTGTGGCTGAAAACGTGAAGGGTTCCTCCTATCTGGCAGCGGTGCTGGGCTCCCAGCTCTGCGCTCCGCTCCCCGCAGCCGGACGCCACAAGGGCCGGCCTGACCGCCAGGCCGGGCTCCGCATCCCGCGCGCGGGGGCGGGCGGCGGTCAAACGCCACCCTCACACACGAGCTCCTGTGAGCCCAGAGTCCCCAGACTCAGGTGCGCACCAGGGCGCCGAAGGGTGTGTACGCGCCGGGACGTTCCATTGGCTATCCGCTTTGACCAGCGGTTTAATCATTACAGGATCAAGTTCCGCGGACCCAAACTTTGAGGCAAATCGCAGGCTCGGGATGAATCTCCCCCGGGGTCGCGGCAGCAGGCGAGGAGCGGCAAGACCAGCCGGGCGGCGGGCAGCGCGCACCCAGGGCGCGTGTGGGCAGCGCCCGGGCGCGGATCTCCCTGACCCGGCACGGCGTGGAAACTCCGCCTGCGCAACTCCCGCTGGCTCGCTCTCTTCCTCTCGGGCCGGGCTGTCCTGTCAGCGCACTCACCTCTGGGGGGTCCCTCCCATCCGGGGATGCGCTCACCTCCGATCCAGCCCGCCACGAAGTCTTCCAGCTGGAAGTTGCCCATGGCCGGGGCCGCGGAGCCTCGCGTTCCCGGAGCCGGGTCGGTGCCCGTTCAGGGTCTGCTGGTCATGGCCCACAGGCGAGCGCGCCGGGCGGGCGAAGTCAGGGACGCGGAGCTCCCGGCAGGCAGGTCCTTCTCCACAACGGGTTCGGAATGGCTCGAATCGCCGAAGCGCGCAGCCCGCCCGGCTCTCGCTCCAAGTGCCCGCGGGCAGCTGACATCACGCCCCCAGTAGACCTTAAAGGCGCAGCGCGCGGGCCGGGCGAGGGAATGTCCACCGGTAGTTATGGTAGTTCTTCACATCTGCTCCGAGACCCTGGAAATGATTTCAGGGACATTTTTCAAAGTTCATGACAAGAGGTACAGAGGAAGGCTTTATCCGAGGTCCAGGAGTATTTGATTACAAACACCAAGGTCTCTCTGTGATAGGATTATTTAGCTGGGTGGACACATCTTCTTTTAAGCTGAAATAATTATAATTGAATGTCCAACTATCAACTAAACCAGAAGTTCTCAATTCTTTGAGCTGATTGAAAGCCATGGACAGTTTCGCTATAAAATACAAAGGCCACACAATTTTCCATAACAACTTTAGTGGTCAGGGGCTCTTCTCCCGCCTGCACTCCACACCTTTCTCTAGCCCCCAGGTTTCAAAACCCTATCTATTCCTGCATTACTGAAATAACATGTGGAAAGCACCTGGCCCAGGGGCAGGCTCCAAATCAGCGCTAAGTAAGTACTCTCTCTTAATAATGTTCAACATTTCCTGGGCACTGAAATCGGGTACCTGGGCTTACTCCTCACAGCAGCCCTGTGAGATGGGTGTTATTATTATTCCCATTCCTAGGGAAATGATTGTATGACACATAGATTTTAATCTTTTAGAAAACTGGTCCAGATTAGGAGATGAAAGTTGTTGCACCTGAGTTATAGGTTTAGCTGTGTGAAGACAGATTTGAGCTTTTCCCCAGAAGATCTGGCTGCCACGGTGGAGAGTCCAGGGGAGACCCCCACCCAGACTTGAAGGTCCTGCAGCATCCCAGCTGAGGGCACACAGCCCCCTGCTGAGAGCACCCTGGCCAGGTGGGAATTTCCAGAGCCCTGAAAACTCTCAGCCTGCCCCTGGCCAGGCTTTCAGGAGGGATGAGGCTAGCCTGGAAATTTCCTCTGAGAGCTGCCTGGACATGAGGTCTGGGTGGCCATGCAGCACACTGTGCCTCTGGAAGTGCCTGCCTTGAAGCTCCCCAAAGCCGCTGATGCCCCACCCACAAAGCTCCCGGGGCTCTCTGAGCCAGTCTCCACCCACTGCAGACAAGCAGACCCAAACCTAGCTCAGCCTCCTTGGCTCAGACACGTCTGACCAGCCTGAAAACGCACGACCCGCATGTTCCAGACAATCACAGGGAGCCATAGCTGCCTTGCCCTGAGGATGTTTTCAAGCCAGAGTCTGTGCACAGTCTTACTTCCTCACCCCGCCTCACAGTAGCTGTGAGCAGGCACTGGGGGTCATCCCGGAAATGGTCACTTTTATGTGTCAACTTGGCTGCGTGACAGTCCAGTGATTTGATCAAACACTCATCTAGGTGTTGCCGGGAAGGGATTCTGTGGAGGTGACGACCAACTGATTTTAAGTCTGGGAGCTTATCCTTGATAATCTGGGTGAGCTTCATCCAGTCAGCTGAAAGCCTTTAGAGCAAAATGGAGGTTTCCCTGAGAAAGAAATGTCACCTGTGGAATGAGCATTTCCAGCCTGCCAGCCTGCCCTCCAGATTTCACACTGGCCCAGCCGGACCCTACAATTATGTACCATAGAATCTCCCTCTGGTTCTGTTTCTCTGGTAGAACCCTAACTGTGTACACCTGTGAAATAGAGATGAGGTGGCTCGTAGGAGACTCAGGGAGGTTTAATGAGGCCCTAACCAGTCAGGGGGTCTCATACCCACCAGCTGTGAGCTGGTGGAGGAATTCTAGGGACAGCCTTGCTCTTGACCTCTCTCCACACACGTCTCACCCCACCCTCCACTTTCCTATCCCGCCCCTTGTCCTGAAATGGTGCTTCATGGTGTGCTCATGTCTCCCTGAGCCTGTGCTGACCCCCATCAGCCACGGGCTCTCTCTTCCCTGCCCCACCCCCAGGCAGTGATGCTTATTGCCATTCCAGCCACGTCCCAGGCCCTGGCCCCAGAGCAAGCAACACCTGGAGGGCCAGGGTCATGTCTGACTCTGCAGGGGCCCAGCTCCCTCAAGGCCCAGGCTCAGCCTGAACCAGCCCGGAAAGCAGAGGGGTGGTCACCTCTCTCTCAGACGCCCTTTCTGTAGGCAGCCCTGCACCCAGCCAGGTCCCAGCTGAAGGTCCATGCTTGCTGGGATATGTGACCTGGCTACGTGGAGGTGGTTTTGGTCCAGAGAGAGCTCCCTGGCCTCCCTCCAAGAAGGAGGAGGGCTGGTGTACCTCAGTGTCCTGCTAGTTTCCAGCAGGGACTCAGCCTTAGCACATGGGATTGCAAAACATGGTGAGGGGTAATGTCTGAAGGAAGGGGCCTCTGCTGGGCCTCTCCCACTGGCACACTTATGTCACATCATCAAGACCATCATGGTGTGGCAGCTGCCCAGGGCTCCTTCTTCCAAAGCAAGACAAAGTTTGCCACTGAGGCTTGATCCAAAAAGGGCTGAGAGGAGTGGGGCTACCAGTAGCACCTTTCCCCCCTCACCATGCTGTGCCCTGCCATGCTTGGGACGTGTGCCAGGACAGTTATGAGAAATGAAAGGTCTCCAAAGAGCGGTCATTGTGTGAACTCACCTTGAACTCACCAGTCCACAGGTGGAGAGCCTGCCAGTTCACCAAGGCCTGCCTGCTCTTTTGGAGGACCACCCAAAGGGTGCCAGGCGGATTGTCGTTCCCTCAGTCCTGTGTTGGCACCAAGTAAGAAAGCCTTGAGTTGGCAGGCAGAGGCTCCGGAGCCCTGGGACAGCCTCCCGGGCCCAGAAGGCAGCTGCTTGAACTGCTAATGAGCTGCAGCAGAGCGGAGGGTGTGGGCTCCTTTCCAGAAGGCACCTCTGTGCTCCATTCCCAAATGTGGACCACAGATATGCCCAGCAGGCACACCGACAAGGGAGGTAGGGGGAGGACCCAGGTCTCGTGGCAGCCAACAGCCTGACCAGAGAATCCTAGACCCAGCAGAATGCTGGCTCTGGGGAGGACTCTGAGCCACTACTTGTTCCTGGCTTCCCTGCTTTGGAGCAGCATTTGTAGTGCTGCCGTGCACACTTGTATTCTGCCCTTGGGAGAGAGCAGGTAAAGCAACTGAGGCACAGAGAGATCAACTCCCTGGGTTGCTAGGGTCAGAAGGAAACCCAATTTCCTTTCTTCTTCAGCTCCTTCCCCAAAGGTAACCCCCAGAGCATCTTCCACCACAGTGGGGATCAGCAGATGGGTGATGCTGACAGTCTTTGATAATGAGTGGCGCATTTCCCATTTCTCATTTGCCCTTTCAGGTAAACAGTTTCCCAAGCACCTAGTCTGTGTCAGTCTCTGCTCTTGGGAAGGGCTCTGGCAGAGAGGGGACCATTTGCCTGAGACGCCACATGCGGGCGGCTGTGAGAGCACTGAGGGGAGTCCAGTGTCACTCAGCAGTCAGGGAAGGCCCCCCACCTCCCCCCGCCCCCACCCCTCTCCAGGCCTGCAGCCTCCTGGCTGCACCCTGAGTCTCTCCAGCCCCATGGCTCCACCTCCTTGGCCAAGCCCAGGTCCCCCATCTGTTACACCTGGGCCAGGTGCTCCCGCCTGACACCCCGTGGCAGAGACCCTACCCTGCTCCCTGATCTCCTCTGTCTTCTGGAAGCTTGCTCTCACCCGGTGGGGTGGCCTTTCTCCCTGACTACTGCACTCTCTCTCCTTCTCTCTGTCCACGGTACTCACTTCCTGCCCCTCGTTCCGTTTAGACTCTCAGGGCCCTCATCTGGACCCTCTCCCAGCCATACCCATCACCTCTCAGATCACAGCCTCGACACCTCATCTCCTACCTGTCTCTCCTCTCCTCAACTCCTCTACTTGGATGGCCCCATGTCATCTCTAACTCAGCACATCCTTTGATGCACTCTCTGTTTAACTAACTCTCTAACTACCCTTCCAGCGCCCCACCCAGCTGGCCACCCAAACCAGACGCTGGGCATCACCCTCGATTCTGCTCTCTCCCCCAAGGCCTCATCCCATCAGCCGTGAAGTCCAGGGTCCATCTCCTCCCTGGCCCCGACATCCATCCCTCTCTGACGTCTCCCAATGTGGCTCAGCCCAGCCCTGTGCCTCTGCCTGCCTGGATCATGGTAGACAGAAGCCCCTGGGTCCCTCTGCCCCAATCCTCTGTCCCTCCAGCAGCTGCCACATTGAGCTTCTGAGACCTTGAATCTGCTCCTGCTCTCCGGCTGACAGACCTCCAATGACTCCCCATGGCCTTGAGTCTAGTTCCACTTCCTTAGCTTGGCATGTGAGGGTCTGTGGGCCTGGGTCCGGCTGCCTTTCCACTTCTCACCTCCTACCACCCCAGCTCTCCCCTCAGGCCAAAGCCCCAGCTGAGTAATATGTCCTGCACGCCCCACATGCTTTTCACATGTGTGCCCGCCCACATGTTCCCTTGCTGGGAACCCCCTTTTCCCCACTTCTTCTATAGCTAACCCTCACACCTTACCTTATTTCTTTGAAACTCAGCTCAGACAGCTTTTCCTGATAGGCCTTCCTTGAAGCACTCATGGCCCACTCCATGCTGGATCTGCTATCTTTCAACTGTATTTCCAGAACATTCCAGGCATATGCATAGCACTGCTGTCACGCTCTATGGATTATAGTCTGTCTTCCCGTCAGGACTGTGGACACACTGAGAAGAGGGCACTGCCTTATTCTCTTCTGGACCTGCAGAGCCTGGCAGAGGCCTGGTGGACATCACTGCTCAGCGGGCCTTAAAAAGGGAGGCCATGGGCTTCCCTGGTGGCACAGTGGTTGAGAGTCCGCCTGCCGATGCAGGGGACACGGGTTTGTGCCCCGGTCCGGGAGGATCCCATGTGTCGCGGAGCGGCTGGGCCCGTGAGCCACGGCCGCTGAGCCTGTGTGACTGGAGCCTGTGCTCCTCAATGGGAGAGGCCACAACAGTGAGAGGCCCACGTACCGCAAAAAAAAAAAAAAAAAAAAAAAAGGGAGGCCATGGAGACCAAGTCTGAAAGGCCTGCTGACTGCTGGCAGTCAAAGAGGGAGTCCAGATACAAGGCAGGCAGAGCAGAAGAGACCAGGGTCTTTCTTGGCGTGTCACAGAAGCCTGGCTCCTTGCAGGCCCTCAAAAGTTCCAGATGCTTTTCCAGCTCAGGGCCTTTGCACTAATCGCTCCCTCTGCTTGCAGCTCCCTCCTCTTGCCATCCTCAAGGCCAGCTCTACCTCCCTCAGGACTAAGCTGAAACATCCTCTGCAGAGAGGGCTCTCTCATTGCCCCTCTCGAGGCTCCCTGCTTCTCCTTCCAGCCCTCACTGTGTTGGTCAGTCTTTGTGCAATGCCTGGGAGGCCCAGGAGGGTAGGAGCTGTCCGCCTTGTCCACTGCCGCTGCATTCTAAGCCTCTGCTGCAGAGCAGATGAACGGTAATGACTAATGATTGAGTGCAAATGAATGAATGAAGTGGGACACATGCATGTCTTGTCTTTCTTCTTTGGGTGTTTGTACCCGCTGCATCACTCCTGTGCCGGACTCAGACAATGGGAGCTCTGGGGTCCCTTCCTTGACTCTGATGAGTGATTTTGAAGGTGCTACTGGAGTTTCTCATTTGGGGCAGGATTCCTTCTTTTACTGACAGTTCTTTGAGAGAGTCTGTTCAGAGCATGTTCTGACTGCATTTGGTCCAGTGCCCCTTCAATCTGATGCTCCAAGTCAAGTAACAGAGGCGAGTGGCTGTGAAGTGAGGGGGCAAAGCAGCTGCTGGGAGGCTGGGAGGCTGGGCTGCCTGGGCTCTGCTTCTGGTGCTGCTGCTCACTGGGCACCTTGGGCAAGTCCAGGGCTCAATTTCCCCTCTGCTTTTTGTAGAGTAGAGACAAGTCTCCTCAGTGTCCAGAGAAGTGTAAAATTCTGGGCCATGGAGATGCAGGCTGTGGGTGTCTTCTTAAGATCAGTCAGCAGAGGGCGCTGCTGCACAGCACTTGGAACTCCCAGGAGGAAAGGACAGGCTTGGCTGCAGCAGGGGGAGAGGTTCCTGGCCCAGTTTCCCTGGCACTGGGCTGGCAGACTCAGAGCCAGTATACACTTGGGCAACGAAAGAGGCGCTGACACGGGAGGCTCAGGAGGAGTCTGAGGGTGCCAGAGCGGACCCCTGAGGGGCTTGATGAGGATCCATCTGAGGCTTCCTGGAAGCGGACTCTGTACTTGGAGGGAGGGCCCCCAGTAAGGGGAGGTGACACCTCCATCTCTTAACCTGCCTTGACTCATCCAGGCCTCCGATTTACCAGGTTCTTTTCCCCCTCAGGGCTCCAAGCGGGGCCAGTGCTCTATGTTCTTCCTACACTAGCTCATCGAATTCTGTGAGGCAATTCCCCACTTTTCAGGTGAGAAGAATGAAGCTCAGGTTAGTTAAGCAATTTCTCCAAAACCACACAAAACCTCCGTGAGTGGAGGATTAACGATTCACACCTTTTGTTTGACTCCAGGACCCAGCTCATGACCAAGGTGCTGCCTCCTGGTCAAGCCTCAGAAAGTGGAGGTGACTTTCCCCAAAGCCCTGGCCCCTGTGCATAAATGTCCTAACTTCTCTGACTCAGCTCCTCCACCATCGGGGAGATGGTATCAACCTTTGCCAACTACGCTCACATTCTTAGGGCGGCTGGAGCAGATGTCTCAGGAATCAAGGGGAGCGCCCTGGGCTGCCCTCAGTCCTTGCCTCCCTGCCAGGGTCCTGTGGGCTGAGACGGCTCTGTGCACATCTGAGAACAAGGCAAGCCTGCCCTTTTCTTCTCAGCTGATGGGCGTAAGCGGGCTTGTGCTGAGGACAAGTGGAGGCCGGGCAAGTCAGGGACCAGGAAACCTGGGATTGAGGGATTTCCGCAGGAGAAGAGGGGCGTGGGGTGGGCGATGGCGGGGGGACTCCACTGCAGCTCTTGAGGTCACATCCAGCGGCCTCTGCTGAGCACTGCTGTGTGCTGAACCACCTGGGGTGCAGAGAGCTGGTGACTCGGATGGTGAGAGAGGAGTCTGTGTTGGGAATGGTGGCCCCATCTCTGCCGCCGTGTGGCGAGTCTCCTCCACCGGCCGGCTCAAACTTCAGCGGCGGGTCCCCGAGGGAGACCAGGAAACCTCATCTCATGCCTGAGCTGAAAAGAAGAGGAGCCAGACTCCGAAGTCTCAGGAAGGAGCTGGTCCTAAAAAGACGATCTGGATTTTGGCCTGCAGAGGCAGTAGAGACGGCATCCACCACATCACAGGCAGAGGGCAGAGCTGAGTGACCCCAGGCAGGAGAGAGCACGGGAGCCAAAAGAGCTCGCCTGCTGTGGGAGAGGAGGCTGAAGGCTTGGAGTCTGAGCTCCAGGACCCTGGCTGGCCAGGTGACTCTGTGGGCGGTGGCATCTGCTGTCTATCGGCGGTCCGCAGGCCTCCTGCCGCCCCTGTGAGTGGACGGAGGACCCATCTGGGGGCTAGCTGTGTCTCACCTGGACAGACCTCCCTGGCCCACCCTGAGGCGGGCCTGGGCTCCTTGCACACCAGCCTTGCTCTCTGTGGGAACCTGGCGGGCTTGCCTGGGGAGGCTGAGGCCTGTGCTGGTCCAGCCTCTCAGAAGGGCTGTGGTGTCCCTTCGCTCCCCTCACCCCAGCACATGCACAGCACACTCATCAGCCTCTGGGTGAGGGTGGGGCGTGGGCACGAGAACCAGCAACATGTTCCATCCGCAGAGATAGCACAGGTCTTCCCACTTGCTGCGCGTCTCTGGATGCACTCTTCCTACCGGACCTCAGTTTCTCCATCTATTAAAAGAAAGGCCAGACTTAAGACCCCACACCTCAAAGAAAGAGACGGGGTGACAAAACTCTCAGCTTGGAACCCACTCAAAACCACTGCTCTCTGTTCCAGGGTCAGTGTGAACATGGCAAAGAGCAACTTCCTGTTTTTAAGAGAGGGGAGATTTAAAGGACTCCAAGGACATCTCATTTTTGATGCAAGTACAAAGAAAAAACTTAAAAGAACAAAATCTCAAAACCATGTGGATTCAGTTTTCTCCAGAACAGAGGTTTCCTAAGTGACAAATCTGTAGCCAGGGAGAAGGCTGAGGAGAACCAGCCTTAAATGAGGTACAAGTCCACTTGGGGAGGGGCATGCAGAAGGGAAATTGCCCACTGCCTCATGCCTTACATGGTTCTGCTGCAGCCGGGTCTCCCAGCAAAGCAGCCGAGCTCCGGCTCTGCCCCTGCCTGTCACTTCTTCCAGCCCCCTCTCCACCTTTTTCCTCTTGCATGCAGCCTCCGAAGGTGCCTCAGAATGACCAAGGTGGCTTCCATCCCCCTTCCTCCACTCCTCCCCTAAGTTCAGACCCCATAAAACCAGAATGTGCCCCCTTTTCTGCCTTTATTGATGCCTCATCCATTCACCCAACAATGAATGCTTGAGTATCTCCCATGAACTAGGCATAATGCTGGGTTCTGGGGATACAGCCCTGTTATCTTAGCACACCCCTCCCAAGTACAGTGTTCATGCCACTTCCCTCTGATGCTGCACCCCAGCTCTAGGGCCTGCTTTGGTGAATGAGCCCTCTCTCCCCACGAATCCCCAGAATTTGGCACTATACCTTATATTAGAGCATATGGTAGGCCATCTTCCAGGATGGTCCCCAATGCTTCTCACCATTCATGCCCTTGTCAGGTCTCTTTCTATACTGAATTAGAGCTCACCTGTGTGGCCAACAGAATATGGCAGAGGTAAAAATATGTGACTTCTGAGGCTCAGTTGTTAATAGGCATTACAGCTTCTGTCTTGGTCTCTGGGATCACTTGCTCTGGGGAAGCCAGTTACCATGTTGTGCGGCTGCTCAAGCAGCCTTGTGGAGGGGCCCACGAAGTGAGGAGCTGAGGCCTCCTGCCAGGAACTGGCACCAATTTGCCAGCCGTGTGAGGGAGGAAGCAGACCCTCCAGGCCCAGTCAAGCCTTCAGATGACTGCAGCCCTGGCCAACACCTTAACTGCAGCTTCACGAGCGATCTCAAGACACAATCACCCAGCCAAGCTGCTCCCAGATTCCTGAACCTTAATGCTGTGAGAAATTGTGTTTATTGTTATGTTAAGCCCCCAAGTTTTGAGATAATTTATTACATGGAAATAGACATCTAATACAAGCATAATAGTTAAGAGCATGGACTCCAGAGCTAGATAG
Organism: Mesoplodon densirostris; assembly: GCF_025265405.1. Taxonomy (NCBI): domain Eukaryota; kingdom Metazoa; phylum Chordata; class Mammalia; order Artiodactyla; family Ziphiidae; genus Mesoplodon; species Mesoplodon densirostris. The sequence goes on along the minus strand of NC_082663.1, from coordinate 115,621,931 downwards.
TGTTGAGATCCTAGCTCTAAAGCTTTCCAGCTCTGTATTCTTTGGTTGGCCATTTAATCTCCCTGGGCCTGGACATCCTCCTCTGTAAAATGGGGCTGCTAACTGTACCTAACCAAAGTCAAAATCAGTGTGTTAAGTCATGTGCAGTGCTCAGCACTGTGGTTGGTGCACAGTAAACCCTCAACAAAAGTTAACTCTCACCATTGTTCCGGCCTCTGCGTCCTCATGTGTGCTCACGTCTGTGTCGGCACAGAGCAGCTCCCGGCCAGTTCCAGCTGGATGGATGAGAAGCAAATTGCTCTGGAGATAAGCCCATCCCCTTACCTGGGATCTCTCTGCCCCAGACCCTTCCTGCAAACCACTCCCTCAAGAGAGCTCTCAGTCTTGAAAAGCTCCAGGGTCTCTTCAGCCCTGGCACTTGGCTGCAAGGCTCCCAGCCCTACCTGTGCTCTACAAGCCCCACACACGGACCGAGGGAGCCATACCCGGGACCCGGCTCAGAGAGCACAAAGAACGAGTGGCCCCCCTGGTTTCTAACTCACACCCAGACACCTCGCAACTGTTTGAGGGCAGTGAGGGCTCAAGGATGCCAGCCAGCACAGACCCAGCCCAGACTCAGCCCTGAGGAACACACAAGGGACCAGGCCAATTCCCCCACTCCAAGAGCAAAGCCAAGGAGTCTTCCAGCAAGGGCACCTAGATTTCGTCCATCACACTCCCAACCCCAAGTGCCCCAGCCCAAAGGGAAGTCGCAGGAAATATCAAAAAGTGGATGTTTTTAGAAGAAATTCTTCCATGTACTTGAAGTGTGACTGACTGATTTATTTTCCCTCCTCCTCAACCTCCTCATCCTCAGGAAGAGTGGGGAGGAGGTGCAGGCATTCCCCTGGTGCAGGAACAGGAATCAGCCATCAGGGGTGTGTGGGTCATGGAATCAGCACCACGGGAAAGACTGGCTGTGAATGTGGGACATGACATGTATGACTGGGCACTCAAGGACAGTTTCAAACAGAAGCTGACGTCCGTGTGCTCAGTCCCAGGAATGGGTGGGGTAGGCGGACACACCCATGTGTCCTCATCCCATGTGCTTCAGCCTCAGGGCCCTCTGCTGTGGTGCGTGGGGGGAACCTGGAGTTGGGGCACCAGACAGCATGTCCACGGAGTCCAAGAAGGCAGGGCCTCGGCAGATGTGTGCTGTGTCGCTGTGTCCTGCCTGCTGCTCCAAAGAGCAGGAAGCTGGGGAAGGAAAGGCAGAGGGGCAGTGAGGAAAGGAGAGCTGGGGGTGGGTCCAAGGGAGCCTGGCAGGCAGCAGCTGGCTCTGTCCTTGCCGTGTGAAGACTCACGGAGGAGGGGCATGTGGGGAAGTGCTCAAGCACTCAGGCCCCCCCCAACCCCGGTCAGACAGACCTGAGTGTGAATCCCAGCTCCTCTGTTGGCGAGCTGTGTGAGCTCGGGCATGTTACTTAACCTCTCTGAGCCTGCTTTTTCAACTGTAGAATGGCGATGACACAAGTGTATGCCCCTAAGGATTATGGAGATGGTCTCTGTGAGATGCCTAGTACACAGTAAATGCTCAATACATGGAAGCCACAGGTATTACTTCAAAGCATCAAATTACTGCACCAACGCCAACCCGTGTAGTGGAATGATTTATTTACAAACTCGTCTCTGGTCTCTGCGCCTCTCAGGTGTCCAGCCAGCCCTGCTCCTTCTGCTTTGTGGAGGCACTTTTGGGGCAGCTGCTCTCCACTGGGCAGGTTTCCCAGCTAGGACGGATGAGTGGGAGCAGCCGGGGTGGGAGGGTCACTTCCTGGGGTGCGGGGCCCTGGGACAGAGGTCTGCCAGGGCCCCCAGTGCTGCTGCCTGCACCCTCTGTGGCCTCCCTAACTCACAGAACACCTGCCGCTGACTGTCGTCCTGCAGCTCCCTCCTGGTGGGTGGGTCACGGAAGCCTGCACACCACCTGCCAGGAAGGGCCAGGCTGGGAAAACTCTCCTCCTTGGAGCGGTAGTGAGGGAAGAAGCCACTGGGCGGTTCTGAGTCCTCCTCTCTGATACTCTGGTCTCCTCCTCGGTCCCTGCAAACCTCGGGCCACGGGGCCAGCTCCTCCTCAGCCAGGAGCTGCCCGTAGGTGCGGAAGAAGGGCAGGTACTCCAAGGCCACCAGGGGCCCATAGGGGTGGTCAAGGTTGCTGCAGGGCTCACTGTCCCTTGAACCGGTGGCCTGCAGTTGCCGGGACGGGGGATCTGGGTCGTCCTCCTGCAGGAGGCTCTGAGAGGGCAAGACTCTGTGCTCAGCCTCGCAGCTCTTCTGGGACGTCTGGGAAGAGAAGGGAGTTCCATCTGTCACTGCACCCAACTCCCCCAGTCTCTCCAGCTTCCACCTACATTGGAGGCCAGAGGGGTTTTCCAAATGTGGCTGTCCTCGTCACAACCCAGGGTGGCTCCCATCCAGGGTCGGCTTATCCACAAGCCTCACCTGCAAGGTCCCCGTGGGACACAACAGCTTTCTTGCCCTTCCTCAGTCACACCAAGCAGGTCCTGCTTTAGAGCCTGTGCTCTAAAGACTCTCTTAGACTCTCAGCTCAGGGGAGCCTTCCCAGCCCCTGCCTCCCCCAACGTGACTCCGGATCACTTCGCCCTTCACTTCTGCACTGAAGCATTTTTCTTAGCCAGTGGTCTGCCTGCTCCGTGTGTGCGGTGGTCTTTGTCTGGTGTTCCTGGCTCATTGTAGGCACTCAGCCTATGTTTGTACAACAAATGATCAGTCTAGTCTGCTGACTCTAGTGCATCTCATATGGCCTTCACTCTGTCCAGTCCTGCCACATAGACCTTCTCTAGGTGCTTCTTACTTGCCAAGCATCCTCTTGCCACAGGGCCTTTGCACTTGCTAATGCTCCTGCTTGGAATCTCTCCCCTCTCCTTCTTCCTAGTTGACAACTTCTCCAGCTCTTGGCTTAAGGTCTCTTCCTGTACTCCCCTGGTCTGGTTGCATCACTCTACCATTGACTCCCACCATCCTGATTCCTCTCATTCAAGGCACCCATTCCTCTTCTGTGAAACATTTGTCTGCATGATTACTTGATTAATGCCTTTCATCCTACAATTTATAAAGTCCACCAAGGCAAGGCCCATCTGTCTTCCGTATCCCTGGAGCCTAGAAGAGCCCTGGCATACAGTAGATACCAAACATTGGAAGAAATTGAAAGGAAGGTTGGAGGGAAGGAAAGAGGAAGAAAGAAAGAGTACTGAACTGGGCTTGGACAGGAACAAAGTCTTTGCCAGACTCAACGTTGACAGGAGGGAGAAGCCATTTCTTGGGGGGAGGGTGGGGTGGAGAACGAGGAATTACTTCCCAGGCCCTGAGGGAACATAGGGACCCAGAGCACCTGTCAGTGAAAAGCCAGCCCATGCTCCACCTTTGCCTGTCAGGGCCATGGGTACATGGTGGGGTCCATGGGGTCCATGTGTGGCCTCTGGGCCCCTATTGGAGGACCCTCCCAATAGGAGGGACCTATTGTGGTCTGGCCGTGGCCTTCTTGATCCTTGATGGGGACTCTGGGCCTTGAGCGCCCCTCCCTCACCAAAGGCCATGTGGTGGCACACACTCCTGCGTGCAGCTTGAGTACACGGTCCCCATCGTAAGTCTTAACCATTGCTAAATGCCTGCTGTCCTGCTGACTGCAACTTCCTGGAGAGTGGGTACCAGGCCCTCTTCTGAGTTCCATGTGTCTTGCTCAAGCCACCTTTGCTGAGTTTCTGCCACTCCCCAGACACCCCATGGGCCCTGCGCTGTGCAGTCCTCTCTCTCCAGGAATCCTAAAGAGGCCTGTGAGGAGAGACTTGCCTTTCCAGCTTTGTTGTGCCAAAGAGACAGGACAGACTAGTAGCAGTGCCGGCGTTTGAGCCCGAGTCTGCCCTGCTCTGAAGCCTGTGGTCTTCTCACTGTGATTTACACGGTATCGTGGGTTGAACTGTGTCCCCCACAAGAAATGAGGTCCTAACCCCTAGTACCTGTGAATGAGACCTTATTTGGAAATAGGCTCTTTGCAGATGGAACCCAGTTAAGATGAGGTCATCCTGGATTAGAGTGGACCCTAAATCCAATGACTGGTGTCCTTATAAGATGAGGGAAATTTGGACACAGACACAGGGAGAATGTCACATGACAATGGAGGCAGAGACTGAAGAGATGCTGCCACAAGCCAAGAAATGCCAAGGATTGCCAGCAACCATCAGAAGCCAGGAGAGAGGCAAGGAGCAGATTCTCCCTCTGAGCCCCGAAGAAGGAACCCTGCCCACACCTTGATTTTGGCTCCTGGACATCAGAATTGTGAGAGAATAAATTTGCGTTGTGTGAAGCCACCCAGTTTGTGGTGACTTGTTTCAGCAGCCCTAGGACACTAGTTCGCGCAGGTTGGCTGGATGGCTGGTTGCGTGGATGAAGGGATCTGGCATAAGGATGAAGACTGGTAGCACTCTCCCAGCCCCACCTGGCCAGCAGCTTGTGGGGAGAGGCCCATCACCATGACGGCAGCCCCCTCTGTGGGCTGGGCTCACCTAGGCCTTACCCTTCCTGCCATGTGGTAGCGCTGGCCCAGCGTGGACCTCCCTGCCGTGGGCCAGCAGCTCTCCTGAACCTCAGCCTTTCCCGCCTGGGTCCTGGCTCCACTTCACCAGCCAGGCCTGGATTGAAGGAGGCCAGGTGTGCCTCCAGTTCCCCAGGGGGGCTCGGCAAAATGGCACGTGCACAATGCTGCTTGCGCTGTCCCTGGGACACCGCCTCCAGAGGCCGTTCCAGAGTCAGCAGTAGCCCCGAGTCATGACAAGATCAAGTCTCATCTTCAGAGTCGGGCTGAAAAGACAGAGCCTCCTCAGCAGGTGCCTTCCTCCTGACCTCCTCTTCCCCCTAGCAAATCCCCCTCTGCCTGTCAGAGAAGATTCCATCGTGAAGTCACAAGGCCTGGTGCCAGGCAAGAAAGCCAGATGGCTCTGTTACCATGGAGACTCCTGCCCAAGCGCCCAACACCTGGGATCATCACCTGCCTCTTAATTCAGCTTAATCCAGCTCTCCCCCAGAGACTCAGGGGGACAAAGGGAAGGTGGACATCTTCTGGAATCAGATCACTTCTCCACGACGGGGCCAGTGAGCTTGCTCAGGGACTTGTGCCCCGAGACTCGTGGAGTCCCCCAGGGCCTCTGGCAGGAGGTGAGGAGGAGTCCCAAGGACCTGTTCTGCAGCCCAGGGCGTCTGGACGTCTCCTTACCTGGGGGCCTCAGTCCCCTCAGGGATGCAGCCGAGACCCGGGTCTCTGCTCTCCATCTCAGCAGCCCCTCCTGTGTTGTTCTTTCCTGGTCACTAGTGAGCACGAAGTGAGACGGCTGTGGAAGGACTGATTACGCCGAATGCCTGCTTTCTCCCATGGAGCCAGCAGCCCCGGCTTCTCTCCCAGGTCTGGTACTCCTGCTCAGAGGGAAGAGACTGGCATTTGTCGTCACCTCCCAAGTGTCCTACCCACTGGGTGATTCCCACATGCAGTCCTCACTACAGACTTTCAAGTCAGAAAGTGCATCACTGTTAGGCCATTTTACAGATTGGAGAGTTGAGCCTCAGCACTAGGACAGCCTGGAGAAGAGGACTTCAGTTAGTCTTTAGCCTGAGGGCTCAAGACAGGAGAGCCCCAGCCCACCATGGGGGAGCCACAAGGCCTGGGCGTCTCCAGGACCTCAGGCTCCCGCAGTGCAGGATTCCAGGCAAAGCGTGACCCAGCGGACCCCCTGGGGCCCAGGCAGGGCTCCCCCATCTCTCTGCCCTGGGACCCATGGACTGCTGGGCCGTTTAAGCCCGCTTTTCTCTTTTAATAGACTTAACCCTCGAATCCATGTGGCTCTAATAGATAAGGCTCTAATTTTATTTTATATTTTGAATGGTTAGTCAGTTGACTCAACATCATTTATGAATAATTTATTTCTCCCCCAACCTGATTTGAAATACCAAAGTAAACCCACATTCTAAGTTCTTAACTATTTCAAACACAAGTCAGTTTCTCGAATTTATTGTTCTGTCCCTCTCTTTGTCTCTCTTTGTACCAATACCATATTGTTTTGATCTCTTTAGTTTTATCATAATTTCAACTCATGTTATACAGTCATCTTTTAAAACATCAACTTTATCGAGGTCTAATTTACATACACTAAAGAGTATACGGTTCACCAATACCAATCAATCTATACACTAATGTAACAACCCCAGAATTAATATACAGAAGTACATCTTTTCAGGTAATCCTCTCTCTGCTTCCCAACCCCAAGCAACCACTGATTTGCTTTTTGATGCTACTGATTCATTTTGGAATCACACAATATGCATTCTTTTGTGTGAAGCTTTTTATCCCACATTTGAAGATTCATCCCTGTTGTGGCACTGTTCGCTCCTTTTTATCAATGAGCAGTACACCATTGTATGGCATAACAGTGTGTTTATCCACTCATCTGTGTAGAGGCGTTTCCATCATTTCCATTATAAAGATGATCTGAATAGGTACAGGACTTTATGTGGGCATAGTCTTCATTTCTCTTAGGTAAATACCTTGGATGCGCATAGCTTGATCACATGGTAAGTGCATGTTTAACTAAATAAGACACTGCCACACTGTTTCCAAAATGGTTGTACCATTTTTACATTCTCAACAGCAATGTATGAACATTCTAGTTGCTTCACATTCTTGCCATCATTTAAAAATTTTTGCCATTGTAGTGGGTATATAGTGGTATGTCATTATGGTTTTAATTTGCATTAATTACTAATGACACTTAGCATCTTTTCACGTGCACGTTGTCAATTTATGTATCTTCATTTGCAAGCATCCAAATCTTTTGCCAATTTTAACAACTTTATTATCATTAAAGTACTATAAACTGCATCTATTCAAAGTGTACAATTTGATAAGTCTTCACTTATGTCCACACCTGAGAAGCCATCACCACAGTCAGGTTAACAGATATTTTTATCAACCCCCCCAAATTTCCTCCGGCACTTCTGTAATCTCTCCCTCCCTCCAGGTCCATCCCCAGGCAACTATGACCTGCTGTCACTATAGATTATTTTTCATATCCTTACCCTTCTGGGAGTTGGTAGAGCCTCTTGAATATGTCAATTTATGTCTTTCACCATATTTGGGAAGCTTTAGGGCAAATATTCTTCAAGTATTTTTTTCCCAGTTTACTTCTCCTCTCCCTCTGGGACTCCAGTGACACATATGTTATTTTTAAAATATATATTTTCCCACAGATCCCTGGGGCTCTGCTCATTTTTTTTTCTAATTTTCTTTTTTCTCTGTTCCTCAGATTGTGTAATCTCTATTGATTTCTTCAAGTTTACAGGTTTTTCCTCTGGTCATCACCAGTCTGCTGTTGAAATCATCCAGTAAACTTTTTAATTTCAGATTTTGTATTTTTCAGTTCTAATATTTCCATCTGGTTCTTTTTTGTAGTTTCTGTTTCTCTGCTGAGAACTTCTACCCTTTTATTCATTCTGAATTTTTTTAACCTGATGGAGCATGGTTATAAAAGCTTCTTTGAAGTCTTTGATAATTCCAACACATGGGTTGCCTTGAAGCTGGCATCTCTTGTCTTTTCCCTTGAGAACTGGCCACATTTTTCTGGTTCTTTGTATGCTGGGTAATTTTGAAATGTCCTGGACATTGTGAATATTATGTTGTGTAGATTTGGGTCCTGTATAGCATCCTCTGGAGACAGTTGATGTTTTTGTTTTAGAAGGCAATCAACTCTGTTAGGTTCAAGCTGCAAGTTCTGTCTTACCTTCTGTATGCAGTGGTTCAAATCTAAGTTCAGTTTTCTAAGCCTTTGCTGTGTTGTGTTGTAGTGGTGGTTTGGGTCTGTCCTGAACTTACATTATTTAGTGATTAGGCTAAAAATATGGGTCCCTGAAATCATACAACTCATTTAAAAAAGTTTTTATGCACACGGTTTAAACCTGATTTTAGTTCTCAAAGCTTGGCTGTGCTGGTTTGGGTCTGTCCCACTCATGTGTAGCTCAGGGATTAGGTCAACAACTTGTATGCAGGTTTGAAGAATTAAGGGACCTCTTTTCTGGCTCTCTCTCCTCCTGGATTTCCCCCACACTCTCTGTCCTTCCAGAGTCCCCCTCCTTCCACTGTTGCTTTTGCTACTGTGCTCATGGAGTTGGCCCTCTAGGCAAAGCAGAGAGACAGACAGACAGACACAGAGACACAGAGAGAAAAAGAAGGAACCTAGTAAAACTACCCCTGCATGGATCACTTGTCCAAGTTTTGACTCTCCTCCACAACTTGTTTCATCTACTTTTTAGAGTTCTCAGGTAGTTGGTTTTTGTATCTTGTTCAGAATCTTTAGTCATAATCAATGGGAGGAATGAACGATAGTGACCTTATACTATCACTCTAGAAAAGGAAACTCCTTTTCAAAATATCGTTTTTGTAAGGTTGTCTGTCTTATTGTTATGTTGTAAGAGCTTTTATATATGCTGGATACAAGTCTTTTGTCAGAAATATATATCGTGAATATTTTCTACCAAGCTGTGTCTCGCCTTTTCATTTTTTTTAACAATGTCTTTCTAGGGAACAGAAGTTTTTAAATTTGATGAAATCCATTTTTTTTTTCATTTGTGCTTTTGGAATCCTAAGAAACCTTTGCCTATCCCAAGATTGTGAAGATTTATTTCTGTTTTCTTCTGGAAGCTCTATAGCTTTAGCTTTTATATTTTGAATTATGATTCTTTTGAGTTAATTGACATGATTTGAGGTGGGGATCAAGATTTATTTTTCCATTTGGCTATCCATTATGCCAACACTACTTGTTGAAAAGATTTTCCTTTCCCCCATTGAAATACTTCAGCACCTTTGTCAAAGCTCGGTCATAGATGTGTGGGTCCATACATCCTGGACTCTGTGTTCTGTTTTGTTGATACATACCACACTGCCTTGATTACTGTGATCAGAGTTTCTCAGTCTTGGCACTACTGACATCTTGAGCCAGATGATTCTTTGCTGTGAGGGCTATTCTGTGCATTGGAGGATGTTGAACAGCATCCCTGGCCTCTACTCACTGGGTGCTAGTAGCACCTCTTCCCCTGAGTTATGACAACTGAAAATGTCTCCAGACATTGCCAGATGTCCCCTGGGGGGAAAATAGCTTTCAGTTGTGAACCATTGCTATAAATTGACTATATTCCTTGAAATCAGCTACAGGAGTCTGTCAGCTTTGGTCATTTGAAAAACTATTTTACATTTTTAAAATATAAAAATAAAAACATACTGTAGGTCCTTTGAATTTTCATATAAATTTATGTTAACTTCTAAATATTTCAAGTTTTTTATATATTTATCTTTTTTAGTTAATAAAATATACCCTTTTGAGTGTACAGATCTACGAATTTTGACAAATGCACACCAACATGTAATCATGACCTTAATCAAAATATAGAACAGTTCACCTCCTACACTGTTGGTGGGAATGTAAATTGGTACAGCCACTATGGAGAACAGTATGGAGGTTTCTTAAAAAACTAAAAATAGAGTTACCACATGATCCTGCAATCCCACTCCTGGACATATATCGAGAGAAAACTATAATTCAAAAAGATACATGCACCCCAATGTTCATTGCAGCACTATTTACAATAGCCAAGACATGAAAGCAATCTAAATGTCCATCGACAGATGAATAGATCAAGAAGATGTGGTACATATATACAATGGAGTACTACTCAGCCATAAGAAAGAATGAAATAATGCCATTTACAGCAACATGGAAGGACCAAGAGATTATCATACTAAGTTAAGTAAGTCAGACAAAGACAAGTATCATATGATATTGCTTATAAGTGGAATCTAAAAAAAAAAAAAAGAGAGAGAGATACAAATGAACTTTTTTACAAAACAGAAATAGACCCACAGATGTAGAAAACAAACTTATGGTTACCAAAGGGGAAAGGAGGGTGGGAAGGGATAAATTAGGAGTTTGGGATTAACATATACACACTACTATATATAAAATAGAAAACCAACAAGGACCTACTGTATAGCATGGGGAACTATACTCAATATTTTGTAATAACCTATAAGGAAAAAGAATCTAAAAAAAAAAGATATACATGTATGTATAACTGAATCACTTTGCTGTACACCTGAAACTAACACAACATTGTAAATCAACTATACTTCAATAAAAAACACATAGAACAGTTTATCTCTCCCAAAACCCCTTTTGCCTAGTGGTGTTCTGGTAAACCAGCTCTCAAAAACAAACAGCACAACCAAGCCCTGATGGGAGTGTCCGCTGATTTCCCTGGTGTAGATACTCCCACCTGGCTGATTCCAAGATGCTAACATGGCACGGCTCAATGTGGACTTTGGAAGAGAGGTGCAGACTGGGCTCCTGTGAGGTGGTACCTGGTACCTCCTGGCCACTATTCATTGTATTACTTGGTAGAAGGCACCCCCTTCTCTTCACCCCCATTTAACCACTGATCTGTTATCTGTCCCTTTGGTTTTTGCCTTCCCCCTAAAACCACACAAAAGGAATCATATGCAAGTTCTGGTTATCTCATCTTTCTTGAACCTCCATCTCTGCCTTCTCGACTCAGAGAGACTGAGGCACTGTGCTCTGAATGAGTATCCCCTCCCTGCTGCATTTTAAAAAGGGTCTTCAGGGGGACAGCTGTGGTGATTTTAGGGCTCACCGCCTTTGTTCCCTTTCTTGCCTGAATCACTGTCCTGCATTTTCTGTTTTCCATTGTCTTAAGATAGTGGTTTCCTGGTTTATCCACTTTCCTATTTGTTCACAGTGGGAGGGCAAATTTAGGACTAGTTACACTTCGGCATGAAGAGAACCAATTTTCAATAGTCACATTTATTTGCATGGTTATTATATGCCAGGAACCATGTTGATCATTTTTCATTGATTATTTCCACTTAATAATCCTATCGGGTATGTAAAGAGAAGAAAATGAAGTGTAAAAAGGTTAAGAATGTATTGAGTAATCAATGGCCAGTATTAAGTGACAGAGCTGGAATTCAAACTTAGGCAGTTAGACTCCAAAGATGAAGTACTTAATCACTTTGCCATTGAAGAATGATTTCAGGTGATACACAGGCGAACAGTTTTTAATTTGATAGCAAATATATTTAACTTAATGTATATTAGAAAAAATATAATTACCACATCACAGCTATGATTTTATAGATATTTTTGCTTGGGACAAGGTAGATTTTCTTTCAATAAAAATATGAGTCTTTAAATGTCTGTATCATAGGTTGTAATCAGATGTGGAAAGAACATGGAGGAGATGTGAGAATGTCTGTGCTGTGGGACACAGACACTACACTTTGTCCCTACTGGTTTGGTGAATGTGGTTTCAGGCTGGCCTGTGTCCATGTGTATCTGTCGAGGTGGATGACGATAACTAATTTTACATAAAGGAAATCATGTATCACAAGTTGTTTTCTTCATTTCATAATGCGTGTTAGACTTTGCCCTAACCCATAAATATAGAGAGTTTAAGGCCAGCCCCTCAGGCTTTTCTGTGGGATTGATGCCCTTTTTACCTGTAAGACATTTCAGGTGACTTTTAGAGAGCCACCTCCCCATGGCTGCTGTGCAAGTCCAGGGTTCCGGGATTTCTATGGCAAACCCTCAGCCATCCCGGCCTACACAGAGCCCCGGAGAAGATGCATCTAACTCACTGTACAAGCCAGAGCGTACTCAAACTGCAGCTCGAGTGTTTGGTCCAGCAGAGCCCCTATCCCTGGGCCCATCCCCTGGGCGCTGCTGCCAGTTCACAAGGCGTTGGCCTTCCTGGCCTCACTGAATCCTCACTGGATCCTCACATTTGTGACCAGCAGGGCATCATCAGGCCCAGAGATGGGGACTGTCTTATCCAGGTAGAGCCAGGACTCAGCACCAGGCACTGTGTTGAGGAAGCACTTTAAAAACACTCATAATCCCAGGGGCAGGGACTCAGAGCGCAGTTGTGGAGATTCTCACTCCAGGTCAGTGTGGCTAAGCGTCTCAGCCCAGGGCCTTGACTCTGGAGCCTGTGCTTCTAGCCCTTGCTCTGGAGGCAGAGCGTGCTCTCTGTCCAGACAGATTACAGTCTAGACGGGGAGGGACATCAGCCCTCCCTGTGCCTCATGCCTCATCTGTGTAACAGGGACCATGTGACCGTCTTGCAGGAGGTTTGAAATTCGGATTTGCAGGGACACATGGTCCCTGTGCTACTAAAGTCCAGGTGGAGTTTGGAGAAAGCAGAGATTCGATAAGATGGGAGTGGTCAGCTAAGGGAACAGAGCGAGGGGTGCAGAGCTAAGGCCCAGAGTGCAGAGACCTGCATGGGTAGCCCATGCTCAGTGAGATGTCAGCTCAAAACCTGGAGTTCAACTATAGTGTGGATTCTGTTTCAATTGCCAACTTGATTTTTCTTCGTTGGAAAAAATACTCCACCACATTTGTGTCTTTGGCGGTCAGAATTGTCCTTTGTGTTTTCCTCCTCCTGCCAGAAGTGACACTTTTATCACCCTGAAGCTGCTCTTAGGTGGCCTGAGGTCACTCTTTCAGGAGAAACTGAGGCCTTTGGTCCTAAGTCCCTCACCTGGGGTGCGTCCAGGAGCAGAACTTTCCTCCCACTGTTTGGGGGTGTTCTCCCCTTTCCCCCACGCTCCTGGTGTCTCCCTCCTTCTCTCCCCCCAGGATTTTCTTACTTTCTACTGTTTTTGAGGAAAAGCTCCAATAAAGTTCCTGTTCTAAACCATCTCAGGGCAGGAGCATGCCAAGGTACCTGTAGCTTTCAAGAATGTGAACTCCCCTGGTACCTTTAACAGTGTTTATTTCTTTTTGAAAGGACTGATGAGTGTTTAATTTCCCCTTTCAGCTGGGCCCCCAGATGAGCTGCTCAACTAGCCCCTCTTCCAATTCAGATAAGAAGTTTGTCAGAAGGACAAACTTTCACCTAAGAGGACTGTCTGCTTTTCAATGCTGGCAAATCAAAGACGTACTTTTATACATACCAGTCACAGTAACAGACGGGTGCCACTAAGGGTTTACGGCTCTTACCCAAGTCCTCTTCTTTCTCCGACCCTTGCCTCCCCCTACACTCTGGTCATCATATCTCTTACCTATCAGACAGTGCCATGCGGATCCCTCATGTGGGGCCTCCATGTCACCTATGAACTGTTCCTTCTTGGGGATCTACTTCTGGCCTGTTCCCCAGTCATGCTCATTCAGACCCTTAAAACTCTCACCCCAGGCAACTGCAGCCAATTTCAGCTGGTCCCAATCTCAGACACTCCCCTGCTAACCTAACCTGCTCCCAGACTTTTCTTTCTAAAATTCGGATTTTATCCTATCACTCCCTTGCTCAGAAACCTTTGGTGGCTCTCTCTTGCTTAGGAAACCAAATCCAAACTCTCTGGTCTGGCATTCTAGGCCCTTCACCATCTAGCTTCCTCACTCCACTAAGCAAGTGCCCCTTCCGGCCCACTGGACTTGCGCTACCCCTAACAGACCCGGCACATTGCCCCCTGTGCCTTCTCTCACACGGCAACCCTACTCCCACCTGAGCAAGCCAGTAGCCTTCCTCCAAGAAACCTCCTGGGTGGCCACAGGTGCTCTATTAGTCTTCTAGGGCTGCCATAATACAATCCCACAGACTGGGTGACTTAAACACTCAAATTTATTTTCCCACAGTCCTGGAGGCTGGAAGTCTGAAGTCAAGGTAGAGGCAGGGTTGATTTCTTTTGAGGCCTTTCTCCTTGACTTGTAGATGGGTCCCTTCTCCCCGTGTCTTCATGACTTTCCCTCTGTGCGTGTCCATGTCCCAGTCTCCTCTTATAAGGACACCAGTCATACTGGATTAGGCCCCCTCTGAATGACCTCATTTTGCCTTCATTATCTCTTTAAAGACCCTCTCTCCAAATTACATTTGAAGGTACTAGGGGTTAGGGCTCTAACATATGCATTTGGGGGGATACAATTCAGCTTATAACAGGTCCTCATACTTCTTCTGTCCCCCTTTCTCAGACTGTATTACAGAGAGAATGGCCTCCTTCTGCCTCCCCGAATGCCCAGAGCTGCTCTAGTGCTTTCCCTGTCCCCTGTCCCCTGCAGGGAGTTTGTCTCTAGCCATCTCTGAGCCTCAGAGTCCTCAGCTGTAAAATGGGGATAATAACAGCCTAAGCTTGTGACAAGAATTAATTTAGAGAACAGTCATAAAGGGTAAGACTAGTGCCTGGAACATAGTAACCTCCCCACCAAATGACAGTGATGATTACTGTCATCTCTCCTGTGAGTCCACAGGCTCCTTGTCCACAGCCTACTGGTGCACCCTAAACCTCTCAGCTTACAAGACCTAGACAGGGACATGAAGAGCAACCTGTCCCACAGGGATGCCATGGCTCTGAGGATGCAGGACAGGAATCTCTAAAGTGATAGATAGATACATATATACATAGATACATAGACAGATAGAAAGGAATATTGTATAAATTATATATACAATCTCATATTAACCTTTCTACTTACTTTCTGTGTGTATTTTAAAATATCAGTCATAAAGCCAATCATTTATTACAGAGATATTTTGTTACTTCAACACAAATTTTACATAAAATGTACTATTTAAATGTACTTTTAAATGAGAAGGAAAAAAACTCATATGCCCTACAGTTCCCTCAGAACTCTTCCATGTAAATTTTAGTTGGAGAAATAGATACTTTCCTAGTTATCCACAAGGGGGAAGACTGATTCCATTTCTTCTGGAAGACACCTTTTGGGTCATCATTAAAGATCATTTAAAACTACTATGATTTTTTGTGTGACTATTTCTTTCAAAGAAATGAAACTTCTCTATTCATGGGAGATGCCTTTTTTTTGTTTTTAAAGTTGACAACTTACAGATGGCCATTGGTTTGAAAACATATTTCAAAATCATTTACACACACATTCTCCCTGCAGTCAGTCATTAAGCAGTCTAACAAATGCCACATCCAGAATGTAAGAACACTGTGGTCTTTCCACTAGAAAGTCAAGCAAATTATTTAAATTCACAGGGAAGAAAAAAAAATCTTTTCTCAACATCAAACAGAAAACATTCTCTCTTTGAAAATATAAATCCCTTAAATATATTCAAGAATTTTAACAAGCACCCCAGAAAACTATCTTATTACTCTTTGAAGCCCTTAAAGAGTTTTCTGAAAATAGTCACATGTTACTCAGGGTTGGGAGAGGGGCTTGTAAGGGCCCATGAGTCCCTGTGTACCTTCTTCTGGAAAGGCAGAACCAGCTTTAGAGAATCACTGGGCAAATGCAGGGGTGTGGGGGAAATCTAAGAGTAAAGCACAGGATCCATTTCTCATCTGTTTTATATCTGGGGTTAGAAATAGGACACAGAGCTCTGAACTACAGGGAGAGCCTCAAAGAAGATGTTAAGAACAGAGAGTTGTGGAGAACTTGGATCTCTCATCTGTCCCCTCTCCCATCCAAGCCTGAGTGGGGTGGCAGTGGGGGCATTCCAAGAGGATGAAACCGAGGTGGTAGGCAAGCCAGAGGTAAAAAGCGGTTTGATGCTCAATCCTTTTTTGAGCTAATGAACAAACAAATTATCTTCAGTTCCAGGAACTGGATCTCCATCTAAGTTCAGAAAACCATAAGAGTCTAGACAACACCAGCTACTTACTCAAAGAAGTTTTTCCTACGGGAATAATTGAAGATATTTTCAGAGATGTGGCTTTAAGACACTTATTATAGTGTTATTTATAACAGAAAAAAAGTAAATGAAAAATAAATTAAAAAAAGAAGAATCCCTAAATATCCAACAATGGGGGATTGATCAGATAAAGGATGCTATATCCACACAGGTAAATATTATAAAACAATTTAAAATTATAACATAGAAATGTGTATATTGCTATGGGAAAAGAGTCATAATATATTAACTGAAAGACAGCTTGGTTATGAAATAGACTATGCAGGATGTATATATATTGGTAGACTTGTAGATGTTATCATTTCTCTTTTTGCTAATTAAACATTTCTCATCCTATTAAAAATAATACACAAAATATGTGCTAGCTACAGAAAAGTTATTTATAAAAAGACAGATACCAAAATTCCTATCAAAACCCCAGCAAGATAATTTGTAGATATAGGCAAGATTATTCTAAAATTTATATGGAAAGACAAAGGAACTAGAATAGTTAAAATAATCTTTGAAAAAAGAATAAAATGGGAAGTATCGCTTTACCTGATTTCAAGACTTACTATATACTACAGCAATTAAGACTGTGTGGTACTGGTAGAGAAACACATAGACCAATGAAACAGAAAAGAACCCAGAAATAGACCCACAGATATATGCCCAGCTGACTTTTGACAAAAGTGCAAAAGCAAATCAATAGAGGGGATAATCTTTTCAACAAATGGTGCTGGAACAGCTGGACATCTGTGGGTTAAAAAAAAACGAACCTTGACCTAAGTCTCACTTCTTAGTTGAAAATTAACTCAAAGTGTATCATGAACATAAATGTAAAATTTTAAACTATAAAACTTTTAGAAAAAAATAGAAAGTCTTCAAGGCCAGGAAAGGGTTCAGAGATATAACATCAAAAGCACAATCTATAAAATGGACAATTGATAAATTGGACTTCATCAAAATTAAGAACTTTTGCTCTGAAAAACACCTTGCTAAGAGAATGAAAAAACAAGCTATAGAGTGGGAGAAAATATTTGCAAACCACATATCTGACAAAGGACTAGTATCCTTTGCAAGTAAACAAATTACAAAACCAAACAGTAAAAATAAAAACAAACAATCCAATTAGAAAGTGACAAAATACAAGGAAAGATATTTCACCAAACAGGATATAAAGACAGCCAATATGCACATGAAAAGATGCCTAACACCATTACCTGTTAGGGAAATGTAAATTAAAACCACAATGAGATATCACTATGTACCTACCAGATGGCTAAAATAAAATATAGTGACAACACAAAATGCTGGAGAAAATATATAGAAACTGAATCACTCATACATTGCTGGTGAGAATGTAAAATAGAACAGTCCCTCAAAAAAACAGTTTCTTAAAAAACTAAACATGCAACTATCATAGAACCCAGCAATCTCACATCTGTACATTTATCCTAGAGGAATGAAGACTTATGTTCACACCAACACCTGTACATGAATGTATATAGCAGCTTTATTCAGAGTAGCACAAAACTGGAAACAACCCAGATGTCCTTCAATGGGTAAAAGGTTAAGCAGACAGAGGCCTATCTGTACCACGGATACTACTTGATGATAAAAAGGAAAGAACTATTGATACACACAACAACCATGACTCTCCAGAGAATTACACTGAGTGGGAAAAGCCAATTTCCAAAGGTACATTCTGGGTGAGCCATTTACATAATGTTCTTGAAATGACAAAATTACAGAAATGGAGAACAGTTTAATGGTTGCACAAATGGTAAAGGAGGGGTGGAGGGATGGGGAGAGGGTGTGGCTGTAAAGCGGCAACACGAGGGATCCTTATGGGGAACATGGGGATCCTTATGTCTATATTTTGACTATCAAGGTCACTATTCTGGTTGTGATACTGTATTAGAGTTTTACAAGACGTTACCATTGGAGGAGGCTTGATAAAGGCTATGTGGGATCTCTCTGTACTATTTCTCACAACTGCATGTGGATTGACAATGATCTCAAAATAAAAGGCTTAATTAGAGTAAGAAGTAGATGAGAAGATGGGGGTGCGGGAAGATGCGGAGTTAGCGTCTCTCCACAACTAGGGCACCTGCTGGCCACTGTTGGGGTCTGTGACCCCCAAGGAGATGGGAGGAACCCCAGAATGAACCAGTAGGACGTAGGGGGACCAAGGGGGGAGGAGAAGTGGAGGCCAGACAAGATCAGCACCCCTGAGGCCAGGGAGATAAGGAAAGGCAGGTGGGAGGGACTCTCCGGGAAGAGCAGGAGAGGAGCAGAGGGCGATCGCCTGGCCCACTTGGTCAGGGGAGGCTGCTGAGCTTCCAAGCTGCTTCCCCACTCTAAAGCCCCATCCAGGCCTCGTGGGTCTTGGGGGCATAGGAGGGAGGCTGGGAGATCTGGAGTGGCAGGTGGGAGGGACCATCCAGGAGGAGCAGGAGAGGAGCAGAGGGAGTTTGCCCTGTTCACTGGGGCCTGGGGAGCCTGCTGAGCTCCCAGGCCGGTCCCCTGCCCTCCAAGGACCCCCTTCAACACCACCCCCCCACCAGCCACATTGGTCCTGGAGGCATAGGAGGGAGGCCGGGGAGATCAGAAGAAGCAGGTGGGAGGGGTCCTCCCAGACCCCAGACTGCAGGATCAGGAGAGGAGAGGAGAGTGTTTGCCCCAGGCTCTTGAACTCAGGAAGCCTGCTGGACTCCCAGGTGAGGTCCCTGCCATCTGAGACCAGGGTGGGGGGCACGCCTGGGCCTCTTCTGTTCCTTGAGCCTAAGTCCCAGCCCCCACAGCCCCCAGGGCCTTTTCCAGCCCTGTGGGTCCTAAGCATTGGCCTCACCCACCACCCAAACCTCACCCTTGCTTAGGCCCCGCTCTCCACAGCCAAGACCTACTTTCCGGTTGTTGATTCATCTGTATTTTTATTTTTACATTCTTTCTAACATATCTGTTAGTTTCCTAGTCTAATTTTATTTCTTACTTTGTTTTTGGTCTTTTTTTTTTTTTTTTTTTTGCCACACCACGCGGCTTGCGGGATCTTGATTTGCGAGCCGGGGGTCAGGTGGAAGCTCCTGTGGTAGAAGCTCAGAGTCCGAACCACTGGACTAACAGAGGACCTCAGACCCCAAGGAATATTCATCAGAGTGAGGTCTCACGGAGTTCCTCATCTCAGCACCAAGAGCCAGCTCTACCCAGTAGCCTACAAACTCCAGAGTCAGAAGCCTCAGGCAAAACAATCAGTAAAACAGGAACACAATCCCACTAATTAAAAAAAAGAGATGGCAAAAAAATATGTCACAGATGAAGGAGGAAGGTAAAAACCTACAAGACCAAATAAATGAAGAGGAAATAGGCAATCTACCTGAAAAAGAATTCAGAGTAATGATAGTAAAGATGATACAGAATCTTGGAAATAGAATGGAAGCACCGACTGAGAAAATACAAGAAATGTTTAACAAAGATCTAGAAGAACTAAAGAACAAACAAACTGAGATGAACAACACAATAACTGAAATGAAAAATACACTAGAAGGAATCAGTAACAGAATAACAGAGGCAGAAGAATGAATAAGTGAGCTGGAAAACAAAATGGTGGAAATAACTGCCAAGGAGCAGACTAAAGAAAAAAGAATGCAAAGAATTGAAGACAATCTCAGAGGCCTCTGGGACAACACTAAATGTACCAATATTCAAATTATAGGGATCCCAGAAGAAGAAGAGAAAAAGAAAGGATCTGAAAAAATTCTTGAAGAGATTACATGGGAAAGGAAATAGTCACCCAAGTACAGGAAGCACAGAGAGTCCCATACAGGATAAACCCTAGGAAAAACACACCAAGACACATATTAATCAAACTAACAAAAATTAATTTCAAAGAAAAAATATTAAAAGCAGCAAGAGAAAAACAAAAAATAACATACAAAGGAATTCACATAAGGTTATCAGCTGGTTTTTCAGCAGAAACTCTGCAGGCCAGAAGGGAGCGGCAGGATATACTTAAAGTGATGAAAGAGAAAAACCAACAACCAAGATTACTCTACCCAGCAAGGATCTCATTCAGATTTGATGGAAAAGTCAAAAGCTTTTCAGAAAAACAAAAGCTAAGAGAATTCAGCACCACCAAACCAGCTTTACAACGAATGCTAAAGAAACTTCTCTAAGTGGGAAACACAAGAAAAAGACACACAAAAACAAACCTAAAACAATTAAGAAAATGGTAATAGGGACATACATATCGATAATAACCTTGAATGTAAATGGATTAAATTCCCCAACCAAAAGACACAGACTGGCTGAATGGATACAAAAACAAGACCAAAATATATGCTGTCTGCAAGACCCACTTTAGACCTAGGGACACATACAGACTGAAAGTGAAGGGATGGAGAAAGATATTCCATGCAAATGGAAATCAAAAGAAAGCTGGAATAGCAATACTCACATCAGATAAAATAGACTTTAAAATAAAGACTGTTACAAGAGATAAGGAGGGACACTACATAATAATCAAAGGACCAATCCAAGAAGAAGATATAACAATTATAAATGTTTATGCACCCAACATAGGAGCACCTCAATACATAAGGCAAATGCTAACAACCATGAAAGGAGAAACTGACAGTAACACAATAATAGTAGGGGACTTGAACACACTACTTACACCAATGGACAGATCATCCAAACAGAAAATAAATAAGGAAACACAAGTTTTAAATGACACAATAGACCAGATAGATCTAATTGATATTTATAGAACACTCCACCCAAAAGTGGCAGAATACACTTTCTTCTCAAGTGCACATGGAACACTCTCCAGGACAGATCACATTTTGGGTCACAAATCAAGCCTCGGAAAATTTAAGAAAATCAAAATTGTATCAAGGATCTTTTCTGACCACAACGCTATGAGATTGGAAATCAATCACAGGAAAAAAATGTAAAAACCACAAATACATGGAGGCTAAACAGTGCATTACTAAATAACCAAGAGATCACTGAAGAAATCAAAGAAATGCATTACTAAATAACCAAGAGATCACTGAAGAAATCAAATTAAAAAATACATAGAAACAAGTGACAAAGAAAACACGATGACCCAAAACCTATGGGGCGCAGCAAAAGCAGTTCTAAGAGGGAAGTTTATAGCAATTCAAACTCACCTCAAGAAACAAGAAAAGTCTCAAATAAACAATCTAACCCTATACTTAAAACAACTAGAGAAAAGAAGAACAAAGAAAACCCAAAGTCAGTAGAAGGAAAGAAATCATAAAGATCAGAGCAGAAATAAATGAAATAGTAATGAAGAAAACAGTAGCAAAGATCAATAAAACTAAAAGCTGGTTCTTTGAGAAGATAAACAAAATTGAAAAACCCTTAGCCAGACTCATCAAAATAAAAAGGGAGAGGACGCCAATCAATAAAATTAGAAATGAGAAATCACAACTGACACTGCAGAAATACAAAGGATTATAAGAGACTACTACAAACAACTATATGCCAATAAAATGGACAACCATGAAGAAATGGACAAATTCTTGGAAAGGTACAATTTTCCAAGACTGAACCAGGAAGAATTAGAAAATATAAACAGACCTATCACAAGTAATGAAATTGAAACTGTAATTAAAAATCTTCCAACAAACAAAAATCCAGGACCAGATGGCTTCACCAGTGAATTCTATCAAACACTTAGAGAAGAGCTAACACCGATCCTTCTCAAACTCTTCCAAAAAACTGCAAAGGGAGAAACACTCCCAAATTAATTCTACGAAGCCACCATCACCCTGATACCAAAACCAGAAAAAGATATCACAAAACAAGAAAATTATAGACCAATATCACTGATGAACATAGATGCAAAAATCTTGAACAAAATACTAGCAAACAGAATCCAACAGCACATTAAAAGGATCATACACCATGATCAAGTGGGATTTATCACAGGGATGCAGGGATTCTTCAATATACACAAATCGATCAATGTGATACACCACATTAACAAATTAAGGAATAAAAACCATATGATCATCTCAATAGATGCAGAAAAAGCTTTTGACGAAGTTCAATACACATTTATGATAAAAACTCTCCAGAAAATGGCCATAGAGGAACCTACCTCAACATAATAAAGGCCATATATGACAAATGCACAGCAAGCATCATACTCAATGGTGAAAAACTGAAAGCATTTCCACTAGGATGAGAAAGAAGACAAGGATGTCCACTCTTGCCACTATTATTCAACATAGTTTTGGAAGTCCTAGCCATGGCAATCAGAGAAGAAAAAGAAATAAAAGAAATACAAATTGGAAAAGAAGTAAAACTGTCACTATTTGCCAATGACATGATACAATACATAGAAAATCCTAAAGATGCTACCAGAAAACTACTAGAACTAATCAATGAATTTGGTAAGGTTGCAGGATACAAAATTAATGCACAGAGATCTCTGGCATTCCTATATACCAAAAATGAAAAATCAGAAAGAGAAATTAAGGAAACACTCCCATTTACCATTGCAACAAAAAGAATAAAACACCTAGGAATAAACCTGCCTAAGGAGGCAAAAGACTTGTACTCAGAAAACTATAAAACACTGATGAAAGAAATCAAAGATGACATAAACACATGGAGAAATATACCATGTTCTTGATTGGAAGAATCAATATTGTGAAAATGACTATACTGCCCAAAGCAATCTACAGATTCAGTGCAATCCCTATCAAACTATCAAAGGCATTCTTCACAGAATTAGAACAAAAAATCTTACAATTCGTATGGAAACACAAAAGACCCTGAAAAGCCAAAGCAATCTTGAGAAAGAAAAACAGAGTTGGAGGAATCAGGCTCCCCAACGTCAAACTATACCACAAAGCTACAGTAATCAAGGCAGTATGTTACTGGCACAAAAACAGAAATATAGATCAATGGTACAGGATAGAATGCCCAGAGATAAACCCATGTACATACGATCACCTAATTTACGACAAAGGAGGCAAGAACATACAATGGAGAAAAGACAGCCTCTTCAATAAGTGGTGCTGGGAAAACTAGACAGCTACATGTAAAAGAATGAAATTAGAACACTACCTAACACCATACACAAAAATAAACTCCAAATGGATTAAAGACTTAAATGTAAGACCAGACACTATAAAACTTTTAGAGGAAAACATAGGAAAAACACTCTTTGACCTAAACCACAGCAAGATATTTTTTGACCCACCTCCTAGAGTAACAGAACTAAAAACAAAAATAAATAAATGGGACTTAATTAAACTTAAAAGCTTTTTCACAGCAAAGGAAACCATAAACAAGACAAAAAGACAACTCTCAGAATGGGAGAAAATATTTGCAAATGAAACAACAGACAAAGGATTAACCTCCAAAGTACAAACAGCTCATGGAGCTCAATATCAAAAAACCAAATAATCCAGTTAAAAAATGGGTGGAAGACCTAAATAGACATTTCATCAAGGAAGACATATAGATGGCCAAGAGGCACATGAAAAGATGCTCAATATCACTGACTATTAGAGAAATGCTCATCAAAACTGCAATGAGGTATCACCTCACGCCAGTCAGAATGGCCATTATCAAAAAAGCTAGAAACACTAAATGCTGGAAAGGGTGTGGTGAAAAGGGAACCCTCCTACACTGTTGGTGGGAATGTAAATTGACACAACCACTATGGAAAACAGTATGGAGGTTCCTTAAAGAGGTAAAATAGAACTACCATATGACCCAGCAATCCCACTACTGGGCATATACCCTGAGAAAACCATAATTCAAAAAGAGTCATGCACCACAATGTTCATTGCAGCACTACTTACAATAGCCAGGACATGGGAGTAACCTAAGTGTCCATCGACAGATGAATGGATCAAGAAGATGTAGCACATATATACAATGGAATATTAGTCAGCCATAAAGAGAAATGAAATTGAGTTATTTGTAGTGAGGTGGATGGACCTAGAGTGTGTCACACACAGTGAAGTAAGCCAGAAAGAGAAAAACAAATACCATATGCTAATGCATATATATGGAATCTTAAAAAAAAAATGGTACTGATGAACCTAGTTGCAGGGCAGGAATAAAGAGGTAGGCATAGAGAATGGACTTGATGACATGGGGTGGGAGGGCAAAGCTGGGGAGAAGTGAGAGTAGTATCAACATATATACACTACTGAATGTAAAATAGTTGGCTGGTGGGAAGCAGCAGTATAGCACAGGGAGATCAGCTCTGTGCTTTGCGATGACCTAGAGGGGTGGGATAGGGAGGATGGGAGGGAGGGGATATGGGGATATGTGTATGCATATGGCTGATTCACTTTGTTGTGCAACAGAAACTAACACGGTATTATGAAGCAATTAAATTCCAATAAAGATCTATTTAAAAAAATCTGAAACAAGGCAAAAAAAAAAAAAAAAAAGAAGTAGATGAGACCATACCCAGAAAACTGGCAGACACGAGGCTGTATACTGTGGGCTTCATTAAAGGCCTCGAATCCCACAGGGGACACAGACGGGGCATATCGTTCATACCTGGAAGTGCCTCATTGTTGAGGTGGCAGCACAGAGTCAGATCCATGGGGGCGGGGTTCCACTATTAGCCCCCAGGGCACTCCCTTCCCCTGCCCTGTCTGTAGCCTCAGGAGAAGAGGAGATGGGATGGCAGGGGTTCTCCTCAGTCAGTGCTGAGCCAGGCCCAGACCCCAGCAGCAGAGCCTCAGGGCAGGGCACACCTGGATCAGCCCTACCCATGGGCAGTGAGATCTGGGAGTCAGGTAGTGTCCATCAGGAACCAGCAAATGAGTAGGCACGGCCTGTTCAGGGCTGTCTCTCCCTGAACTAATGGCTGTTGAGCTGAGTCCTTAACAAGAGCAGGTTTCTCAAATTAAATAACCACAGGCAGGCTTTTTGCAAACCCTAGCACTCCACCTAGTAACCAAAAGCTAAACATAACATGACATTACTTTACAAAGTCCAAGAAAAGCTGTTTTGATCTGTTAACAGCCTCTAATGAGGAGGCAGCCATCAGAGATGTACACAAGCCATCAGACTGAGAACTGAGAATCTGGAGGGAGCGGTGCATCTCGAAGGGCTACTGTCTGCACTAGCGCCCAACCACACACTGCTCCTTGGAGCGCGCACACAGAGCCCATGAGGGGACAATCTGGAGTGACGTACAGAGGCAAGGGAGGAATACAGCCCAGGTGGGTGACTGAGGAAGGGGAGACAGGCCAGGAATTCCAGCGGGTTCTCTCTTTGCTCTAAACAGCACTAATGCTGAACCTAAAAGAACAGCTCTTCCCGTTGCCCTTCTTTCTGTTCCGGCAACTCCCCCAGCTGTTTCCCCCCTTAGAGCCTGAGTGTTCTGCCCCCAGATCTGAGCAGCTTCTGCTGGGTCTCAGCACACACGCCTCTTCCCCAGAAGGGCCGTCCATCCCCGACAACTCCCTGCAAGTTGGTTTCCTACCCTCACCTCCACCCACTGTCCTCAGCACACCTGCCTCCTCCTTCAAAGCACTTATATTCAGGAAGTATCTTGTTTACTAGTTTATTCTCCCCACCAAAGAGCATGTTCCATAAGGACAGGAAGTTGGTCTTATTCCCCCGTTATCCCCATTACCTGGCACAGAAACTCTCAATAAATAACTGTTGAAAGAATCAGTGAATGAAGCTGTCTCTCTTCCTATAGCGGCTTTAATTTTGCCCAGGAAAGGTTGTGGTCATAGGAAAGGTCCCTCTCAGGGGGTTTTGCTGCCTGTAGAAGACTCAGAAGAGCAAGGAGCCCCGCCTTTTTGGCAATCCCTTCGGCTGGAGCTTTTTTAGTAAGTCTGACAAGTCAAGTCAGGGTTGTGTTGCTGACATACCTGAGTCGATGTTGTTTGCCACCCGTCCCTGCCTTCTCTCCTGTCCCTGCCCTGCGCTGTCTATGTGACAGCACCAGCATGTTCTGAGAACTGGGAGGTTAAGTCTGTTGAAATCACTTCCCAGTGAGGAGGACAGAGTCAGGAGACCCACCTCCTGTGGGTGCTGGCTGTGCCAGTGACTCACCCCGTGACCTCGGGTGAGGCCCTTCCCAGCTCTGGGCGTCTCTGGGCCTCGATTTCTGTAAAGTAAACATGGCCTCCCGGCTCTATCTTCACCAGGCACTCCATCCTGCCCAGGGCTCCTGTGGGGTGGGAGAAGGTCTCCTTTCCCTTCTAGAGAAAGGTTTATTGTAGTAAGTGCTATAGACTGAATGTTTGTGCCCCCCAAATTCATATGTTGAAACCTAATGCCCAAAGTGATGTTAGGAGGTAGGGCCTTTGGGAGGTGATTAAGTCATGAGGGTGAAGCTCTCAGGATGGGATTAGTGCCCTTACAAAAGGGACTCCAGACAGTTCCCTCGCCCTTCTGCTGTGTGAGGTTACACTAAAGCAGGCCCTCACTAGACACCGAATCTGCCAGTGCCATAAATCGTGGACCTCCCAGCCTCCATAACTGTGAGAAATAAATTCCTGTTGTTTGGAAGTCACAAGTCTGTGGTATTTTGTTATAGCAGCCAAAGTGGACTAAGACAGTAGGTTCTCTGGGCCCAGTAGCCCACCTTAGGAGCTCTAGACAAACTCTGCCCTGGATGAAAGGCCCTCACGTGAGGAGGCAGATAGTGCAAAGGCTCACCCATCCTGGAGGGATGCCTCCCAGGGGGTGTGGGGCTGGACAAGGCCTCTGACACTTGAGAGCTATTAAGACTTCGGACAAGCCACTTCAGCATCCTGAGCTTCAGTTTGCTCATCTGTAACTGAAGATAAAAGCAGTAGCAAGGGATGGGATTAAACAAAATAATGATGTAAAACAAAGTGCCTGGCACAGGGTAAATGCTCGGTAAACAGCAGCTCTTAGTATGGTGATGATGATGGTAATGTTGATGGAAGATCTCTCTTCCATCAAGGTGAATTCATACTCAAAAAAGTCACTGTGAAAAGAATGACCTGTGGTTGTGCTCTTGACAGACAAAGGGGTCTGGGCTGGAGCCTCCTTCAAAAATGTAAAATTTATTTACACAGGAGGCATGGAGAACAGCTCCAGGCTTGGAACAGTGATGTGCCTTCCCAAAGAAGCATATTAAGGCCAGATACTTCTAGGATTCAGTTGCATTGAGAAATTATAGAATAACCTAGATACTTGTTTCCCAGATAATTTTAGCTCTTACAAGTAATGATGTGATGGCCATTTATGGGGATGGCAAGTAAATTCCAGAGGCCACAATTGAGTGTGCCATTAAAAATGATACTTATGAAGACTGTGTAGCAATGTGAGGCCAGGTTTAGCAGAGAAGGGGAACATAGAATGCAAAATTTTGTTCCAATTACAGCTATTTAGAAAAATGTTTACTTACAGACCAGCTCTGGAAGCAAAAATTAAAAACAGTTGATTTGCTTGAATGATGGGATTAGGAGTAATTAAAGCAACGTTTTTGTTATGGCTGTTACATTGTGGTTTGTCCCATTTTTTAAGTAAAAAAGGAAGAGAGAGAGAGGATAAGGGAGCATGTGTAGCTTAGGGGCCCCTGGTGCCACCCCTAGAGCTGTCCCCCTCATTCATTCTCTCTCTCTCTCTCTGATATTCCACCTCTCCCACTTGCTACCATTCAAAATGGCTCCAGGCCCAAAAGGACCTATTGAAGAGGGAATTTTGCAAATTTACAGTAGCTGAAAGAATAGTCAATCAACTGGCTAGTGAAAAAACATTGTTGGGCTTTGTCATCAAGACTTTTGGCACAATGGAGAGTTAAAGAGACATAAGGGCAAAGGGAAGGTTTGGGGGGAGCCAGACCATGAAAACACATGCCTGCAAGGAGCCTGTGAATCAAGACACCTTGAACCCTCAAGTAGAGGCCCACAAGGGCCAGCTACTTCATCAGCCATTAGAGACCCAGCCATACAGGCCTCTTAGAAGAGAAGCAGATGTTGTGTAGTGAGCAAAGGGGTCACTTAGGGATATCAGGCCCCTGTGCTCTGGCCCTGTCTGGCCCTGCCTTGTGACCCCTGTGGGTGGCCAGGGTGGAGAGATGCAGTACCTGTAATAATCACTCATGTTTGAACAACAGCAATGACTCCCATCATTGTCCTGACAGTCGGGGATCTTGGAAGGTGCCCTGGAATGCCAGCCTCCTTGGGACCGGGCCAGGCCACACCTCAGCTCAGTTGTGATGGGGCTCAGACTCTCCACTCCTGGGGCCTCTCCCAGGCAGTCCATAAACTGGAATGCATCTCTCCAGGTGAGGAAACTGAGTCTCCAAAGAAACAAGTAACTCGTCTGAGGTCCAAGGCCACATGTCCTTGTAAATGACAGCGTGATGCAAATCCACACCATGCTCCTGACTGTCTGCCCAAATGAAAAATGTGGAGGAGCAGCCAAGTGCCTGGAAAGAGGAAGGAAACAATTCCCTCTGTGCTCCCACACCAATCGACGGATCCCTCAGACAGCCAGTTTACAAGGTCAAACTGCCCAGAAGGTACAAACTGCTATTAACAGTGCGAGAAGCCTGGGGACAGGCAGCATAGAACTTCAGGTGGGTGGACCAACAGACAGACAGACCCAGACAGCACTGTGTCAGGCCTGACACAGTGCTGTCTTCAAGTCGAGCAAACATGAATGAGAAATGTTAGAAATT
Organism: Mesoplodon densirostris; assembly: GCF_025265405.1. Lineage (NCBI taxonomy): Eukaryota > Metazoa > Chordata > Mammalia > Artiodactyla > Ziphiidae > Mesoplodon > Mesoplodon densirostris. The sequence goes on along the minus strand of NC_082663.1, from coordinate 115,593,514 downwards.
TAAAAAAGAAAAACAGACTCCTGATCCCTGCCCGCTCAATTAGCATGCTTACACAGAGATTCAGAAGAGAAGAGAATTGATTTTCAGCTTTTGCTCTGTTCTGGGCCTTCTGAAATTGTTCACAACAAAGGCAAAACCACACTGTACCATTCCCTCCAGCATGGCGCCTGGAGCCTGCAGAATGGAGACTGCACTCTGCCCAGGCTGGGAGAAGTCCCACATACCTGGGCTGCAGGCCCTCTCTGCTGGTCATTTCTAGTTTTCAGCAACATGTTGTCACCAGAGCACATCTTATAATAATTGAAGAGGAAGTCCAGGGCATCACGACCACGTCTTCCTTGGGCTGAGTCCAGGTAATCTTCCCAGAGCTTTGGCACCAGTCCAGTCAGTGATCAGGGCTGTCAGCAGCCTCTGTGGACACACAGTTCTTCTTTGTCGCCTCCTCTCCCTTTCCCTGACCCACTCCCCCTTTAGAAGTCTCTTCCTCCTGCAGGAGCTGTCCTTACTTCTTATTTCTCCTGGCTCTTACACTTGGTTCTGGAGAGCAGAGGTCTGCTGCCATTGTGCAGCACTCAGACCACCCAGCTGGTAGCTTTCAACCAGCTTCAGGTGTGGAATCCTCTCAACAGCAATCTTAGGTGGGTGCCCTTGTATAATCAGGCAGAGGTGGAACAATGCTAGCTGAAACGGGAACAGGAGCTCAGAGCCCTCGGGCCAGGTCCCTCTCTGCTACCCCTAAGAGCACCCCTTCGTCAGGGCAGTACTTGCACTCTGATATGCCCAAGAATGCGAAGACAACATGGGTCAGTGCCAGAGGTGGAGCCAGAACCTGGGTGTGCTATAACTCCGGCTGGAGGACCCACCCCTCCCCCCAGGAAAAGACCAGGAAATAGTCTTATCCCATCCCTACACTCCCCTGCTCCACTCCCCATTTTTGTTGGTGTAAATCCAGTGGTTTCTAGGATTTTCCTCTTTTCCCTTCTTGCCCCACCCTGGCATCTCTGTGCAATGGGCTGTGGTGGGCAATCAGGAGACCAGGATCCACCAGGGTAGTGCCGGGGCTGGGCTGTGCAGGGCCAGACGGACATCTGTACCAAAGGTGTTATGGAACTTTCTCTGGGCATCAAAGCAGCTGAGGAAACCACTGTTATTGCATACCAGTGACAGCAAATACTGGGGTCACAAGGACATTGATTCCCATGAGAGCCAGCTTCCTCCTCTGTAGATGTGTCCTCAGTCACACAAGTCTCTCAGGTCACAGGAGGGGTCTTGTGGTTTAGGTGGAAGGACACTGAAGTCAGCAGCAGAGAGCAGTTCTGCTGCCAAGTCTGGGGGTCTCTGGACACGTTGCCCTCTCTGAGATCTGGGCTTCTCTCTATTGGGGGATCATAATCCCCACCTGCCTTGCCTCATCGGGTACAGAGAGGGGTGAGAAGAGGCCCTGCAGAGTGGGACCTGTGACTAGAAAGCAGCTGGCCGTGTTGTGTAGAGCTCCGCTCTGAAGTTGGACACACCTGAGTTTCAGGGTGAGCACGGCCAGTGCTGGGACCCTGGGTAAGTTCCTTCATCTCTGTAAGCCTTGTCTGGAGGAGAACAGAGGACAAAGTCAGAGTCGGGCAACGGGGAGGCTCTGGGTGTGTGTGTGTTTGTGTCCGTGTGTCTGTGAAGAGTTCAGCACAGGGCCTGGCCCCCATCACCAAATCCACATCTTCCTTTCACAGAGGGCCTAGGCAGTGATTCCACATCGACCAAGGCTTTCAGGTGCTTGAAAGCGCCTCGGCTGTGTCCTGGCAACAGAAGGGCACGTAGGCGATGCAAATCCCTTCTGTGGGTCCAGGCAGCAGTCCGCTTCAGCTGGCCCTGGACCCAAGAAACGGGGCTTGTCTGTAAGGCCAGAGGGATGGGTCTGAGTCACCTGGATCAACCTGGGGGGGTCTTCCTGGGGAAAGGCCCCACCTCATATCAAGGAGCTCAGCTGCTAAAATGAGCATGGGCTGCAGTGACTTTGGGCCACTGCATTTGCAACCTCAGCCAGCTATAAGAATGAAATGGATTACATAGAATTTTCAAAACAAATGACTTTGGCAGGGGACTGTTGATCCAACTGATCTATGAGCCCCTTCAGTATCTGCTTCAAAAAAAAACCCTTTCTGGATGGGCTGCAGCCAAGCTCTGCTCTGGGCTAGGCAGAGCCCCTGCACCCCTGAGCTCCAAGTTGGTGCACAAGTGGTGCATGTCCCTGCCATGTGAGAAGGGGCAGGGGCAGGGCAGGTGCAATCCACAGAGACTAGCTCTGGGCTGCCCGAACCCCCTCCCACATTCCTGAGCAGGTCTAGGCACTTCCCTGACTGAAGGTTCTGTGGGCTCTCAGCTCTGCCTGGCTCCTTCTTCATGTAGCAGCTTGAGTGCCTTCCCTTCCTGCCCCTGCTCTTCCTTTGAAGGTGATTTCCCAGGGGGAATATGGGAGCATCCTCTCCTGCCCCCCGTTACCTCTCCCCGTCAGTCCCTCCCCTTGGGGCTCCATGGGGAGGGAGGGAAGCCAGGTTTCCATTCTTCCTGCTTCTCCTGCGTGTCTGAACAGTTCCGCTGACCCACCCAGCAAACACCCGCCCCCCCCCACCTCTAGGACACTGGGATGCACACTTTTGCTGCCTCTGGTACACAAGTGGGCTCATCTGCATGTCTTTTAAGTCAATCTGACTGACTCTGACAATCCATGTGGGCCCTAAGAAAATTCCAAAGGGAAAAACAAATCCTAGATTTGTAAAATGAAAACATAGGCTCTTTAATTTGTTTAATTTCTATTTTCACAGTTAGCTATTTTTAAAATTAAACGTTGTATTTTGAGATAATTGTAGATACAGATGCAACTTTAAGAAATACAGAGAGATTCTCTGTGCCCTTCATCCTGTTTCCCTCAACGCTAACATCTTGTAAAACTATAGCACAATATCACAGCCAGGATACCAACAATCATACAATCCATCAGATTTCTCTATTTTGACTCGTACCTGTGTGTGTGTGTGTGTGTGTGTGTGTGTGTGTGTGTCTTCAACTCAATGCAGTTTTATCACATGTGTAGGTTACTGTATCTACCCCTACAGTCAAGATACAGGACAGCCCCAGAGCCACAGAATCCCTTTCATTGCCCTTTTATAACCACACCTCATTCTTGGCAACTACTAACCTGGTTTCCATTTTTAACATTTTATCATTTCAAAAACATAATATAAATGGTATCATACAGTATGTAACCTTTTGGGACTGGCTTTTTTCACATGGTATAATTCTCTGGAGAGACATTCAAGTTGTGTGTATCAATAGTTCTTTCTTGCTGAGCAGTATTCCAAGGCTACCCTGAGAAGGAGGCAGGTAGTGAGCTCCCTGATACTTGTGACATCCAAGCAGAAGCTGCATAGCTACTGCTCACGGATAGGCTAGAGAGCAAGCTTTCTCAGTGAGAGGGATACACACCAACAGGACAAAATCAGTGCTTGGGGGACAAAAAGTCTTAGCTATTATAATGGCTGTGGCCCTTCAAAGGGCCATAGTACACAAATAGATATATGATGTATCTGTGATACTCAAATTTCACAGGAGGCGGCAATTGGGGGGAATGTCTAAATAGGCTGAGGAACACTGCTACTAGGGGACTGTCATGCTGGCAGGAGCTTGGGGTAAATGGTCTCAAAGGCCATTCTTCCTAATCCAGAGCTTTCCACAACCCAAATCCCATATTTGTAATTTAAGGTTTCAGACCCATGGGTCTATGTCCCTTATTAACCTTTTACATAGATAAAATCAGGGACTGCCTTTCTATCACAATATCAGGAAAGACTCTTTGTTGGACAAGATTCCTCTTACAGATGCCTGAAACCTCTTGAAGAGGAAACAAAGCCAACTGTCTACCATGAGAGAGGTTTACACACTACTCCTCAGGAAGTAGCACACTCATTCACATTAAGGTGTAAAGAAATGATAACCAGTGAGATCAGAGAACGGTCCCTGTGGGAAGTGTTATCTACCCTCTGTGGCTGTACAGGAGATTCTGGAGGTGCTTAGGTCAGCAGGAAGCTCACCTTCTTCTTCTTGAAACCCAGACCACCACCTACCCGCGGACCCATATAAAGGTGCTCATTAAAACCCCAGCTGTCAATACATATATATGGAATCAAAAAAAAAAAGGTTCTGAAGAACCTAGGGGCAGGACAGGAATAAAGATACAGATGTAGAGAATGGACTTGAGGACACGGGGAGGGGGAAGGGTAAGCTGGGACAAAGTGAGAGAGTGGCAAGGACATATACACACTACCAAACGTAAAATAGATAGCTAGTAGGAAGCAGCCGCATAGCACAGGGAGATCAGCTCGGTGGTTTGTGATCACCTAGAGGGGTGGGATAGGGAGGGTGGGAGGGAGACCCAAGAGGGAGGGGATATGGGGGTATATGTATAGCTGATTCACTTTGTTATACAGCAGAAACACATCAGTGTAAAGCAATTATACTCCAATAAAGATGTTAAAAAAAAAAGATTAAAAAAACCAAAAGAAACCCCAGCTGTCTAAGTCAGTACACCAACCATGTGCGTGGTAGGGGGTTGTGGAGTTGAGCTGCTCTCCCCGAGTTTTTTCAGTGATTGCGCTCAGTCCTGCTTCTCTCCCTGACGAGGATCTGATGGATGTCCAGGATCTGGGAGCTAGGTAAGACTGAAAGTCACTTTTCCCTGTAGGAAACAGCCTCTGTCTTGAGGAAAGGAAGACGGTTCTGTCAAAATGTCTTCTCAACAGTGAGAGTCGTGTTTCAAGGTGGAAACACACCACCAGGTGACAAGGGGTCCAAGCTACATCTACCACAAAGCCTTGGAAAACAGACTCTTGGAACTGTTTCTGGGTAACTGGCACAGTTAATAGTGCTAGGAATTAAAGAATAAATCAAGACAGGCATCTACTAGACCCAAGTAAAAGCCAGGAAATATAAAGAGGGAGCCATGCAGCCCAGGGAAACAGGATTGCACAAGGGCAAGGGCACGAGAACCTGATTTTAGCCCCAGAATGCTACACCCTGGTCAAGCCAGGCCTTCCAGCTTTGTAATCCAGGGCCATGGCTTTAATGAGGCACAGCTTCCTAATTACAGGTATGAATGGTTCCAAGAGAGAAAAGGCTGTGTTATCCAAGTTGAAAGTTTTCTTTCAGGAGGCATTAGCACAGAACGGATGGATTAGTAATTTAAGAGATTTGTTTTTTTCTACACGTGCATTTTTATGCCATCTCTCCCGTATCCAAACCTTTCATCCACTCCCTGGGGCTTTAGAGACAGTCCTGAGAGGTGAAGTCACCTCCGCCAGTCACAGCCTCCTGACCCCCTCCTGGGCAGCAGCCCAGCCAGCAGCTACACTACAGTGTCTACATCAGCCTGTGAAGGGACGATGGCTCAGGCCATGCGGGGGGAGGGTGGGAGGAGTGGGAAGGTGGGGTTGGAAAGGCCACCGAAGCCGAGGGGAGCCATCCCAAGTCGCTCACCATCGCATTAGGCTTTCGGGGAAGAGTGGTGCCACCCTGCTGTGGTGGGGGGCCCTGGGCCAACTCCAGGAAACTGAACACAGCCCTGGCCCACTTCCTCCCTGCCGTAGTAACTCCCACGTCCACAGAGAGACAAGACAGACAGCGAAGTGCCCATTCTGGGCTGAAACCCCAGCCCAGAAGAGGAACCACTGCAGACATTGGATCAGTGGTCCCATTCTATTGACTGCACCTCTGCTATTTCTTTTAGATGTGGCCTACTCAGCCCCACTGTCTCTGCCCCAGTTCAGCCCTCACCTCCTCCTGTCTGCCCTGCCGAAAGAGCCTCCTCTGAGCCTCTAGGAGTCCTGTCTTTTGCCTCTCCAGTCGGGCCCCCAAGATTGAACCGTGGGTCCTTCCTGAATCATGGGTCAGATTCCTTCTCTCCTTCAGGGATTCCCTTCGTCTGTGGGGAAAGCTCAGACTCCTTGGCCTGCCCCTCGGCGTCATCTCTCCAGTGTCATCGCCCCCCACTCCAGGCCTGAGCCCAGAGCACTGGGCAGAGTGTGGTCTGCATGTCACCTTGGCACAGAGACTCTAACTGCACCATACAGGGCCACAGGGACCCCTCCTACCTCCAAGCCATGCTGTCGCCCCCTAACTCACTAACCCCGAGATGTGGTTAAAAGGGGTCTTCCACTCACAAGTGTGTGAGCTTGAGCAATCACGTGGCTGTTTTGGGCTTCTTTTGCTTCATCTGTAAAATGGGGATAATCACAGGGCCTTCCTATCTCTTTGGTCTGGGGTGGGGATCAGATGACTTGATGCAGGTAAAGTGTTTAGAAGGTGCCAGGTGTAGGAAGTGCTCAAAGAGTGCCAACTCCCACTAGTGATTTTACCTTTCCTCGGTGCTTTGGGTGGCCAGGGCACCTAAGCCACACTGTGTAGGGGGTGACCATACCCAACCCCACTGGGGTTGGTCTGCATTGCAAGCCAGAGATCGAGGCGGGCTTCCACCTGTGAACAAGCTGAATTGACTGCAGGAAGGCATGAGGTGATGGGCTGCCGCTGTGGGAAAGGATGAAGGTTGACATCTACCCTCCTGGCTCCTTCCTTGTCTGTGCGCCCCATTTGTGAGGCCCAGGACTGGGGCTGGAGGAATCAGTGGAACCGCAAAGCCCTCATCTGCTTCTATCTTTTGCAGTAATTCCTCTTGGGAGGCTCTGGTGCATTCCTGTGGTCTGGGATTTCCCCACTTCTGCCTGATTACTTACTCTGCCTGAGGGTCTCACCCAGAGGTCCTACAAGCAAGTGAATATGTGCCTCTCTGTACCGGGCCACATCTAACCTGCTCCACGTGCATGACCAGAGCCCAGCACCCTCAGAGGGAAGGGGGCGTCCCAGGGTAGATGATTCCAACTTAACAGCTTCACAATCCAGAAATCATTCTCAATAAGCCTCACCCGCACTCCTGCCAGGAGGGGCAAGGGAGGTGAACAGCCAGAGTCCCTTTTCCTGGAACTGCTTCTGGCATGGTTTCCTACAGCTGGCCACCTGGGTGAAGAGGGGAGCACCCTGTGGACACAGGCCTGTGACAGCTTGCCAGAATGGAGGCTCAGGTGGGCTGTGCAGAGTGCCATGGGGTTCTCTGCTCACCCAGCCCCAGAGCAGGGAGGGCGTTCCACGCAGACACCACAGCTATGAGGAGGAGAGGTGGGGTGGGGGAGTTGGGACCACACAAATCTCCCTGAAACAGAGCATCAAAGAGCCTCCATCACTTGGAGATGGGAAGTTAGAAGCTAGTGATGGAATTTCAGTTCTGACACTTATGAACTAAACTAGAGCAAGTCTCAACCTATTTGAGCCTTAGTTTCCTCATGTGCAAAATGGAAATAATGTCTGCTGTTCAGTCCCTCAGGGGCCCCTAAACTTATTCACTTGTTCAGCTACTTATTAAACTGGGGTCACATGCCAGGCCTGAGGGGGGCTGCTAGGAGAAATCCCTCGGGTCCTGGCACCTCCAGGAACTCATAATCTAGCTGCTCTGATAACCACAGAAGCTCATATTTGTGAAAAAGCTTAGTAAAAGTGTGAAAATGCCAAACCATCAGCATCATTAACATGAAATGTCTCACATTAAAAGTAATCTGCTGGGCTTCCCTAGTGGCGCAGTGGTTGAGAGTCCACCTGCCGATGCAGGGGACACAGGTTCGTGCCCCAGTCCAGGGGGATCCCACATGCTGCAGAGCGGCTGGGCCCGTGAGCCATGGCCGCTGAGCCTGCGCGTCCGGAGCCTGTGCTCCGCAACGGGAGAGGCCACCACAGTGAGAGGCCCGCGTTCCGCAATTTAAAAAAAAAAGTAATCTGCTGAAAGGGACAAAATGTCGCTTAAATCTCACTGCTTCTCAGACTTTAACGTGCACTAGAATCACCTGGGGATCTTGCTAAACTGGAGAGTCTGATTCAGAAGGTCTGGGGTGAGCCTGAGATTCTGTATTTCTAACAAGTTCTCAAGTGCTGCTGCTGCTGCTGGTCTGTGGCCACATTTGTTTGTTGTTGTTTTGAGTTTACACATCATTCTTTTTCTTTTTCTTTTTTTTAACATCTTTATTGGAGTATAATTGCTTGACAATGTTGTGTTAGTTTCTGCTGTATAACAAAGTGAATCAGCTATATGCATACATATATCCCCATATTTCTTCCCTCTTGCGTCTCCCTCCCTCCCACCCTCCCTATCCCACCCCTCTAGGTGGTCACAAAGCACCGAGCTGATCTCCCTGTGCTATGCGGCTGCTTCCCGCTAGCTGTCTATTTTACATTTGATAGTGTATATATGTCCATGGCACTCTCACTTCATCCCAGCTTACCCTTCTCCCTCCCGGTGTCCTCAAGTCCATTCTCTACATCTGTGTGTTTATTCCTGTCCTGCCCCTAGGTTCATCAGAACCATTTTTTTTTAGATTCCATATATATGTGATAGCATATGGTATTTGTTTTTCTCTTTCTGACTTACTTCACTCTGTATGACAGATTCTAGGTCTATCCACCTCACTACAAATAACTCAATTTCGTTTCTTTTAATGGCTGAGTAATATTCCATTGTATATATGTGCCACATCTTCTGTATCCATTCATCTGTCAATGGACACTTAGGTTGCTTTGCTTCCATCTCCGGGCTATTGTAAATAGGGCTGCTATGAATATTTTGGTACATGTCTCTTTTTGAATTATGGTTTTCTCAGGGTATATGCCCAGTAGTGGGATTGCTGGGTCATATGGTAGTTCTATTTGTAGTTTTTTAAGGAACCTCCATACCGTTCTCCATAGTGGCTGTACCAATTCACATTCCCACCAGCAGTGCAAGAGTGTTCCCTTTTTTCCACACCCTCTCCAGCATTTATTGTTTCTAGATTTTTTGATGATGGCCATTCTGACTGGTGTGAGATGATATCTCATTGTAGTTTTGATTTGCATTTCTCTAATGAGTAAAGATGTTGAGCATCCTTTCATGTGTTTGTTGGCTGTCTGTATATCTTCTGTGGAGAAATGTCTATTTAGGTCTTCTGCCCATTTTTGGATTGGGTTGTTTGTTTTTTTGCTATTGAGCTGCATGAGCTGCTTGTATATTTTGGAGATTAATCCTTTGTCAGTTGCTTCATTTGCAAATATTTTCTCCCATTCTGAGGGTTGTCTTTTCGTCTTTTTTATGGTTTCCTTTGCGTGCAAAAGCTTTTAAGTTTCATTAGGTCCCATTTGTTTATTTTTGTTTTATTTCCATTTCTCTAGGAGGTTGATCACAAAGGATCTTGCTGTGGTTTATGTCATAGAGTGTTCGGCCTATGTTTTCCTCTAAGAGTTTTATAGTGTCTGGCCTTACATTTAGGTCTTTAATCCATTTTGAGTTTATTTCTGTGTATGGTGTTAGGAAGTGTTCTAATTTCATTCTTTTATATGTAGCTGTCCAGTTTTCCCAGCACCACTTATTGAAGAGGCTGTCTTTTCTCCATTGTATATTCTTGCCTCCTTTATCAGAGATAAGGTGTGTGGCCACATTTTGAATAACAAGGTATTAGGTTAATGCTGAACGATCACTGTTCATTAAATCCAAAATGTTACTTAGTTTATTCAGTCAGCTGACTGCAGGATTTGGGGGAGAAGAACACAGGATGGATAAATTTTGAGGGGGTTGCCTGACAATGGGCAAGTGATAGAATATGGGGCCTCCCTCAGCGGTGGCCACTGAGGGTGGTCTAACCATCTACAGGACAGAGTGAGGCACAGGGGCATTTGAGGGAGATGAGGTCTGGAGGAGGGGACAGGTGCACATACTTCATGGGCTCCTCAGCTGTGTCCCAGATGCTTTGTGGAAAGGCAGGCTGTCCCAGGGGCAAGAGGCTGGCCTGGATTGAGCACAGATCTCGGGCAGCTTCTTCTGGGCACCCTCTTCTCCCTACAAGTGTGCAAGGGGAGGAAGCTGGTCTTCGATGGGTCTCACGTGAGACTGTTCAGATTCAGGGAACAAACTGGCTTAAGCCAGACATTATCCTAGGACAAAGCATCAACTCAGAGCCTGAGGCAGGGAACTCATCAGATCTCAGGAGGAGTGGGGTGGGGTGTGGCCCCTTCTTCAGGCCCTCTCTCCTCTCTTGTCTTTGTTTCTCTCTGTGTGTTCTCCAAAGTGTCTACTGTAAGGCTGCAGAAGGGGCCCAAAGAGGGGGTGGATATGTACTGGGGTCATAAATTTGTCCTTGAAAGAAGTAGCCCACTCAAACACATGTGCTTTACAATAAGAATGGAGCTGGGGCACCTGGAAAATTCTCTTCTTCACTTGATGAACTCTTTGCTCTAAAAATAAAGCCCATAAACTTGTTCAACAGCTGGAATTTTCCCTCTGAAGAGAGTACCTCGTCTGGCAGTTGACTTAAGCAGTTATTTGCAGCCTATAATTTTCACAAAAACAGTAGGGTGTGCCTGACGGGAGATGTTTTCTACAATCCCATGGAAAGAAAATAATGAGAAAACTTTGGAACAAAGGATGCTCTGATTCCATCAGAAAAGCATCAACAATTCAGGGTCACGGCCAAGAAAGACGTGGAAAGTTTTCAAGCAGACTTGCGAGGAGCTGGGAGCATTGTGCTTTGGGGGTACAATGAAGATTACAGCCTGCAGGGTGCCTGGGTGGGAAGAGGTGGGAGAGGGATGCTGGAAGCAGGGGGGCCAGTAAGGAGGTGGTTGCAACAGCCCAGGTGAGAAAGCTCAAGGCCCACGGAGGCAGCAGGAGTGGAAGTTAGGAAGAAGGATCCAGGAGGAATCTGCAAAGGGAGAACCACCAGGGCTTGGCACTGAATAAACTGCACAGAAGGAGGGTCCAGGAGACAACTGCAATCTTGAGGTACCAACTCTTGGTAACTGAAGAATATGGTCCAGGCAATGAGGAGAGGGCACAAAAGGATAGACAGATTTTTAACATGCTGGGAAGAGTTTTGTGGGGTCAGTAGCAATTTGAAAGTAGGCCTCTGTTTTTTGTCTGTGCAGGTCCTATACGTTCCTGGGCCTATAGGGAGGGAGAGCGTTGAAGTGAACAAAGAGGATTGGTGAGAGAAAGAAGATGCTGTGGACTCTACTTCTCAGGGACACTCTTCCTAGAGGCCTTTAGCACTGAAGCTTTCCTCCCCTCCCCCCAGATCATGAAAATAGCAGGTCCTTCGAAGGCATTCCTGAGAACCCACCTGCATGGTTAGTTCATGCCCACATAGGAGGCCAAAGGAACCTGCCAGGCCAACACTGGAGAGGGTTGCAATTCTCCCACGGGCTGGGGACACGTATAATCCACACAGAGCTGGATACCATCAACTCCATGCAAGCCTCATGTCTGCCAACCTTAGTTCCCCTCAGACTGAACAGCAGGAGAGAACTCAGGACGATGAAATGACCTTTGTGTTTTATTCTAAACTAGCTGACACACCTGGTGTGACTTGGGACAAACTGTAACTGGATTCAACCCTGTGACTTTCATGTTAGGGTTCCTATTTGAATCCACTAGTTATTTCCTCTGTCCAGATCTTTTTACTGCTGCTGTACATCTAAGACAATGGATTAGCGTGGCAGCTCTTCTTGGATGTCAGTTTAGCTGCTTGGACTATCACTGACCGTCTCTTTGAGTGGTTCCTAGGCTTCTCAGAGTGTGTTTTACTTATACGATTGCTATTAGTCAGTGTCGGCTAATGCTAGTTGCTATAAGAGAATAGCTCAACTCTCAATGGCTTAACACAGAAAAGGCCTATTTCTCACTCGCAGAAAATCCACAGTGGATATTTCTGGTTGGCCTGCTTTCCTGCATTGTTCTCCTCAAGAGGAAACTCAGGCATCCAGGCTCCTTCCACTGTGTGGCTCCACCATCACTGAGCCTTTCATATTTTACGGCCAGGCCTCTAAGTGGCATGTAACCATTTATTTTATATTTTATATAAGCATCCCAAAGATAGCTTCCAAATTTGGCAAAAAAACCAAAAAAAAAACCAAAAAAAAAAAAATTCCACCCAGCTTCTTTCACATGATGGGTTAATAGGAAAGAACTTTGTGTAGAAAAGATCACTTTGAGGAAGAAATGAAATGTTTGAAATTTGCCATTATGAAAACTGTCTACCCTGTCACCTGTACGAATAAGGATGGATTCTCAGCTAGTTTCTAAACGCCTGGATAGAGAACAGCTTCAGAAAGGCCATGTGGGCAGCACCTTCCTCCCAGGAATAGCCATAACTTAGCTCCTATTCGTAGATGCTCTTCTTTGCCAGGCCCTATCCTAGGCACATGACACACGTCACAGCTAATTCTCATGACAGTCTGCCATGTATTCATGAATACGCCCACTTTACAGAGGAGCAAACCGAGCATCTGAGAGGTTGGCTAACTGGCCCAAGGTCACACAACTGTTACATGACAGTACTGGGATTTGATCCCAGACAGTCTGGCTCCAAGACCCCCACTTGTTTCACAACGTAAGTCTGCTTTTCTCAGTGATCAAAACAAAACCAAACCAGAACCAGCAAAGAAGACAGCAGCGGCTTCAGAGGCCTCACACCCTTGCATGTGTCCGTGGCGAATGGTGAATATTAGCATTGGAGCCATCTCTGCCCTTTGAATATCACGTCTGCTCTGGGCTCCCAGTGACAGTAATTTGAGGCTACAATTACCATTTCCTGCATTAGCTATGAGTAAACACAGATAGCAAAACTGCGAAAACCAGCTGCCCCTTGCAGCAGACGGTAGCAATTACATCAGACTCTGCTCACAGCCCTTTGCACTTACCAGCTCCAGCTGAGGCCAGGACAAAGTACTCGGGATCTCACAGTGAAGACAGACTTAGTGGTGGTGCCCCGGAGCCAGCTCGTACCGGCACATACCAGCCAGCTGTGCACACCTCCTCCCAACTCCACGGTCAATGTCATCACATTAGGAACTTTAAGTTGGCCATGGTGGGAGTATTTACACCACAGGAACTGGTAAATGCTGCAAATCGGGGCTTTTTTTTAAAACCCAGAGATCCAGCTGATGGTGTTCTGGGGAAAGATGTGTGTTGGGGAAGCAAGCAGATGTGCACTGAGGAATGGTGGGAACTAATAGTAATAATAATAGCAGCCAACATGAACTAAGAACTTACAATGTTCCTGGCATCATGCTGAGCTCTTAAGTATTATCTTACATAACCCTTAGGAACCATATGATGTAGATATTATTTTTATCTCCATTTAAAAGGGAGAAAACTTAAGTCCAAAAAAGGCTAAGTACATAGTAAGCCAAGATTCAAACTCAGGACTTCCAACAAATAACGGTGCCTTTTAACCACCACAGTGAACCTCTCAGCAGAGTAGTGCCTCTGAAATATGGTCCAGGGCCCCCTGCTTCAAAAGCACTGGGGCTGGTTTATTAAAACACAGATTCCAGGGCCTTGCCCCTTATATACTGACACAGAACCTCTGAGGTGGGGTCCAGGACTCTGGATTCATATTGAGCTTGCTGGCAATTCTCCTGCTCACTAACGTTTGCAAATGAAGACTTATGGATTAAGATTTGGCCTCTAGCTGGGGTCTTCCCATAGCTTCCAACAAAATTTAGTGGGAAACCTGGCCAGAGAGCTGGTCTTGAAGTTGGGTGGGGCTGGAGGAACTGGCCTACGAGCCCGAAGCTGGGGAGTCCAGACTCTGATGCTAGCTTTCCCCAGAGGCAGGCGAGTTCTCAGGCTGGGCAGGCTGAGTGGGCAGCAGGGCAAGGGCAGTGCCGGCAGCCGGTGTGCATCTGGGAGCTGGGGCACCCGAGGAGGTGACAGGGATTTTTATTTTACTGTCACCGCAAAGAGTTGTTGGTTGAGATCTCAATTTACAAAGATTTTCAGTATGCGGAGCAAAATCTGCTGTGTGCTATTTTCTTCTCAAAATGGAGTTTTGTACATTTTGTAATAATAAAATCACCTTGGCAGGACAGTCATGCAACCTAACTGAAAACACTATCCAGTGAAATGGCATTTTACCAACTTTCAGCAAAGCAAGTGTCATCTTCACAGGTATGGATTATCCTGTTCTCTCTACTTTTGCAGATGTTTGCAAGTTTCTATAATAAAAAATTAAAAAACAAAAAAAGGAACCCATATATAATCTATATTCTTCTTCCCCAGTCCCTGCCGCCTGGGAGGCTGGAAGGTCCAAGTCCCAGCAGCACGGGGCCGAAAAGAAAAGGATGTCTCAGCCCAAATCCCAACTGCCCAGGCCCTACCCTCTTTCCTCGAGCTCAGCCCCAGGCACCCAGGCCTCAAGCGCCATCCATCACTCAACCCATATTTACTGTCCTTCTACTATGAAGCCTGCTCCATGCCAGGCCCTGCAGTCCAGAAATCAACAAGGCAGGCCTGGTCCCCTGTCCCCATGACCTCACTGGCTAGCAGGGAAACAGACAATACACACATGGACAAATACTTGAGATCATTTCAGACTGATAAGAGCTACCAGACAAAAAAACAGGATGTTAGGAAAGACAGGGATGGGGAGGCTGCTTTAGCTAAGGGGGTCATGGGAGGCATCTCTGAAGAGGTGACATGGGAGCAGGGACCTGAGTGTAGGGAAGCAGTGAACCATGAGGGTATCTCAGGGAAGTGCTCCACGCAGAGGGAACAGCAAGTGCAAAGGTCCTGAGACAGGAGTGTGCTTGGGGGTATATGAGAAACAACAAAGAGGCCAAAGTGGCTGAAAGGCAGCAAGCAGGAGAGAGGGGTAGGAACTGAGATCAGGGAGGTGGGCCAGGCAGGGAAGATCATGCAGGACCTTGCAGGCCTGGCAGGGAGCTTGGATTTTACTCTGAGTGGAGAGAGAGGGATGTCACGAACGCTCTGGTTTGCAGTGGGGAGAAGAGACATTAGGGGATAAGAGTGGTGGCTGGTGGATCAGATCGGTGATCACTGCAGTTTTTGAGGCAGCAGGTGAGGACAGCTTGGACTAGTGTGTCAGCAGAGGAGAGGGAAAGAGGAGGTCAGGCTTGGGAAGCTTTTGGACGAAGAGGACTTACTGACAGTGGAGGGGTAGAGGAAGAGCAGAATCAAGGACAACTCCTGGGATGGGGGTCTGAGCAACTGGGTGAAGAGAGAGGCTGAGCACTGAGGAGGGAAAATGTGGGTAAGGAACCACCGAGGGAAAGCAGAGGCCTGGTGATGGGGGAGAAAAAGGGCCAGAAAGTGAGCAGTGGAGATGCAACACGAGGCCAGAAAGAGAGGTCAGCAGAAGCCAAGCCCCACAGGGCGTCCTCTTTGGGCTGCAGAGCTGGCCAATCAGATGCGGTCAGGCCCCCCTTCCCGCCGCCAAGGACCACCCCTCTTCAGTAGCACCTGGACCGTGGGCTCAGAGTCTCCAAACACAAGGGTCGTGCCCAACAGGACATGAATAAAGGGAGCCACCCTGGCCAGTCTCCCACCCACTGCTCCGGGGGGAACTGCCCCCTCCCCAGCTCTGTCCCCCTCACACTTCACCAGGGGGACCCCAGCCCAGAGCGTACTCACTGTACACGCACACCCACACCTCCCACATTCACCATATTCTCTTTGTGCGTTCCTCTGTCTACATGTTCAAACAGTAGCTGTTGTTGAATCCATCACACATTTTCTTTCCCCCATGAAGCTTTTCCTGATCATTAAAGCCAAAACGGGCTGCTGCCCTTGCCCATCACTGCCCCACGGTGTCCCCTCAGCTCTTTGAGGACACTTGTCATAGTGTCCCTGCCTGACATCTCTGGGGAGATGAGACACAGCCACACATCAGCAGCTTGAGGGAGGGACTGAGCCCCTTACATCTTCATCCTCCTGGGAGCTCTTCCTCCTTTAAGTCTCATTCTGGGCGGTACTTTCTGGATGTCCACGTGGCTCTAGGGGCCCCTTCTCCAGTGCTCCCACTGCATCCAGCACTTGCTTCCCCTAGAGCACTGGTCTAGCCACCCTGAGTTTGTCTGTGTTTGTCCATCTCCTTGTAAACCAGGAGCCTCTCCATGCAGAAAAGCAATGATGGCTGATGAGTGATAAATACTGAGTATTTATTATGTGCTAGGCTGTGTGCTAAGTGCATTTTATGCTCCCATCCATCCTCTGATATGGGTAATATTGTTAACCCAGTTCACATATGGGGAAACTGAGGCTAGGAGAATATAAGTGTCTGTCTTCATACACTGGTGAGTAGCAGGACCAGGATTTGAATGGAGGTTTATCTGAGATATCCTACCCTCGCTCTATTGTATCTCCCACCCCAATCCCACGGGAGAGAGGGTCTGAATCACCTTTGGACCCTCAGCACTCGGCACAAGTCACCAGGGGCCCAGGAGGCCCAGGACACACATCTCCCTCCAGGCTGCCCAGCCCAGAGCCCAGAGCCAGGCCCTGCCCTGGGGAAGTGGCCAGCAGACAGGCCATATTTACCCAGGTGCCAGGTGTAACAGGCAGGGGGGTCTGGCCTCAGAGGCTGGGCAGCTTCTCACAGACAGGAAGCAGTCTTGGAGAAGAAAGGGCTGGACTGATGGCCAGATGGGCAGCTGGAATGAGACAGCTGAGTTCAAAGAGAATGGTTGCAGGGTGACTGACTCCTGAGAACAAAGTGGGCAGTGGCTGCACAGATTCCTCTGAGTTCCAGCCAGGCCAGCACACCCTCAAGAGCAGCCTCTGCCACCCTGCCAGGATGTACGACTTTACCACGGGGGTCAGTCACCCATGAGGAGCTACTGACATCCCGATGCCCTGGGAAGGCCTAGGGCATCTCCTGGGAGTGAAGGCCCAGTGCTCGTGCTGCTGGTAAACTTTCTGAGCGGATCCGCTCAGAGAGGCTAAGCTGCTTGTTCAAAGTCAGTGTGCAGGAGCCAGAGCCCAGGTACAAACTGTAAGGATGACCCCAGCCCACACTGTGTCCAGGCAGTTTTGTCCCGTCCTCTGTTTTTCTGAGCACGAAATGACAGTCTATCTAGCACGGTTTGGGACCTGCTGGGCACACAGCCCACGCTTTGTCATCCTTGCTGCTGCCGCCACCACCATCATCATCATCACTCATCATCATCATGTGATCTCTGAGCTAAGAGGTGGGGGGATATCTGCTGTGTCCTAGTTGCCTTCATATATTACCTCACTAACTCCTCACAATGACTCGGGAGAGAAATGTGAATATTCCCACTTTCAGGATGAAGAAACCACAGCTCCGAGAAGCTGCAGAACATACCCAAGACCCGCCACTGCTACGTGCTGGGGCTGCCTTCTCACTGAGCAGCAGCTCTGAGACTGCCACAGAGGCAGCTGCCCACCCTGCAGGGGCCGCTGCTCTCTGAGTCAGATCTAGAAAGTGCAGGCCCTAAACCAGCTCAGGAGCTCTGAATCGGGTGGTCCAGACCAAGGGCCTGAGCACAGGCCTGAGAAGAAGACTGTGGTCATGACAACAGGAAGGGATTCCAGAACCTGGCAGGGGGGAGTCAGGGCCCCAGAAACACTGGCCAATCCCTCCCAGGCCCAGGTCATCTACTCTCGGCCAAGAGTGCTCCTGGAAGCCTCCAGCACCCCTTTAACCATCCCAGCCATGCCCACCTATATCAGAGGCCACCCCCAGCCGTCCTCCCAGCCCCTAACACCTGAACGGCAGTCAGGGACACCGGTGGGCTTGCATCATCAACCTAGACTGCACGCTGCAGTCTGCCTGACACCAGAGAGCTATCTAGATATTTATTTGGAAGCTGCCAGAAAACTCAGTTAAGAGCGTAGTTTTTCTATCAGCCAGTGCTGGGTTTGAATCCTGCTTCTGCCATGTATTAGCTGTGTGATGCTGGACAAGTTATTTAACCTCTCAGTCCCTCTGTTTCCTTATCTATAAAATGGGGATAATAATACCTGAAAGAGTTAATAGAAGAATTAAATGAGATCATTCACAAAAGCTCTTTACATACTTCCTGGAATACAGTACATAGAAAACAAAGAAAAAAACAAACAAACAAAAAACCTAGCTAATTTTGATCCAACTTGACCCTTATACGTGTCCCACAAAGTAACTAGCTGAATAGCACTGACCCAAAAGTCAGAAGTCCTGAGTCTGTGAATTTACTGAAATGACCACACATCTCTGGGCCTCAGTTTTCTCTTCTTTAAAATGGGGATGTTGCCACCATCCTACTCAATATTTGACAAGAATCTGCATTGCTGATGCACAAGGAAGATCTTTGGAAAGCCCAGAGCCTGGAAGAAGACTAGTTATAAACTGCTTTGTCCCCTAGATAGCTAATCCAGAATCCACCTGCTCTAGTTAAGGGCAGGACTGGGGTTGGGGATCGGAGGTAACTTAGAGGCTGAGAGGGTTAAGAAAACATCCGTGTTTTTCATCTGATTTGCCACCAATATACATATTCAGAGACTGCGTCCCACAGCAAAGCCCCACAGCAAGGAGACCTCCAGCTGGACCCCGGTGAGGGCAGCAGAGGCTGCTCTCCACCCCTGAGCCTCCTTAGCCTGGAGCAGTGCACAGACCCATCACTAAAACCTAAGCCTTCTTCATGACTTCAAGCCAGGTCCAAAATGGATGTGACAGCTGGAACGCTAACTGAACGGTGCCAATTGACACAGATATTTGCCACATCTCAGGATGGAAATGTTTGCAAGAGTGTGGCCTGCTGTAAAAACCAAACACTGAGCCTGGCATTGTGTACAGATCACTGGAAGGGTGCTCGCTCATGGGTGCTGGTGATTCTGCAACCATTTCCCTTCAGATCTGGGGGGCTGGCATACAGGGAAAGGATGCTTAAGGGCGTGGCAGTGGGGACTGAGGAAGTATCTAGAGAAGAGCAAAGATGTCCCCTGGGCCAGACACTGTGCTGGGTGCTGAGGACACAGAGGTGACTATGACCATTCCATTCTGGTGGAGCCCAGGGTCCATCACTGAGCATGTCACAGCGTGGTGTCAGCGGCTCTAAGGAGGACATCCAGGGTGCTTGGGGAGAGTACAGCAGGGGGACATAGTAGACTGGAGAGTCAGGGAAGTCAGCCAGGCAGGGAAGGGCGGCAGGAAAGAATGTGGGCAGCAGGATGTCGGGTGCATTACTTGACCTTGCTTTAAAAATGCCCACCCTGTTACAACACAGTGGGGTCGGGGTGCAAACAGCTCCTTGCAGACTAAGCAAGTGTGTGGTTCATCCTTGACCTTGGCATCTGCAGCTGAAGAGGGTGAGAAACTGCTGTTCTCACCCTCTGACTGAACCAAAGGGAGGCCTGGCTGGGCTGCCTTGTGCCGTTATCCCTGAGACATTCTTGGCTTGGAGATTGAGGCGCGAAAAGCATCCCTGAGTAGTGATTGAAGTTTCCAGGTTTGCCTTTGGGGAAATTCCTCCAGATCTCAGACTTCAACATAAGCCCATGCATCTGCCTCTACTATTTCTGCCTGTGGGTCCCTGCCTGATATAAAATATTACCATCTTGTTCACTGCTCACTGCGAATAGCATTTTCATAGCCATTTCTATAGTGCTTAAATTTCTTGAGTTTTTTTTTTCCCCAGGGCTAATGAGAGTGGCAAAGGGTTGTCAGAAGTGATAAAAAAGCTCAGGCAGGTCCAATCAAGAAGGCATTTTTCCCTGCATGTATCCAGAAAGGAGGCCTGTTTGGCATTTAACAGCATCTCTCAAAGTGTGCTCCTTGGAGCCCCAGCTTCACACCAGCTAAAAGGTGTTTTGTGAGACAGGCGTCTCAAGATCAAGTTTGTTTGGAAAATACTTGATTAAAAATGTTGAACAGGTTTCCTGGCTTTGGGACTTCTCGGAGCCTTTCATGTACAGATGGGCACTGAAAATCTCCAGGAAGAGAATATAGCACCCATAGGCATGGCCCAGACTCTCCCCACTGTAAGAATAAGATAGTGTATTGGTTTCGTAAAGCTGCTTAACAAAGTCACAAACCAGGCGGCTTAAAACAACAAAAATGTGTTCTGTCACAGTGCTGGAGGCAAGTTAGTAAAGGCAGTATCTCCAGACTCATCTTTCTCATCTGCATGTCAAAGTCCTAACACCTATCTCATAGGACTGTTGTGAGGATTGAAGAGATAAACATATAAAGCATGGAGCCCAGCGCTCAGCACACAATAAGGGCTTTAAGCAGGAGAGTGACATGGTCAGATTAATTTTTTGGAAGAAAACAATCACGCTAGTCTCTGTGTGGAAGATGAGCTGGCAGGGGCCAGACTCTGTCTTGATCGTGCTGGGCCCCATCTTGGGTACATCTTGGGTACATCCCAGGAAACACCCCATACAGCCTATCGGTCCATGATAATGCATGTGTGTGAGGAATGCCCAAATCTGGACCATGTGAGGCCCTGCTCTGGGAACAGGGAGTCAGGGCTATCTGTCTGAACCACTGTCTGTCAGCTCAGACACCACCATGGGACATGGGCCAAGCTACCAAAAGTTTGGAGCCCACTTTCTCCTCTAAATGTGAGAGTAAGCCTCCCTCACTGTGTTCCTTACCAGATGACATGAGGACTGAGTGACAATATGTGCAGCAAAGGGCTTTGTAATATGCAAATTAGGGCTCAAGATGTGTGTGGGCTGGTGGTAGTAGTAGGGGTTACGCCCTTCAACATACTGCTCCCAGAAGGTCACCAAGTGTCCCTGTCAGGTTGTCTGGCTTACTGTGATCCCAAGGTGAGTGAGCACAGAGGCAATCATTAGAAAATAATCTCGTAAGATGTGAAGGTGTTAAACCTCAGCCTATGACCCCCAGATGAACCCATCCTTAGCTGTGTGCTGAGGCCTTTGATTGCCAGTGACCAAAGATGGTGCAGGGAAAGCAAGGTGGTGCAGACAGCCTGGACCGAGTGGACCAGGGGAAGTGGCAGGGGATAGGTCACTCGGGTATCTTGATGAGGGGCCCAATGGCCCAAACTCTGAGGCAGGTGGGCATCACTGTCCACTGGCTGCTGAGGCTGGTGGCCAGGAACACACTGGGAATGGGGAGAGCTGTGGGTCTCTAGGTGACTCTGTACAGACGAGAGGGAAGGATGCCCATCACCAGATCTGTAGGCAGGACAGGACCCAGCAGAGCTGCCTGTTGACTCCAAGGCAGGAAAGCAAGCTCCCTAAGGCCCCGGCTTCCCGTGATTTATGGGGGCCATAATGTCTCAACCTGCACCAAATCTGTGTTTAGAAACTGAAAGCAAGGATAGATAGGCCTGGGCCTCAGAGCATGTGCCCAAGCGGCATCTACTGTGTTGCTGCTGGCAGAGCATCCCCCAGAGACCCCGAGGTGGGGAGCCCAGGTGTGCACAGGAGCCTGAGGGAACTTGAGAACTGTCTCTCTCTGACAGGGTGCCTGTGCTCTGACCTGCTTCTGGAACCAGTGCCTGTGAAGATAAAAGGGCACCTGCACATCAAGGGAAGAATTTCCAACCAGAGTTCCCTCTGGAACCAGGGTGGAGCCTGGGGAACCAACAGAAAATAAAACCTAAGGCTGGGACTGGAAGCCATCCAGGGGGAGCAGCGGGGTAGCAAACACCCAGGGAGACCAGATGCCTGCCTGCGCACACCTGTCCAGACTGTGGCTCCTGAGCTGGCACCCGTCTTGTTCACTGCTTCTCCTCAGCCCCAGCACAGTGCCTGATGTTTAGCACACGTTCACTCAATAACTGACAATGCCTGAAATTCACATTTTCAGTCCAACACCATTTTCTATGTGCCATGTGAAAAATGCCGATGGGGATGCCGAGATAACAAAATGAGAGACGGTTAGAGTGAATAAGTCCTCAGGCCACGGAATTTAGGTTCTGCTTCCCCCACTTAATGGTCTCTGCAACCCCACAGATAAGAAGGTTGGTCATGATGGGTCCTACCCTCTAGGTTGTGATCACTGCTGAGTCCATTAATAGTCAGTCTTTCACAATCCTGCACAGGGTATGTGTTCAATAAGTGCTGGCTCTTGATATATATATATATATATTTTTTTTTTGCGGTACACGGGCCTCTCACTGTTGTGGCCTCTCCCGTTGTGGAGCACAGGCTCCGGACGCGCAGGCCCAGTGGCCATGGCTCACGGGCCCAGCCGCTCCGCGGCATGTGGGATCTTCCCAGACCTGGGCATGACCCCTCTGCATCGGCAGAGGGTCCCCTGCATCGGCAGGCGGACTCTCAACCACTGCGCCACCAGGGAAGCCCCGCTCTTGATATTTTTTAATTAAGACATGAAATATATAAAATTTTATATAAAATAGAATGCATAGATCTTAAGTGTTTCATTTGATGAGTTTTGGCAATATAAACCTGTATAAACTGTATAAACCTATGTAGCCATAATCTAAGACAAGGTATAGATATGAGACATTTCCAATCACCCCAGAAAGGTCCCTCATACTCTTTTCCAGTCAATTTCTGTCTCCCTGCTCCCAGGGGCAACCATTTTCTAATTTCCATCATCTTAGATGACCTTTGCTCATTCTAGTACTTCATATAAATGGAATCATATAGTATGTTCCCTGGACTTATTCTTCTATGTCTATGGTTTTTTTGCTCAGGATAATGTTTTTGAGGCTCATCCATGTTGTTGTAGGTGTTAGTAGTTTGCTGTTTTTTATTGGTGTGTAGTATTCCATTATATGAATATATCACTTTTTAAAAAATCTATTCTGTTGATGAACATTTGGTTTATTTCCAGTTTAGGGCTATTATAATAAAGTCTATTATAAACACTCTTGTACAAATCTCCATGTGAACATATGTTTTCACTTCTCTTGGGTAAACAGTTAGGAGTGAAATCACTGGGTCACAGAATAGATATATTGTTGGAGGGCAGAGGGAACAAAAATCTCCCACAGAACTGAGACGGGATCTTGAGACCAAAACACAAGGCAGGCAGCTCCATGTAGTGAATGGGTTAGTTTAACGTACCCAACAGAGTGGGATCGGGCAGACAGCAATCCATAAGCATTTGCAACTGCACTCCACACTGCCAAGGAGCCACTGGGACAAATTTATAGTTAATCGATGGTATGGGGGTAGGCGCCATACACGTACATTCCTACGTCAAGATTTATGAATAGGTAACTAGTCTCGTGGGCACTGGGAATAGGTCAGGGAAGCTCTTCATCATTGTTTGGAGACTAACAGAGCATAGAGGCCACCTAGACCTAACGATCATTAAACAATATTAACTACAAAGCCCTTGATGACAGAGAAGAGATTTACATAGTACAGCCCTGGGTGTGGTCAGTGGAAGGATAGGAGGAAACAAACAGGCCCAAGATGGTGTCAGTTATGCTAACAGACATACATATATGTGTATAAGAAACTGCTAAACCGTTTTTCAAAATGGCTGTATCTTTTTAGATTCTCACCAGTAATGTATGAGAGGTCCAGTTGCTCCATACCTTCACTAGCATTTGGTGTAATCAGCCCTTTTTTAATTTTAGCCATTGTATTGGGTGAGAAACAATATCTCAATGTGGTTTCAATTTGCATTTCCCTAATGACTAAAGATGTTGAGCATCTTTTCATGTGCTTACTGGCCATTCGTATATCTTATTTGGTGAGATTTCCATTCTCAGTTTTAAAATTGGCTTGTTTGTCTTTTTGTTTTGATCTGTAGAAGTTCTTGATACATTCTGAATATAATTCCTTTATCAGCTACGCGTATTTCATATATTTTCCTTTCTGTGGCTTACCCATTCATTTTCTTAACAGTATCTTTTGATGATGAAAAGCAGAAACTTTTAGCTTTGACAACGAATTCATTATTCTTTCCCTTTATGGTTAGTGCTTTTTGTATCTTGTCTAAAAATCTTTGCTTACACCAAGGCTGTGAAGATAGTCTTCTTTTTTTTTCCTAGAGCTTTTGGAGTCTAGATTTTACATTTAGGTGTATGATCCATCTCAAATTGTTACTTTTTAAAATAGCTGTATTGATTAGAGCCATAAACACTAAGGAAACACTCTAGATTCTTTAGAAGATCAGACTTCACTTAAGCCTCAGGCTGAAGAGATAATATCAGTTCTAAGAAAAAGCCTTTGTTAGAGTCATGGCTGACTGACCACAGGCCACAAATGGCTGGCTTAAGAACCACCAGCCAGATAAACAGCTATGTCGACTTCCCCATGTCCACCCAGGGGGCACTGAGCTTCCAACTCCTAACTCAGATAACCACAGTGTGACCTTACAGCGGCCCTGGGAACCATAGCAGGTCCCAGCCCAGGCATTTAGTAGGACCACTAAGGATGCCAGGTGAGCCCTGCCCCCTTGAGTTGGTTCTCAGAGGCCTCCTTGCACTGACAACTTGGAAGATGGCATGGTTTAGCAAGTTCCGCAGGGTTGGGATGCAGACAATCCTGAAGCTGGCAAGGCCTGCTTGCAGCAGATGTCAGAGCCCTCCACATGGCCCGGGGAGAGCCTGGATAGTTAGGGCAGCAGGTCCAGGGGCGGAGTGATACAGGAGCCTGGGTCGGAGGCAGCGGGAGCTCATGAGGGGATGGGCTCCTCATGCAGCAATGGGGGGAGGCCCTCAAAGGCTGTGCTCTTAGGAGCAAATGCCTGCAGCCCAGCCTTTGAGAGCCTGCTCCTAGAAGCTCTCGTGACAGCTCGGGCCTGTGAAATGGGTTCTTATCAGTTGAGGGATGCACGAGGGATGGCCATCTCTTGGGCCCCGGGAGAAGGCTACTGGGGTGTTCTCTCTCGGAAGCCCTCAGTGCCTTGCTGTCTCTGCTGGCACACCTGTCATATACCCGGTCTACCCTCCTATTACATCAGACCCGGCGTTCTTATCACGGTGCTGGCACACGGGAGGAGAGGGTGCAGCTGGGACTCAAGGAAGGGCAGGGTCCAGCCTCTGGCAAAGGAGGCTTTCCAGTCGCCCATACTCTACTCGTCCAACTTCTCCAAAGAGAGGCATCGCTGGTGAACGATGGTATAGGGATTTGAGTCTGAATAGTCTGACTTCAAAGTCGTGCCACATCCTGAGGAAACCACTGGATCAAAGGTTTCTGATTGCTCCTTGGTGTCCTGAGCAGCCTGGGGCAGGGCGGCTACCTCAGCAAAACACACGGCCAGCAGGGTTCTTGGTGACCACCGTTTGTGGGAAGTCCCCCAAATCACCACCCACCAAGCCCAAGAAGTCTGGCCCTTGGAAGCCAAGCTGAACCGGCACTGCAGAGGGGGCAGCCTGTGTGTCACGTCCTTCTCAAGGAGTGAAGCATTACCTGAGATGATCTGTGACACCCAGGGTTAATCCAGAGTTTTTAAAAAGCAAAGTTCTTTTCCTCTGGGTCTCCTTAAAAGAGACTCATTTCAGCATCATTTCTAACTCAAATAATTTTGGATGTCAATTGTGTGTCTTTCATGAGCCCAGAAATGTTCATAATTATCCTTTTTTTCCCCAAAGCCATAATTATAGGTTCGAGTATATGCTGCAGACAAGAAATTTAAATAGTGCTTTTTACACGCTTAGGCATTCTGCTTCTTTCTCCTTTCAAACAAAATTAAAGAGGGCTTTCCATTATCCTCTGTTACCTTTCTCTTCTTCTTGAGGTAGCCACTGGGAGATGAGGCTCCAATTGTCCAGACCCTCATCCCCAGGTGTCATGTCCCAGTCCCATCTCCCTGCTCTTCCAGGCCACAGTGGCTCCTCCCGTGCTGGCTCAGAGGGGAGGTCCACTGTAAACAAGGACCAGCCCCACACTCCTCAGCACAATGACTGGCAGGAGGTAGGAAGGGTTGGCTAGAGCTGCTCTCCAGTACGGAAGGGCCAGCCTAGCTCTCAGTGAACCTGCAGACCTCCCACAAGTGTGCAGGGAGCTGCCACCCCAATAGGTCCCAGTTGGGATGGTGTGGCAGACATTCCCTAGATGAGTTTCCCTCTGTGTGAAAACCTGCTCCCAGAGGTACTCCAGGGCCTGCCCTCATTCCATGGCATGGGTTTGAATTGGCATGCAGATGGAGGGGCCCAGCAGCGATGTCAGGGGGCTGGGGAGACTATGATTCTCCATTCATTCATTCATTCAGCATTCGCTGAGCATCCCTGTCCTCCTGGAATTCACTGCCGCCCATCTCTCTCTTCATTCACACCTACTCTCTAACTGGCACAGAATTTGTCACAGGGGGTCCAAGAAAAGTGAGACTTAGATCCTCCTGACTCAGAGCTCCCGTACTTCCTGATAGCGCCAGCAAATTTGGCATGACTCACGGCCCTACCTTGTCCTCAGCTGGGAGTGGAGAGGAGGGCTCTGCCCCACCCCTCTTTGACTCATACCCTGCGAGTCCAATCAGTCTGGTCCCTACCTAGTAGCCTTGCTGCTCTGTATTCCCCTAGTACTCCATGGCGTTCCTGGGTATTTCTGCATTGAGCTCGTGCCAGGCACTTTCCATGCACATGCTGCATTCTTTGCTTTTCAAAATTGCCCTTGGGCGTAGATATTACTGTTACACCCATTTTATGGTGATGAAACAGGCTCAGAGAGGTCACCTTTGCAGCAGGGCACAGGGCTCTCATCGGTGCATCTCTTCCCTGGATTTGCTTCAAGTCACAGCAGGTTAGAGAGCCAAGACTTGTGTCCTCTTGGGTTAGGATAGGCTGTCTCGGTTAAGAAGGGAGAGATCCTACTCTTGGTGAGTCTTCAGCATCTTCTCTCTTTCCAAAAGACTAAGACCAGCCTCCCTTGCGTCCCAGAGCTGCTGGGAATTTGTTTTTCTTCTAAACCCAAGAGCCCGTGTCCTGGGAAGAAGGTGGGGGCAGGAGCAAAAACATGTGGCCAGAATCAGAGAGAGGCTCCCAGGAGCGTCTGTCCCATGGCTGGGGTCCAAGAGGAAACACAGCCACCTCCAGCACAGGCAGCAGGAGGAAGGTGCCAGCACAGCTGCCCCGAGGTGTGAGGCAGGCCAGAGAGAGGCCCCTGTGGGTGGAAGGCAGCTCTCTATCAGAATCCAGCAGGGGCTGAAGAGAAAGGAGTCACTCAGGCCTGTGCATGCATAGCTTTGGCACATCAGCTTCAGGAAGGTCAGGCTGCTTCCATTCCAGTTCACCACCCTGCAAAGCCAGCTGGGAAAACCCAGGGAAAAAGTAATCCTCTGGTCCTAGGAGACTTAGCAAAGGTCCTTTCATTGTCAAATACTTATTGAGAACATATTCTGTGCTGGGTGCCAGGTCTTGCTCTCAGAGATCTTTTATTCTTGTAGAGAGAGACTGACAATAAGCAAGAAAAAAAAGTCATTAAACATGACAGTTTCAAAGACAGATGAATGCTGGGAAGCAGAGAGAGCAGGGCAATGTGCTCAACAGTGACTGTGAGGGAAGGGAAGGTTACCACTGTGGACAGGGGCTCGGGGAAGGCCTCTCTGTGGAGGGGACCATTGAGTTGGCCCATGAGTGACAAGAAGCAGCCAGCCCTGAAAGTATCGGGGAAGAGAGGTCCAGTCAGAGGGACCAGCTAGCACAACCGCCCTGAAGCCCAGAAAGGCCTGGTGCTTTTGAGAAGCAGGAAGATGCAAGTGCAGAGAATGACGGGTGAGTGGGAGGTGGTAGGGCCAGAGTGGTCAGCTATTCTGGCTGCCAGGTGGATAATGAATTTCCAGAGAGCAGAAGTCAAAGCAGGGAGATGGGAGCTGATAGAATGCTAATCTTAATATTAATATTTGCAGCCATTTCCCAGAGCCATTTCATATCCCTAAATACCTAAGTAGTGTCCTAACAGGGGAGCTGGTTTCGTCTTCATATACCTCAAGGGGAAGACTGTCCGTTTTGTTTGACCCTCTGCAGCCCTCCCTCCATGGAGCCCAAGGCTAGGACTGGGCCTCTTAAAGCCTGTGTGGGCGGACACATCTGTGTAGCTGGTGGTTCCATAAAAAATAGTGAATGCAGCACACTGGCCACCCAGGGGACCAGTGTATTTCATCCAGGAGCCAGGATTCTCTTGCAAAGTCTCTCCCTGTCTCCGTGCAAGCCCGCCGTGGTCCTGCCCACTGTTGTGGCTGCCTGGCTTCCTGTGAGATGCTGCCGGGGAACAGACACCCTGTAGGGCTGCCAAGGTGAGCGGGTGGCCTGGAGCTCACCAGTCACACCTTCCTCACTGCCTTTCAAGTGTGTCTCCTAAAGCATTTGGTGAGGAAATGCTCTTTCTCTAGAATATTCCATCCCACTAACCCCAGAAGCCTGTGGAACAAAGGGTCCAGAAGGCTTATCTGGGAGCTGGGGAGGCCCATCTCCTCACATGCACTCTACACTCTGTGAGTTAGAGCCAGGCACGAGGGGGAAAGGAGGAGGACGGTGCCAGCCTCACTCAGGCTACGAATGGAGTTGCATCCTGATAGCCTCTTTTCCTTTTCTCTCAACCCTCTTCCTGTCTCACACGGCAGATGCTCAGGGGATGCCTTACAGCCAGGATGGTGGAAATGTCTCACTTGAATCCCCATTCCATTCGCTTGGCAGTGGCTGCTTTGAGAATAGTGTAAACAGGGCTTCAGACCATGTCTTGGTTCAAGAGGAAATAGTGAAGGGATAGATTATAGATGTCTGCCCTGAGCACAGGAGAAGGTTGTGGACGTACACAAGCCTTTTATTTGCCAATACTATCACAGGCTGGCAAGTTTGGAGATGTCAGAAAGAGACCTAGCATACAACCGCATCTTCCTTTTCTCTGTAGCTGAGCATTTTGAAACTGCTGCATCCCCTGGCACAACTAGTCCCAATATTCCAATCAGCTTATGTCAACGTGGGGCTCACAGGACAGTCCCTACCAAGGAGAACTGTGCAGCACCACCCAATCCTGATCCATTCCTTTCCTTGACTTGACTCAAAATTCCCTAATTATATGGTGACGAAAACAGGTTTCAAGCCCAGAATCCTCTTGGGCAGGCATTCATCACAGTAGACTATGCAGCCTTCAGATCCCTGCTAATATACCAAGCTAAATGGTAGGGGTTTTAATCAAATATAAACTTAAAGAAAGTTTAACATTAAACAAACTATGAACATTTCAAATTATTAAAATTCTACTCACTAATCAAATGCAGAAAAGTACATTGAATGAGGGAATCAATGAAAACTCATGCCAAAGACGTACACTTCTAAAATTTAAGATGACTTATTTGGTTTGAGCTTTTAATTTGATCTTAGCTGGTATTAAGTTTCACTTTCAAAAGAAGAAAATGCAAAGGTATTTAGAGGCACTTTCCTCTTTGGGCCTTCCGTTCTAATCCAAATCCTGAAGACAGGCCAGATCAGATCTAACTCCGTTAGAAAACAAACGCATCTCTGAGTTGAGTGGCAGGTTTAATTAGCATCACATTCCATTTTAATTGCTAGATTATTAGCAGAGATAGCATCTCTGTGAATGACTGCACTGCATGTAAATTTGGACTAAGATACTCTGCTATGTCACTTTTTCCTAAGAAGTTAAAACATGCACACAGGGCTGGCTCCTCTCTGCTCTCAGAGGTGGCAGGTGGCAGTGGCTCTTTGTCCCTTAGCTTCTCCTCTGGGGCACTTTTTCATGAAATAACCCTCTGAAAGGACAAAGTGGGATAGACACTAAAACACTAAAACAGCTTCCTTTACACATCCATCCAAGATTGTCCATTTCTCCACCTGCTTGACAGACAATCCAAAATACGTTTGATCAGAAAACTGATAAAACCATTCTCAGGGCAGTGCATTTCACTCTCCAAGGAGCACCGGCTCTCCTTGCTGGCTGCTCTGAAATGGGACCCACTTTCGGACAAAAAACTAATATGAGCTACTGTCCACCTCTTCTCCAAAGATATGTTAGCTTGAGTGACATGATGTGAGTAGATCTTGGGTAGGACTCGGGAATCCTCTGAGCCCTCTGGGCTGCTAAAGCAGCCACATTGATCAAGAGAACAATAAATAGGCTCCACAGCTGGGCAGCAACCTTGTCCAGGCCCCTGCTCTGTGCCCAGCACTCATCTGCTTATTCTCAGCTAACCCTCACACCACCCCAGGTGGTGGGAATTCAGTGATTCCCATTTGACAGCTATGGAGGTGGAGACATGGAGTCTACACCCAACACCTTTGGTTTTATCATTTTGCAAAATTATTGGGCAGGAAATAAGTACTCTTGAAAAAAAGATCAGGGTCATTTACAGGGTGACCAATTTGGTCACCAAAGTTACCTGGGACTTTTCCAGTTTTAGCAATGACCAAAGTTCTGTGACCAGAACACCCCTCAGTCCCGGGCAAACCAGGATGGTTGGTCAGCCTATTTCTAAATGCCCAAGGAGCACACACGAGATGCCTGGAACAATGCCTTCCACCTCCAGGGAAGCTACTGGAACACGACTGAGCCTTCTGGAGAGCTGACTTGCTTGCCCTCCCCTCTTCCACTGCAGCAAGACAAAGGACCGGTCCTTGCCTGCCTTTTATCACCCTGCCCCAAGTGAAGAGCCCTCCCCCTCCAGCACTGCTGTTTAAGAGCCAGAGCCTCTGAGTAACAGGAGTATCTGTGAGTAAAATTTGTGATTTGTGTTTCCAGTGGACTCAACCTTTTAACCCTGGGAGCACTTAATTGCCTTTTCCAGGTTTTGCTTTAATAACCAGCCTGACTCTTGCCAATTCTGGCTGAATTGAGAAGCACTGAATGTGTAACTGGAAATGGAAAGTGCATTACTTGATACCTGACATAGCTTGTGCCAAATCCTTAATTCATTAAATTCATTCATTGCGGCATCTTTTCCTAAATGATAGTCAGAGATTTCCTTCATAGGTAAAAACTTCCAAACTCAGGGAGTATCCTCAAAGCTGAATTTTTATAAAAATACCTTCCCATAAGACACACTTAGGGGTAACTCCTGACCATAAATTACAGGACAGCTTTGGAATTCTTGGTCTCTCCCAGAGGAGCTCAGTCTTTCTGCTGGGGGCTCCCGGGCCCTACACTCCACCTTCCAAAGTAAGCATGGAGTAAGGTGCAGACATCTGGTTCCTGTTTCTGGATTCAAAATTGATCTGCTGGGTGATTCCTGGCAAGTCACTTAACCTCTCTGAGCTTAAGTTTCCCTAATCCTGGCTGACCCTACACCTCTCACGGGGAGGGGGTTGGTGGCCAGTTAATGAGCAGGTGTTTTAGGGAGGGGGGTGGGGGACTAGGCCGATGGCACAGCAGAAGCAAATTCCAATGAAAAGAGTGGACAGGTGGGGGGCAGGAGACAGAAGGGGTTGAGAATCATAGCACAGCAGTAGCTAAATCCTGAAACACACAAGTGTCTTGGAGCAAGGAAAAAGTTATTTCTATAGTCATCCATAGTTTATTCTAAGACAATCAAATCTCCTCGCACAATTTCAGACCAAGTCTCACTGGTTCTCTAAGGGCCCTCTGGAGCACACTTGTCTCCACAGACTCTTCCCCAGTTCACTTTGGCTCATGCTGGCTTTGTCCTTTCCTGAAGGTTCCGCAGCTCTGTGGGATTCTTGTTCCTCCTTGATGTCTTAAAGAATTCATACACTGATGCTCCCACATGCCACAGCTTGACAAATCTTATGACATTCGATTGTCTCTTACATCACCTTTGAAATCTAGTGTTATCATCTCCATTTTTCAGATAAGGAAACTGAGGCACAAGGAGGTTTAGCAACTTTTAGGGTAACCAATTCATCCTGGTTTGTCCAGGTCTTTCCTGGTTTTAGCACTGAATGTCCCTTCTCCTGGGAAACCCCTCACTCCCAGGCAAACAGAGAGAGTTGGTCACCCAGGTTGAATGAAAGTAAGTGCCAGGCTGGCTCAAAGGAATGCTTCTTACTCCTCTTCCTACCCCATCCTCGGCCGAAGTCCCCAACAGACAGAGTCCCCAAGACAGCAGCCAGGTCTTAAACCTTTGTTGTTTAAGAGAACCCAGAATAGAGTGGGGCTGGGTTAACATTAACCAATTTGAATAAAATCATGCCTTCGCTTTCATGCAGGAAGATCAGTTTTCCTTTAGTGACAAAACTGGGCTACGCTAATAAGTTATTTTAGGGAAATGCCTTGCACTATTCAGCATTACAGAGAGCAGCCACTTTGGAGCTTATCTCTCCTCTCTTCTCAAGTACAGGGAGATGAGTCAGCACCATGGAGTCTTAGGACCTTCGGATTTTTAAGTAAGAGCCACCTGCCATCCTCACTCTGTGTGGATCCGAATGTGCTAATGCATACAACAGAACTTCAAAGAGGCACCTCTGTTGGCACAGGACTCTGTGATATAAGGTTTAAGCTCTCACATTTACCTCTCAAGGCCCTTTCTTTCAGACACTTGTTCAACAATGTAGGCATGCTGTCACCAGATGGTAGTCCTGCCTCACTTGGGACAATCCGTATGAGCATAAACCTTGGTTGACCAATTCTCCGATTCCCTCCCATAACCATGTGCAGCAGAGGAAGGGTCTATCACATGGGGAGGCACAATAGCTACCCTAGGTGTCAGGGGTTACGATTAAGAGGGTGCCTGTAGGGGCTTCTCTGGTGGCGCAGTGGTTGAGTCCACCTGCCGATGCAGGGGACACGGGTTCATGTCCCGGTCCAGGAGGATCCCACTAGGCCCGTGAGCCATGGCCGCTGAGCCTAAGCGTCTGGAGCCTGTGCTCTGCAACAGGAGAGGCCACAACAGTGAGAGGCCCGCATACCGCAAAAAAAAAAAAAAAAAAAAAAAGAGGGTGCCTGTAGATTCCTCCTGAGAGGTGAGTGGGGCAAGAAGGAACTGATGGCATATCTAGGAGGCTCTGGAACACCCAACTCCTTGCTGCCAGAGGCCAGAGGACTAGCATTTGGCTCCTCCCCTTGACTTAATGCAGATCATTTATCAGAGCTAGCAAAGCATAGTGGGTTAGGGGAACAGACTCTGGAGTTGGACAGACTTACTAGCTGTGCGACCTTGATCTTATGTATTAATCCCTCTGAGTCTCAGTTTCCTCATCTGTAAAGTAGAGGTAATAATAGATCTTATAAGATTGTTGTAAGGATGCACTGAGAAATGTGTGCAAAGTGTTGAAACCCAGTAAGCATTCAGAGAGTGATAGCCGTTGTTATAATCTGATCCTATGGGTAGCCATGGTCCCATCAATGCCCATTGACACTGATCCCCAGTGAGGACTCAGCCAGGCTCAGGTGGGGGCAGCTGGTGGTGAAAACATCCACCCACAGTCCCACCTACCCCTCACCTCCCTGCACCAGTGACAGACACAATTGCTCCTCAATAAATTCATGATTGCCCACCGACAAGGGCAGACTGCTTTCCCAATGAATGCTATTGCATGGGTAAGTGTTTGCTTTTCATGCAGGGTGCTGGCATCTTAGCCTTTGTTTTCAGCATGTTTACAATGAACCTGAATTTTAAAATCAATATTCACTGGATAACAATCTCCATGTTCCCTCACGGAATCAGTTATTGAGCAATTTCTTTCCATTGTTATTATTGTTTTCTAAAGCTGAAACAGACTGTTCCATGGCACACTTCTTCGGTGTTGCTGAGCCTCTCCACACACACTCTCACAGCCCTAAATAAATACAATGACCACCTTGGTTGAAATAAATACAATGACCACCTTGGTTGTTAAGTCATAATCTCCTACAGGAATATCTGTATTATCTAGAGACCGGACCCCCAGCAAGGTCAACCTTTCAACTCTGTCCACAAAAGCTATAAAAAAAGGCCTGAGAGAAGTCAGTAGTTATCGAGAAGCTCACGTACAGCAAGAGACACACTCAGGACAAAGGGAGACACAAGAAGGACAATGAAACGGGAGAGGAGAAGTACCATTAATAATAGCAGAACAGTTAGAGGCCACTGCCTGCAGGGCCAAGCAGCCCTGAATACTGCAGTAGCCCCTAAAAACATTACTGAATCCAAGAACCCAGGAAAATAATGTCTGTTTATAATGACTACCCCAAGTTTTCATGAAATTGGTACCTTGTGTCTAAGGTGTGCTGTTTACTAAGAAGGGAAGGAAACATATTTTTATAAAAAGTGACATAAAAAAAATAAGAATGTCCAAAATTGACTTGAAGGAAATTACAAGAGAAGGATTTTTTAAATGCTTGAAAAAACATAGTGTTGGAAAAATAAAATGCATATTTAAATACCAAACATCAGGTATATAGAAACCTAACTCATCTGCAATGCCATGTTCCTCAAGTTGGTAATAAATGAAGCATTTTCCATGTAGAAATACTGCAATTCTAAGTGCTACCATAAAATCTTTGAAGATTAATCTTTTGATAGATTATGACTGGCTTTTATAGAAAAACATACTAAGTGATTTTCGAAGCCTCTAGGTGATAAAGTGCTCACCTTCTCACTCAGTCTGTATGTAACTTTTGAAGAGTAAATAAGGCTCTTTAATGTCAGTCATTCCTTCTAGTTCGCCGAGGGCTCTCTACTGACACAGTAAGGACACTGAGACTCAGGTTCACACACTTTGGGTTTGGAGAGCCTGGGTGAGCAAAGCCAATGAGTCATGCCTTCTTAGTGGATTTTTAAAAAGGTATCATGGCTTGGGTTCTGCTGAGAAGAGGTTGTTCTTGTCAGGCTTCTACTGCTCTGTCAAATACCCTTCTTCTCCCTTTGAAAGTCAGTGCCTTCAGAAATAAAGTCCTTCCCAGAGTGTCAGATGACACCCCAGGCAGCTCATCTATCCATCCACCTATCTATCCATCCATCCAACCATCCATCCATCCATCCATCCATGTACAGATGAGGAATTGAACCTCAGAGAGGCTAATAACAAGATGACATGGTTAT
Organism: Mesoplodon densirostris; assembly: GCF_025265405.1. Classification (NCBI taxonomy): domain Eukaryota; kingdom Metazoa; phylum Chordata; class Mammalia; order Artiodactyla; family Ziphiidae; genus Mesoplodon; species Mesoplodon densirostris. Next base: position 115,558,775 of record NC_082663.1, on the reverse strand, counting down.
TTAGTGACAAAGGGAAGATGTGAACCCAGGTCTGTCCAACTCCAGTGGCTACGAAAATAAAGAGAAAAAACCATGAGAAGCTTCACCCAAGTTCAGCTCACTCTGTCCTCATATGGACCAAGTCACAGAACATGTTACAGCTCCAGGGGCAGTCACCTGAGAGACAGAAGATGGGAGATAGGTGGGATCGCACTACACCAAGCCCAGGTGGAAAATCCCCAGGGAAACTGCAGGACTTACTGTGTTGCCAAAGTAGGGCCCTCACCACTGAAGGTAGAGAGCTGGGACTGGCTTCATCCCCAGCACATGGATTCAGTGGTGGATGGCAAAACATAGGCCGTACACAGAGATGTCATAGAAGGTACTCATTAAGAGGTCCCTGGGGCTTCCCTGGTGGCGCAGTGGTTGAAAGTCCGCCTGCCGGTGCAGGCGACGTGGGTTTGTGCCCCGGTCCGGGAGGATCCCACATGCTGTGGAGCGGCTGGGCCTGTGGGCCGTGGCCGCTGGGCCTGCACGTCCGGAGCCTGTGCTCCACAGGGGGAGGGGCCACAACAGTGAGAGGTCCGCGTACCGCCAAAAAAAAAAAAAAAAAAGGTCCCTAAACATAGAACACTTTCTGTGTCTGCGTAAGTTAAAGGATGAACTTGTCAATTTATATTACAGAGGTCTAACTTTCATAGTATATAAAGAGTTTCTAGAAATCAACAAGAAAGTGGCCAAGAACTAAATCAAATGCAGGCTACAATCAAACAGTTTGCAGAAAAGGTGATACAGATTGATTTTAAATGTAACAAAAAGATACTTAATGTCACTCATTAAAAAAAAACCCACAAACTGAAACTACCATAAGGTACCATTTTTAACTTTTCAAAATGGGAAAAGTAAAAGAGTTTAATAACATAGTGTTGGTAAGAGTGGGGGAAACAGACAATCTCATACATTGCTGGTGAGAGTGCAAACTGATATAGCCTCAATGGATGGCACTAGATAGTATCTTCCAAAAATAAAAGTGCATATATTCTTGGACCCTGCAATTTGACCATAGGATATATTTGCACGTGAATGAAGAGAGAAATCTACACTGCAGAACTGGATGTAATTGTGAAAGTCCGCCAACAAAATAAATGTCCATCAATGGAGAACTTAATAAATTATGCTACACCCACACTAAGGAACACTCTGCAGCCATTAAAAGGGGAATAAGGAGGCTGTTTATGTACTGATGTGAAACAATCTTCAAGATCTACTGTAAAGTGAAAAAAGGTAATGAACAGAGCAACGTGTATCATATGCTGCTGAAGTGGATGCTGGCCTGGGCCCACCTGGATTCCCCAGCGGCCGCAAGTGTTAGAGGGACCCCAAATCTGTCTCCATGGGCTGCTCAGGCCATAAGAGAGCTGCCTCACCAAAGATTATGCCCATAACCAGAGACTGATCAAAGCCCTGCTCCTTTGCCCCCAGATTGGGATAACTCTGAAGGGCCATCCTGGCTCCAGAGCTCCCCAAGGGTCTGGCTGAGGCCTCTGTTGTGATTGCATTAAGTTAGAAACCCTTCCTCTGATCAGTCCCACTTCCTTCTCTCCCTCACAGATGTGGGTCCCAAGCACACTCCCAAGTAAACTTCCTGCCCTGTGGAATCCCCATCTCAGAGTCTATTTCCTTAGAACCAACCTACTACTGCTACCAGTTGTGGGGGGGGGGGGAAAGGCGGGGGTATGGAGAGGTAACGAAAGGATTACTTATTTACATACTTGTTCTACTGTGCAAAAATGCTTCTAGAAGGACACGTTAAGAATCTGGAATAGTGGTTAACTGTGGAGGAGAACTAGATGGTGGGGGGCCAGGAGAAGAAGGAAGATTTTCCATGGCTTTCCCTTTTAGTGTTTTTAGAATTTGTATTACGAGCATGTGTTATCTATTGACAAAATAAATAAATAAAGCAGCCATGCCTTTAAAAAGTGAAGGCAGAGGATGTTTAAGAAAGCCAAACAGGTCTCTTCCAGCTGTTAGATAATTGCCAGCATTCAGCATGAAGTCTCAGCCAGGATGACGTCCTAGGTCACCGCACTGAAACCAGAGAGTTCAAGGTTACCCTCTGGTCCGCTGACACTGCAGGGAGGATGTTACTTCTTTTCCATTTCAAAACCCTTGGAGACATCCTGGAGCCAAGCCAGGCTGTGCAGGAGAGATGATTCCTGCAGGGCATCCCTACTGTGTGCTCCATAGCGCTGATTCCAAAGCACAGGCATCACCGAGGAAACTTGGGCCTTTGGTGCTATCCCGAATTGTCATTACAGAGGACTGGAAAGTACAGGGTAATACGTGTTCTCTGGTCAGGAACAATTTGATGGTGACAGGGTTGACCTTTCACCAGGCCCATTTCTGGGAAGACATGGAACTCCTGGCCTCGCCCTGGCTTGGCGCTGCTGACCACCCAGCTCTTTGACACATACTTGGGGGGGCGGTGCTTTTCCTGATGCTCCCTCCAAATGGAACTTCTGCCTCCACAGCTAGCCAAGCCCTTGCTTTTAGAAATTTCTTCCTGATCCCATTTATGAATATAGAACTAAACATTCCAAGAGAGATCAGAGGTGATGTTCTAAAGAACGGCTAAGTCAGCAAGAACGCCAGTTGGCAGAAGGGGAGATTGGGAGTGGAGGTACTTCCAAGCCCTTGCAGATCCTGGGGGACCAGTAAACATATGATGCCAACAATTCTGGTCCTAATCACACCATAAATGCCTTTACGAGGCTTGACTCTCCTCCATATACCAGATCTCTCCTCATTCCCAGATGTTTCTGCACCCCTGCCCTTGCCCCACCCATTCCTTGGCCAATACTGATTAAACACACAGTATTTTCTCTATTTTCACTCTGTTGGCAGCAATGTGCATTAGCAGGAGGCATGGTCTGGGCAGCAGAGGGTTGAGATTGATGCTGCCAAGTGGATGTAGTGTTAACAGTGGAAAGTCATCTGGTCAACCCTTCAGAGGCTTCTCCAGTGGGACTGCAGATCTTAGAAACAGCCACAGCCCTCCAGTGACATGAATCCCTTCTACCCTCTCCCATTTAGCCATTGAGTGACTTCTAAGGAGAAGGCTTGGTAAATGATGATTAGTAATAACCATAATAACAATCCAGATATGTTGTCCCTCCTCAGTAGTATAACATTTTAAAAACTACAAAAGACTACACCAGTGTATAAGGTATTGTTCTCACCCCCTAGATTAGATAAATACACGCTGTTCATTTTTAGAGACACTTGCCTGGCCATTTGAGGAACTTGGTTTATATTTGCAATTGGTCCCACCTCTGGTCTCTCAAGGATTGATACCTGGAAGCCCATCTCAGTAGCCTTTCCTCCTCTTGCTTGTCTTACGCCAAAGGAATGTGATTGGTGTATATCCCACAAGAATGCCCTGCACACAAACAAAACATTTTATGGATTTGCTGATTCTCCCCAGTCCTTCAAGTAAAGACACATGTATACACACATCTGTACACATATACATTTATATAGAAAGTGTGCAAGTTGCATACTTTAAATATGTATAATTTACTGTGTATCAATTCTACTTCAATAAAGCTATAAATAATAATAAATAACTTTTGCAAGAACTATGGAAAAAGAAATGGTGAGGTCAGGTGTCCACTCCCAGAACACCCAGCCAGGCTCTGCTTGCCCAACCTCACTGTCCTGTGTGCCTCTACCCCTACTGGGCCATAGCTGGTCTCACTGGTCAGCAGCTGGAGCTGTGGCCTGGACACCCAAGAACCTGACACCCGAGCTGAGACCATGGGTTTGAGCCGCAGCAGTCACAGTCCCACACTCGGGGGGGGGGAGACTTTCTTCCTGCCATTTAACCTGCTTGGTGACGGGCTAATGGTAAGAAATAAATACAAGGGAAGGCCCATGGGGTGTCTCAGGTGCCGATGACAGCTGCACATAAGCCTGCTGTGGTTATGAAAAGTTCAACGTGGTCAGCGCCTCGCTTGCTCATTTCAGGCCCAAAGCCCACATTACCTCCTTCTATAAGCTTTAATATCCTTCGGAAACACTCTCCCTTTACTTTCTCCATCTCTTCCCTGGAACATCTCCAGAGGAGTCTGTGATTGGGTTGCATACAAGTGTCCAACCTTGCAACTTCCTTTCAGTCATAAATCACCTCTTACACACTCACTTTTTCCTTCTCATTGTTCTTCGGTATTAATAGCCCCAAATCCCGGGACCGTTTGAGAACTGTTCCAGTTTTGGTTTGAAAATCAATTTGGAAGCTAACGGTTGGCTTTGCTTAGACTTCCAATCCTTCTGAGAAGGTCAGCTCCTACAAACTGGCCATACCAGGGATGGGGGGCTTGGCCTGGTGAACTTTGCCATTTTTAAAGTCTCACCATTTTCTCTTGAAATGTTAGATACCTTGGTCTCAGTGTTTTTCATTCAAGTCTGCCTCTCAAAATAAAATGTTAATTCTGGAGAGGAGTCAAAAAAACCTAATGCCTTCTGTGTGTGATCTGGTAGATAATTTTAAAAGTATATAGTTCATTTCGGGATAGGTCAACGTCTATTATGAAAGCAGAAGAATAAATATGAAATCCAGTTGTGTTTGTTAAAAGGCTCTGTACTGTACTCAATTTGGGGAAACATCATTCTAGGTAAGTTCTGCTTCCTCCATAGGCTGCTGACCTTCTGCAGGGAAAGTGAGAAAGTATCAGATCTCATCAAATGCTAAAGGGGTAGGGCTCCCCGCCAGATCGGAGCAGGGATCCTCTGCCAGTTAAGGGGTCTGCCCCCCACATCAGACAGCTGGAATACATATTCAGGGATAAAGGAAACAGAACATTGGTTGGGTTATCTTGGGAAGACAGGAGAGGAGCCCTTCACACATTAAGCAGTCTGCACCCCAGATCAGAGTGGGAAACAAAACTGATGATGCTCAGTCCTAAAGGCTGACACCGAGCCAGGAGAGACTCAGCCAAGGGCACAGCAATCGGGAAGCAGATCTTCTAGAGAGGGGAGGCAGGGGCACCGTGACCACAAGCCTCTCGCCTTCAGAGCTGGGCCTGCCTGAACACACTTTTGAGTTGCAAGCTTGAGCACAAGCTTGAAAGGCATTCCTTTTCCTTTCTGTAGCTCCTTCAGCCTTTATCCTGCCCCCTGATATTAGAGTCAGGCTTTTCATCTTTCCCCACACAGCTGGTTAGCGGCTAGCCTGTGGGCACCCACTTCACGTGCCCCGACTGACCCCCAAGCCAGTACACTATGCCATGGCCGCAGGCTCCCACCTCTCAGACAAGGGTGGGGCTCAGGTATGGCAGGGATGAATGATTTATTTAGCAGTGTCTCCCTAAAGCTCCCTTTCAGAGATATCATCAACATTTCAAGAGGCTGATAAAGTCTCCTGCATCTGGGGAGGGAGGTTATTAATCTATTCATTAGCGTGAGACAATGACTCTTTTGAACCTGATATGTCTAATTGTGGAAAAGAACAAAGCCTCATAATTACAGACAGAGACAAGCAAAGAGCATCTGCTCCCATGATGTCAGGACTTCTTCCAGGCTCACAAAGCACTGGAGTGCTCCCTCCTGCCTCCACCAAGTAGGATCCTGGTTGGGGCAACATGATGATAATAAGTACTTACCATTTACTGAGTCTTGCTATGTCCTGCAGGCCATACAAAGCATCACACAGGCACTATCTGACCTAATTCTCACAACAACACTAAAAAGAATGGAGTATTTTTATCTCCATCCTACAAATGAGGGAAACGAGGCTCAAAATGACTAAGTGATTTGCCTAGAGTAATTCAGCCAGTAAAGAGCAGAGCAGGCCTCTATCCTGGTCCCTGGTTCCCAAGCCCATGCTCCTTTCCACTGCTCTGTGTCCATCCCTCATGGAACTGCAGAAGAGCTCACACAGTGGGTCGTTTGCCCCATGTTCCCAAGAGAGGGTCCAGATCTGTGCTGAGTGACATGGGGTGCTGCAGGCCGGCCAGTCAACAAGAACCCAGAAAGGCTGGCCTGGTTGATGTTACCAAAGCTGACACTCAAATCCAGGTCCACTGCCCTGAAATTCAGCAGGGCTTGTAAAATTTGTCTCCAAGGGTGTGGATGAAAAATGTTGCCTGCCGTATCAGTAGACAAAGGATGTTGCAGTCATCAAGCCAGCAGCCACTGCGGCCACTGCGGCCACCCCCAACTGTGTACCCTGAGGTGACTCAGGATGGGAAAGAATAGGATTGTGGCCCTAGAGAACTAAGGTACATATTAAAGTAATGGTTGCAATAAACCCAGACTCTCGCATCTTCCCATACATAGAAGCGCTAAATTCATTAACTTGAGATGCCTGGTTTTCTTTAATTAACCATAATCTTTTGATGTTCCGACTACCTGGTTTTTGTTGCAAAACTCCTATATATCCAGGCTCCTCCCTTACTTCTTTGGTAAGAGCTGAGAGGCTGTCTTCTGGGCTAAAGCCCTCAGTTTTGTCCGCCAAATAAAACATAATTCTCAACTTTTAGGTTGTGTTTTTTTTTTCAGTCGACAAAGGCATCTACACCAGTTTACGAACAAAATCCCAGATCTTTGATCTTTGAAATGCTGGGACATCATTCTGATCATCGTGGGGAGGTCAGCAAAGTACCCATGGCTGTTTATGGGTAAGAAGTTCCTCTCTGCTGGGCTTGCACTCACCCCCGGTGGAGGCTGAAAACCACTAATCCTGAAGAAGAGTTAGCGGTGTGGGTCTCTGAGCTCAAGCGTATCACACAGCCTCCCCAGCGCAGATCGGGGAGGACTTCCATTGCCATCCTTCACCCTGGGCCTCCAGGGCCCATAGCTCAAGACAGGCCTAGAACAGTGCACTTGCCTAGATACGTGAGGCTGTCCACTGAGAACTCCGAGTCTGCTCTGCCCACAGCCAGAGGACCAAAGAATTAATGCCCTTAGAAGTGGCCCTGAGGACTTCCCTGGAGGTCCAGTGGTTAAGACTTCCCCTTCCAATGCAGGGGGTGCAGGTTCAATCCCTGGTCAGGTAGCTAAGATCCCACATGCCTCGGGTCAAAAAATCAAAACATAAAACGGAAGTAATATTTTAACAAATTCAATAAAGACTTTAAAAATTGTCCACATTAAAAAAAAAAGTGGCCCTCAACTAATGACAGGTAGTAAAAAACATGGTAACAAGGATCTCAGCTTCCTCACCACTCAGGTAGGATGGCTCTGAAGTGGGTCTGCACTATCTCACGTAGTGTCCCACTGAGACTGACATCCAGTTGCCCACAGGGGGAACTTCTCGATTATGTACCATGACTTGGTGACCCTCCCTTCGCTTCCCTTTGCTTCCCTTCCCTTCCCTTCCCTTCCCTTCCCTTGTCTTCCCTTCCCTCTGTCTCACATCACTACTCCCAACCAGCGCCTCCTGGGATCACCTCCCAATAAACTACTTGCGTTCAAATCCTTGTTTCAGGGTCAGCTTCTGGGAGAACCCAATCCAGCCCCTAACCAGAAGTGTCCTTGCCCCCTCCAGCCCCCAAAGGATCTCCTTTAGGCCTCTCTTCTTAGAATGCACCACAGATGTTGAGTGCTCAGGCTATGGAGAAGATGGGTCTGGATTTGGATCTCGGGAAGGTTCCTTACAGGTTGTGTGATCCTGGGCACATTAGCCAACCTCTCACATCCTTGGTTTTCTCAAAGGTATATGATGACAAGGGCACTGACATCACAGAATGGGTGTGTTATGTGTGCAGGACGAGAACTGAGCACTGTACCCAGCACACACTGACCACTCACCAAAGGGGAGCTGCCATTATCATCAGCATCATAATTATCACTATCATTATTTTCTTTTATATTAGAATAAGCCAAGCACTTGTCTTCCCTTCATCACTTCCTTGAGGTCACAGACCATGAGTATTTCATCTCTGCTTCATCAACTTCATCACAAAGTTAATGCCCATTACACACCTGTTGCATTAAACTGCTTTGTTTAATCTCTGCATTACCTATTCCTGGGTGAAAGCAAGGGAGGCATGCTAATTACCCTGAGTTTCAGGCTCAGGGAACAGAGCCCTAAAGCGCCTCCTACCCCACTGACTTTTTCAACCCTTGTTTGCTGCTCTGCATGAGCCCTGGGATGGAGGATGCAGCTATGAGTTATCTTCTGGGTTATGATTTCATCTTCATACATTAGAAAAGTTGGAGTCAGTCTCACAAGACAGCAAGTGCCTCAAGGACAACATCTATGTTTATCCACGTCCATGTTTCTCTATGCTAGGCCCACAGTAGGTGCTCCATAAATGTTTGCCAATTGACTAAAATCATCTGAGTGTGGCAAACAGCACCAAGTGGCTGCTACGTGGACTCACATCACCAACAGCTGGATGCAGCCAGAGCCTGACTAGGTTGATTTTTTTTTTTTTTGATGTGGACCATTTTTAAAGTCTTTATTGAGTTTGTTACAATATTGCTTCTGGTTTTTTGTTTGTTTGTTTTGGTTTTCTTGGCCACGAAGCATGTGGGATCTTAGCTCCCCGACCAGGGATCGAACCCTCACCCCCTGCATTAGAAGGCGAAGTCTTAACCACTCAACCACCAGGGAAGTCCCATGACTAGATTGATTTTTTTTTTGCGGTACGCAGGCCTCTCACCGCTGTGGCCTCTCCCGCTGCGGAGCACAGGCTCCGGACACGCAGGCTCAGCGGCCATGGCTCACGGGCCCAGCCGCTCCGCGGCATGTGGGATCCCCCGGGACCAGGGCACAAACCCGTGTCCCCTGCACCGGCAGGCGGACTCCCAACCACTGTGCCACCAGGGAAGCCCTAGATTGATTTTTGAGAGAAGATCTTTCAGAAATTAGAAGGTGGCAGCTTGTCACTACTTTGGTAACTTGGCCCTCCTAGATATATCTTATGGATGTCAGGTTACAGTTAACTTTTCTGGGTGTATAAATAGCTTATATTCAGTTTTCAAACCACAGATCTTGAAGCTTCTCAGTTTATAGACTGAGTTATGATGATTTGGCCATTATGATAAAATCTCTGGCCCCTTGTTAGCACCAACATTGATTAGCTGAGATTTCAAACACCTGATTAGAAATTACCTCAGTCACCATCACAACTGTTTGTGAGGTGTTAAGACACCTTGGAGTATGGATTGGGCTGTTTCTTGGCCTTAGGCCACTCTATCTGTTGACTCTTCCACTGGCTGTTACAACTGGCAAAGAGCCAGGACTGGGTCTTCAGACTCCAGTGATTTAAGAATAGAGTCTGTGCTTAGAAAAAAAGCTGTCACAAAACCCATGCCTTTAATCTGCAGGTTAGTCTAGGGCCATCCCCAAGCCTTGTCAGATCTATAGATTTACAATTGCCCATAAAACAGTTCTAAACTCTGGTGCATACCAGTATCAGCTGAGAGTGTGAGACCTACTCTGACTAATTAGATCAAAATCTCTGAGCCTGGGGCACAGTATGGGGATTAACGGATTCCCAGGTACCTGTAAAGTGCAGGCAGGCAGAGTTGAAACCCACTGCCATAAGGAAAGGATATGATGAATTCAACCAATTTCCTAGAAATGAGTAGATGAGAAACAGCAGGCGATAAGAGGGAAGGAGAGATGGTAAGAGTAGGTGTACCAGGTATATCAAGGCGTGGCAGTGAGAAAAGAGAGAGAATGAAGGAGATCAAAAAGAATTTTTAAAAACACCTTTGTCTTAGGCCATCAGGCATAGGGGAACTATCTCCTTCTCTGTGCAGCATGGCAGGTGGGGCATGACCCAGAAGAGCACTTGCATACTAAATTGTGTCCACTTTCTTCATATAAATTTTAGATCATCAGCTCCTTGAGGGAAAGAAGCAGGTTTGATCCATATCTACACCTCTGATGCCTGGCATCATGCCAGGACAAAGGAGGAAGTAATGAAATGTTTGTAGAGGGAGTGAAAGGATGAACCGGAGTTTCCCCCTTATGGGAGCCTCTGAGGACAACTGTTTCAAAAAAGACAAGGAAAGTGCTTCGCCAACTGGACAGAACTTCAAAATGGTAGGGGTCTTTATGACCCTAAGTTGTTCATTCAAAGATGTTTATTTGGAACTCACTGTGTGTGCTTTGGGGAGAATACAGAGTAGAAGGTTATAGGATACAGACATAGGGAGACAAGGGCACCAAGGCTCAGAAGGAAAAGCATGGGGCATGTGTCAGAACCCATGAGACTAGCTAAAGCTCAGGTGCAAGTGATGGGCTATAAGGCTGAATCACGGAAGAAGCAAAATGCTCTTCCATGTGCTCCTTTTAAGGAGCTGGGCAAGGTGCAACACCCATCAGAAAGATTTCTCCCCAGATGATAATACTTTTTCAAAATCTGCTCACAGGGCTGATAGTCTAGTTTCTGGGAAATCCACTCATGGCAAACCTTATTCCTGTAATTCTGTATGAGCAAGGCTCTGTGATAGCTATACTTCCCATGCAAACTCCTTCCTCCCTTCACTGTGGTCCCCACCCTCTGCAAAATCAGCAAGGTGGGGAGAGGGGAACACCTTTCCTTTTCCTAGTCAGCAGCATCTACAACCCCCAGGTCCCTCACAACTCGCAGGTGGGCTCTTGAACAATGAAGTTTTGGCCCCTAAACTACCCCTCTCTGATTTCCTGAACAACAGGATTCTATTAGAAATCAAAGCTTTTCCTGAACCTTCCCAGAGCCCTGGTGCCCTGGAGTAAGGGTCGTGGTTTTTGGCTGTGGCTGCAAGTTGGTCCCGGCTTCCAGAAGTTCCCCAAGACTACAGGAAAGCCTCTGAGGAGCAGAGGGATCTAGGCCAGGAGTGATGGGAATTGGATTTCAATCCTCACTTCCAACCTGCTGAGTTCTTCCTGAATGTAAGCTCTTTATGTGAACGATATCTGAAGACAGACAGGCAATCACGGGGGTATTTTACTGAAAAACCACACCACTATTTCCTGGTCTAAAATGCACAGATTATTGAAAATAGCCCTTGAATAAATGGAGAGGGTTTCCTCTCAGTGGTTCAGTGCACATAAATGGAGTCTCACCAGATCCCTGGTGTCTGTTTCCCTCATTTTATGGATGGGACACTGAGATGGAGGAGTTATGAGAGCTGGCCAGGGCCCCAGTGAAACAGTGGCAGAGCAGGTCAAAGCTCTTTGTGGTACCAATTAAAAACTGGCACTTGCCATCTGTCTCTACAAGGATGAAGTCAATGGCCACTGCAGCTGCTGACCTTCAGCACACCCTGAAAGGAGTTCAGGGTGAAGATCAGGAATAAGGCACTCTGTGCTCTGGGGAAAACTGGCAGCATAGACCTTCAGAGAGTTAGATATTTTCAGGAGAAGATTTTATAAGCCCAAATTCTTGCATCTTCTCATATCTATTAGAAAAGCACTAAAATCACAAATGGAGACATCTGCTGCTTGTGACTAGCAGCAACCCTCTGCTAAAACGTGTGTGTGCTTGACTGCACATACCCCCCTTCACTAAAATCACATATAATACTGACCTTTCCCCTCACCTCTTGGGAGCTGTTCCTCAGAGCTATCTGAGATGCTGTCTCCCAGGCTATAGTCCTCATTTTGCCCCAAATAAAACTTAACTCACAACTCTCACGCTGTGCTTTTTCTTTTCGTTCAACAGTATCCTGGATGTTCCATGTAGGTGTCACATGAGGTGACATCCTCATGTCACCTACAGTTCACCTCTGTCACCAGTTCATGGCACATGATGTCTGTTATGTACTCATGAAGTCCAGTCACACAGCTGGAGTTTCATCATACAGTGATGGCACCTACAGTGGGTTTAAGGCACGCCCTATCTTCAAGGAGTATTCACATCAGAGGGGAGAGAAAAGTACCCAAATACCAATACTACAGAGCAGAATTTATTAAAGGCCCATAAGAGGGTCAAAGTGTAGGACCTCGTAGGAGAGTGAGAGCCCACATTCCGTCATATTGGGAGCAGAGAGGTCTAAAGGAAGGAAGCTCAGAAATCTTGAAGGCAAGATTTGAGGATAAATCAGGTTTTTTTAAAAAAAAGAATAACAAGAGTGTTTAAGAAAATTTGATATTAAAAAAAAAAGTTCATCCATAATGTCACAGCCCATTGCACAGAGTGTCTATTCCAGATTAGTCCATGTTCACCACTGTAAAAAAAAGGAATGTCACTCACCATCTGATTCCTCAAGGATTATGTCATTAGCCATGCTATCACTGACCTACAGTACACTCTAAAAGGAATTCAGGATGAAGAACAAGATAAGACACTGTGCTTTGGGGAAACAGGCAAACAGGCCCTCTGATACATTTCAGAAGAAATTTTTATGAAGCCAGATTCTTGCATCTTCTCGTACTTAGAAAAAGGACTAAAATCATTAGCTGAGATATCTGTTCCTTGTGATGAGCAGATGTATGCCTGATTGCACATACCCCTTAGCCAAAATCACATATATAATTTTAGAGCTCTCTGAGAGGCTGTTTCCCAGTATGTAGTCCTCAGTAAGACACTGAATAAAACTCAGCTCACAGCTCTTACGTTGTGTTTTTTTCCAGTTGACACCACTGTGGAAGGAAAATCAAAATGGAATCATAATTGCTAAGAGAGCTCTCTAAAATGGAGCCAGGAGGCCATTAAAGAGGTGTGATATATTCACGTCTCAACCTGGAGGGAATCTGATGTTTTGACTGCTTATTGTCCTAACAAAGACATCCAGCAGATCTGCCAGAAACTCAAGAAACTTACTTATTGGACCCCTACCCTAAAACAACTCACAATTCCTTAAGAACAAATATTTCCTGACTTGCGTCAAAGTCAATCACAATTCTCCCTGAGCAACTAGAACAACCGTGTGGCTTTCTGTCTTTATAAGCCCCTGACTCTTTCCCCGCTCCGAAACACTCTTTTGGTTTTACTAGGATCTGTGTCTCCTGAAATGCAATACTTAAGACCCCAAATAAAGTTCTTTGTTCTTTGCAGGCTTGAGATTGATTATGGTTTGATGCCACTGGGATTCAGACATGTTTCAGCGTATCTGGAGAGCTGGGGGGGCCAGCCACCAGGACCCTGCCCCAGTGAGCATCTTGGGAGAGCATCAGGCATGACACGCTGGATAAGTAACAAAGCCAAGGTGGCAGAATAACGAGTCTGTCATAGTATCTGTCCCTTGGGCTGACTCCCAGCCCAGCCTTCCACGGGTACCTGTCTAAGCAGCAAAGAGTAGTTTCATTAAAATCCCATAGCTATAGTTCTGGAGAGAACACAAAGAGACAGTGGTGCCGCGAGGGTTCCCACAGATGCAGGGCCACTTCGAGGTGGAGAACCCTTAGCACTTGGCAGGTACCTCATGTATGGGCATCACCCAGCCTGACAGGTGTCTGAGGCCAGGGGCGGATTCCATGGGAGAGGTAACTTGTCTGTCATGGGATTCTTTTGTGAAGCCATGGGAGATTAACTGCTCCCAGGAATTTCTGGGGCCAGAATCCTACAATAACAGGTGGAGGTGAGAGACAGCCAAATGCAGGTTGGTTCTATAAGAAGGCATCACGTTTTTAACCCTCGACAAGAGAAGCCTGAGGAAACACACCTTACATCACTATGTTCATCTTTGTATATTCTATTCCATTCCTCATTCCCTTGCACATATAACAAGCATAGTGCATATTTTTCTATAATTTACTTTGTTGAATTTATCACTAAATTACAAATTAGGGAAAGGGAGACATGCGAGAGGGCTTTCCATGCAGATGAAACAATATGAACTCTTGATCAGTGATTCTCAGTAGGGGGCAATTTTGCCTCCCAGGGAACATTAGGCAATGTCTGGACACATCTTTAATTATCATGACTGGGGAGATGATGCTACTGGGTAGAGGCCAGAGATGCTGCTGAACACCTTACAATACACAGAAGATCCCCTCACCACAAAGAATGATCTGTCTGAAAATGTCAATAGTGCCAACGTTGAAAAACACTGCTCTCTAGGTGCAGAGACCAGAAGGTACATGATTATTTGGGTAGTACATGATTAATTGTAAGTAGTCCAGTTTGACCTGAATGAACAATACATTCAGGGAAATCAGTGGAGGAGGAAAATCAAGAATTTAAGTTAGGAAAGAACTCCAGAGAGCCTGGATTTCATTCAGTGTGCAGTGGGGAGTCATGGAAAAGTTTCTAGCAGCAGAGATGGAGGGCCCAAGGGCGAACTCTTAAGGTCTTTGGCTCAAGTGACTACTCAGTACCATTTACTAAGACCTGGCCCACAGCAGAAGAAGCTTCAGGGAGAAATGCCTTCAGGTGTGGACACGGCAAGCATTCCTGGGAACAGAGCTCCAGATGGCATTGCTGCCAAGCAGGGGGATGTGAGCAGGGGCCCAGCAGAGAGCGCCTGCCGGAAGCCGGCTGGGTGGAGACAAGCTGAAGCTGCCCAGTGGGTGCTATCAGGAGGAACTGCATGTACAGAGAGGGACTTGGAGGGCACCCAGACTAGGACCCTTCAAGGGCAGAGGGGAAGAGTGGTCCCAGGGGCTGGGAGAGGAGCTGGAAAAAACAGTACCACAGAGGCCAAGGGTGCAGTGAGGCCTAAGGATGGGTGGAGGCAGGTCAAAAGCTGCAAGATGGCAAAGAGTAAGAGAGCTGGGGGAAAGTCACCCGTGCTCTCTGCAGGGAGAGCTGGGATTTGAACCTGGGTCTGCTGGCCCCAGGCCTAGGGCTCTTCCCGCTGGCTGCATCACATTGCCTCAGGACCATGTGGATCTGTGAATGGCCCTTTTTTGGACACAGACAGGCTGGCTGGAGCTGCACCGTCACAGACACAGAAGGACGATGAATAGTTACCAGAACAGAAAGAGTCTGGTGTCACATGGAAGCTTTCTCCTCTCTTCCAACATGAGCTGCTGGCCCTCTGGGGGCTGCAGCCACTGCTTCTGCAGCAGAGTCTTTACGTTAAACAAACACTGCTCACCTCCTCCTGTGAAGCCTCGGTGGTGCCTCCTCATTGGTGTGCCGAGCTGGTGGCCAGGGTGTTGCTAGAAACCTGATTTCATGAGCTGCAGGCGGCAAATAAACACCAGAAGGGAGGCTCAGCCTTTCTAGTCATTAGAGAAATGCAACTTAAAAGAAGCACAAGACGTTATCTTTGCCCAGCAGGTCGACAGGCATGAAGAAGCTGGGGGATACCCTGTAACAGCAGGGGTGTGTCGAGTGGACATGCACACACCTGTGAGTGTACTTATGTGCTATTTGTATTTCTACAACCAGGTTGGGTCACTTGTGAGATTTAATGCCAGGAGGATGGCATTCCAACTTGCCTTGGACAGAAAAACCCCAGCCTGCTCACTTTCCCCAGGGCTGTCATCTCAGGACCAGTAACCATGGCTGCCTGAGGCACAGAGACTCCATGAGGACACGTGGTAGGGCTGCTGCCAGGGCACAGCTATCATTCCCAGTATTATCCCTGATGTATGAAGCGCAAGTCAACCTTTGGCAGTTTAGAGCTGCTGGGCACAGTTGCCCCGGGCAGTTTACAGCCACCTGGGCACAGGTGGTCTTTCTTCACTCACTGCCCCCCAACACCTGCCTGCCCAGGTGGAGAAGGGAGCCACCTGCAGGAGCTGCATTTCTGGAGGCAGGAGACGCTAGTAAGAAAGAGAAGTGACTCCTGGGGCATGCCTCTTCCTACAGGAAACAGCCCGGGGACAGAGATTCGGGCAGGGGTGCACCCACGCTCTCTCACCTATTTCTGTTAAGGTTGACCAGCAGCCTCACTCTTGAGGTCTAGGCTGGCCCTGGGGCTGGCAAAGCTAGGGTTATTCCAGGCTCTGAACCTTAAAACTCAGGCTCATTGCTCTGGCTTCTATACAACATAGCTTCAGACTCATCTGGAAAAACACAGCCGACGATTCTTGAGTGCTTACTGTGTATCAGGCACTCTCCTGAGTCCTTGCTACAGAGCGTGGTCTGAGGACCAGCAGCATTAGCATCACCTGGGAGCTTGTTAGAATGCAGACTCTCAGGCCCCATAAAATGACAGGAGCTCTGAGTGACAGTAAAGCTTGAGAAGCACTGTCCTTAGTACTCGGATCTATTAACCTAGTTAATCCCTCAACAGTCTCTGGGTCCTATTATTATCATCGCCATTTTGCATATGACGGTTAAGCAACTTGTCTTAGGTCACTAGGCTAGTAATTCCTGTATGATTCCACCTGTACAGCCCGCACTATCAGTCACTACAGCACAATGCTGACTGTGTAAAGAGCACGGAGAACAGCTGCTTTAAACTTCTATCTAGCCAATGGTAGAGGGCTTAGGACACTAGTGAGGAATAAAGTCAACTTCACCAAGATTAGCCTGATTTAAAAAACAAAACACAACATGTCTTTCAAAGTTACAGAACTGGAGAACAGGGTAGTGGTTGCCAGGGGTAAGGGATGGAAGTGGGTGGGAGTGGAGGGTGAGGGTCATTGTGGTGAGGGAACTGTTCCATAGCTTGACTGTACCATCATCAATATCCCGATTGTCATATTTTACTATGGTTTTGCAAGATGTTATCATTGGGGGACACTGGGTTAAGGGTGCAGAGGATCTCTCTGCATTATTTCTTACAACTGCATGTGAATCTCAGAAAGTATTTTAATTTGAAAAGAAGAAGGCTTCTCTATAGGTAAAATGTTCAAGCTTAGGACCCTGCTGAGTGAGCCAAAGTTAAATCTTATGCATATGGATCAGTTAAAATATGAACAATTAAAGGCCTGGGGAGTGAGGGGAGGCAACCAATATAAGTGCAGTTATATACCAAAACTGTTCCGTTTGTGCTTTAACACACAGTTCTCCTTAGTTCCAGAATCTCAGCCTACAACACACACACACACACACACACACACACACACATACACGTGTGCCTGCCTCCCACAAACACAGCCTATAAGTCACTTAGGAAGAAATAATCTCATAAAGCAGTACTGATGCAAAAGAATAAAACATGAGAGCATTAAGGTAGGAAAACCATTCTCAGCCTGCAGCAGAATGAGAAGAGCCTCTTGGCTCAAGTTGGCTTTTAAGAGCAAAAAGCCAAACCAGAATCCTGTTCTTCACAGAATGTCTTAGGAAGGGAATTATCTAGTTGTCAGATCAGCACAGATAGAGAGACTGCAATTAACAGTCTGCAAAAACAAAAAACATGGTCATTGGTGAACCCCAAAGCTCCTGCATGCATGTGTGTGTGCGTGTGTGTGTGTGTGTGAGATGTGTGTTGTGTATCACATACTTCTGACTGAAGCCAATGGTTGGTTCAGTCCCCTGAATTAGGTGTTTTTGTAAAAGGCTAGAAAGATCTAAAGTGAAAAGAGGGCTTCCCTGGAGGTTGGTTCATCGGGCTAATGCATTCCTCCAGCTGGCTGTTGCCTGGGGCAGCCTGCTTACAGCAGAAGCTGGCTGATAGGTGTTGCTGACACTCCTTCCAAGAGTCCAGACCAGACACACAGTCGGCAGCTCTTCCTTCAGAACACAGTAGGGCCTCCTGGGCTGCAGGGAACTCTGCAAAATGAGGATGGAGAGAGCCCACCTGAGGACTGCAACATCTCAGTCACATTGCACGCCGGTCTGCGTTGTGATGGATGTTTCCTATGCTGACCACTGCCGGAAGCCAGCACGTGGATTGGAGCTGGCATCCCAACACAGAAACCCACCTGTGAGGCCCAGGAAGCCACCACGTGGCTCTCACGCTGGGTGGCATCTCGGCAGAACTTTGTGTCCCTAGGTACCCAAGGGGAGCGCTACTCTACCATGCCTGGGGACTGTGGTGTTTGTGGACTGGAGCCAGGAGGCCAGTATCAGCCTTTCTTCTTTCTGCCCCTTCTCTTTCTATTTCTACGTCTCCTTTTTCTTCAGGTCTCATTGGAAGATGATATTTAGCTACAGGTCTTATTAATTACATCTCCTTCACTGGATTTAGCTGAAGATTTTATTAATTCCATCCCTTTCACTGGAAATATCCAGAAGACTGGTCAATATACTCCAGATGAGATCTACCACACCCACCATCTAGTCTTAACAAGGGAAATAAACTTCACCCCAATGGCCTGACTCCAGTCCTCCATGAAAATATGCCACCAGCACTAGCACTGTGCAGCTTCTGTCGTGAGTCACTTGTCCTGACCCCAGAGCACTCCACTTCCCAAAGTGGCTCTAATCCTCTGAGCATAGGACCTCCTGCCTCATCTCCCTGCTTCTTCTCTTGAGTGACAGGGATTTCAATCTGGTTTGTTCATCAGTCTTCTTAGCACATGGCCCCTGGTACATAGCATCTACTCAAGAGCTGAGGGCTTCCCTGGTGGCGCAGTGGTTGAGAGTCCGCCTGCCGATGCAGGGGACACGGGTTCGTGCCCCAGTCTGGGAGGATCCCACGTGCCGCGGAGCGGCTGGGCCCGTGAGCCATAGCCGCTGAGCCTGCACGTCCGGAGCCTGTGCTCTGCAACGGGAGAGGCCACAACAGTGAGAGGCCCGTGTCCCGCAAAAAAAAAAAAAAAAAAAAAAAAAAAAAAAAAAGAGCTGAGGCTCAGTCCTGCTTCTCTTGCTTGTAGCTTCACTCTTTAACCATAACTTTATGGCCCATTGGCCATTCTGGAGAAATTCCTCTTTCTCCAGAGCCCTAGGACCTCATCTCTTCTCAGCCTGTGCCCTCCCCATGTTCACCCCAGTTCACGGAGCCAGGAGCAAACATGCAGCCCAGGACTAAATGCATACAAACTGAAGCCAGTCTGAAAGCTGTTTCTTTCTAACGTCAGGGTGAGAACCAAGTTGCTGAGGACCAGGAGGGGTGGCCAGACGGGAGCCCTAAGGCTGAGGGTGACTGAGTGATCACGGGTGAGAAATTCAAGACTGAGACTTTCTGGAAAGAACACCAAGGAGAGAAAGACCAAAACTCAGAGGTACACACCTAGTACCCACATAGCCCAAGGCTAAGTGAAATAATATCCCAGCACTTTAAAGGACAAGGAAGCTGACTGGTGGTTTTCTTTATCTCATAGCTCATGCCCTGATTATAGCAGCCCTGTGCCATAAAAGTATGAAAGAGTTTGCATTTCACAAACATTTGACTTTTACAAGTCTTACATTTCTCACAGAGAGCCCTGTTTTCAGCATCCTGAGAAATATCTTTGATCAAACCGGGGTCTCAGCTTGGTCTCTACAATGGGAGAGTAAACTGAAAGGAAAATTCATGCATTTGGATGATGCCTCCAAACTTTATCTAGCCCTGGTCACCTACTCATACGATGTAGTTTTGCTTAGAACTCAATAGTGATAGAAATAAATAACGGAGTTTGTTGATAGAAGAAAAGTGGCTGGTCTCAGCATCACTTTTGCAACACTCAGCCTCTGAAAAGGGCATCCACCACCAAAAAGAGTCCAAATACCCATTGAGGAGGGGTTATGCTGGACCATTCTGGAGGGTGGAGTGTGGATGTGTGTTTGAGGGACAAGAAAGTTGCTGACCGGGCTTCCCTGGTGGCGCAGTGGTTGAGAGTCCGCCTGCCGATGCAGGGGACATGGGTTTGTGCCCCGGTCCGGGAAGATCCCACATGCCGCGGAGCGGCTGGGCCCGTGAGCCATGGCTGCTGGGCCTGCGCGTCCGGAGCCTGTGCTCCGCGACGGGAGAGGCCGCGGCAGTGGGAGGCCTGTGTACCGCAAAAAAAAAAAAAAAAACAACAATAAAAAACAAAGAAAGTTGTTGATCCTGAGATTGAGGGTGTATTACTTTCCTAGAGCTGCTGTAACAAAGTGCCACTAACTGGGTGGCTTAACACAACAGAAATGTCGTTTCCCACTGTTCTGGAGGCTAGAAGTCCGAGATCAAGGTGTCAGCAGGACGCTGCTCCCTCTTAAACATGTAGGGAATCCTTTCTTGCCTCTTCCTAGCTCTGGTGGTTTGCTGGTAATGACAATCTTTGGTGTTCCTTGGTTGGTGGCTACATAACTCCAATCTCTGTCTCTGTCATCACATGGCTTTCTCCCTGTGTGTCACTGTGTCTCTTCTTCTCTTCCTACAAGGACGTCAGGTTAGGGGCCCATCCTATTCCAGCATAACCCCGTCTTAATTTAACTAATTACATCTGCAATGGCACTATTTCCAAGTAAGATCATTCTGAGGACTTGATTTCAACATACCTATTTCGAGCACAATACAACCCATAACAGAAGTGGGATAGTCCTCAGAACTAGAAGAAGATAGTGGCCCAGGGGTTCCATGACTAGCAAGGTTGAATGTCTTGGGAGCATGGTTGTAAGATAGCAGATCTCCCAGGGAAACAGGTTTGGGGGGAGACAGAACCCAGGACCCAGTGTTCTCAGCCTTAGCAACCATCTGGTGCCCAAGTTGGGCACAGAAGTCGCAATGCTGCCTGCCCCGGAACTCGTGGGCTTGGACAAGTGGCCAGTGTAGGCTGTGGACCAGCACACGTTCCCTGAGGATATTGGCCAGTGTGGTCCTGAGAACACAGCCCAGGGTAGGGACAGTGAGACCAGGAGCCCCAATATGTCCAAGATCAACTTCCACAAAGCCAGGCTCTGGCCTTGAAGTCAAGATTATTTTGACTTAGAAACAATTAATGTAAACATAGTTCTGAAACCCAAATAATGTGGGAGTTGCAAATTTATAGACTGTAAGCATATCCCTTCACCGAGAGCCACACTCTTATTTCCATGCAATGCACAAAGACCGGCCCTCAAGGTACAGAAGACACGAGTCAATGTGGCAAACGGGGTAAAAAATGACAGATAGACGCCAAATGTGGATGTCAGTGGGGAATAATGATGAACCTGAAGAAACTAGTGTTGGTCCAGGTCCCCTCCCCTCTAAATCCTTGCAGAAAAGAATATTAATAAAATAAAACTCCAAATCCTATCCTGGAGCAATAACAGAATGCCCATGCCAAACTTCACAGCCGTGGGAAAGATGTATGTAGCTGAGCAATCTGTGGAGAGCATTTCTAGGCTGAGATTCTTGAAAGCTTGTAGTGCTCAGGCCAAAATGCTCTGGAAACCAAGTCCTGTGGAAAATGCAAACTTTATGAATCGCACATGTAGCCACAAAGCCCGCTCTGCAGTTCTGAGTGAAAAGATCTGCACAGACATCTGTCCCCACACTGAGGACCACCAGGGCTGATGCAGAACGAACCATGGGTCCCTGAGAAAATAGGAAACCCACTTAGCCTCATGGGATTTTCTGGGCAAACTCCAGAAAATACAAGTGGGGGTCTGGGCTGGATAGACAAAGGGGCCACTTCCCTTTGCCTGAGAGGACGTGCCTGGAGAAGGAGCACTCACGAGGTGAAATGTATCCTTTTCCACCTACTTGTCCTCTTTTTTCCTTCTTTTTCCCACCTGTGAGATGGGATCATAATAGTACTTATCTCGAGGGGCAGCTGTGAGGGTGATATGAGTTAATATATGTGACGCTCTTAGAAAGTGCCTGACACGTTGGAACAGCCCACAGAAGTCCTCACCTGCAGCAACCACTCCAGTAAAGCTGAAGTTTCAGAATCTTTCTCCTAAATTGCATCTCTTCCAGCACTCCTCCTAAATTTTCATTTTTACTTTATAGCTCTCAGATTCCCTTCCCACTTTGTCTCCCAAAAACCTATTCTCAATCTGGAGAGCTTCCCGCTCACTGTCATAGGATCTAAGGACAGGAAAGGCCCTCCTCTGTCCCTCAGCTTCCACCCCTGCCCCAAGGCAGAGCTCTGTTCACACTGACTCTGACAGATGGTTGTCGTTTCCAGACAGGAAATATTTATCGAGCATCCACTCTGGGCCAAGCCCTGTGCTCAGCACTGCTAGGAATACACACAGGAGCAGGGCAGGCTGGGCTCCTGCAGTCTATGTGGGAGAAGCGGAAACTCACACAGGATTGGAGGCTGCAGTCTTGAGGCAGAATGTCTTCTTTGCTGGGAAACCTCAGTTTTTGCTCTTATGGCCTTCAACTGATTAGACAGGGCCCACCCACATTATCAAGGGTCATCTCCTTTGCTTAAAGTCAACTGATTGTAGATGTTAACCACATCTAGATTACCGTCCGATTAAATAACTGGCTTCTGTAGCGGAGCCAAATTGACACAGAAAATTAACCATCACATGCAAATTCATTTGTCCTCACTCTCCCCGCTTCACATCCAGCTTTTCTTCCTGACCGTCAGCTCTGGGACCCATAGCAACTTCAGGCCCACCATGAGATGCAGAGAAAAGAGCTTTCCATTGACCTCACCAGTTCCTACAATTGCATTCCCTCTTCATTCCTATAATAAATCTTTTATTCCATTTCACTCATAATGGTGGAACTACCAATTTATTCAATTTATATGCTCATGGGCGCCCTCCACAGGAAGGTGCCACGCCTCAGAACTTGCTTCAAAGTTACCTGGGAGGATGTCGGTAAGACTGTTCAGGTAGAGGTGCCCTGCTGGTAGCATCCACTATGACGCTGCTAGAGAGTGGCCACGCTGGCCACTAGGCTCTCCTGGCTGCAGCCTGCTTACAGGAACCAGGAGCTCAAGAAGTCAGCCTCTGCAGGTTGAGGGCTGGGGAAAGCTTACTCTTCAGGAGGCTGGCAAGCGAGACACACTGGAACCAGGAAGAGGAAGTCTCTTCCTCTTCCCTGTCCCTTCAAGGTTCTCTGCTGATCAGACTTAACATTATGACAGCTGGCAAAGAAGAAACATTTGCAGAGCCCACCTCCATTCTGACAGCTGGCAAAGAAGGGTGGGTTTAGAGCCCAGAAGCAATAGATTTGATCCTCGCACAGTTCACTCCTTTGGCTACTCAGTTTCCACAAGCACACTTCAGCACACATTTGACCTTCTATGTAACAATGAAACAATGCTATATTTCCACCTCATAAGATACAGCTAACCTCCTTCCAAGTGAAGAATTTCTCACGCTATCCCAAAATGATTGTCTTAACAATCATTGCATCTATCACTGTAGCCATATTAATTACTCCTGAATCCATCACAGACCCAATGAATAATCTGTTATCTAAAGACTAAATGGTACAGTTAACCTCCAACAACTTGTACAGAAAATAAAAATGGAAAGGAGAGAGAAGAAATTAGTTAGCATATACAAATAAACATATATGTAAAATAAACAAGAGAAAGTATGCAAAGGTGGTACAGTCCTCTTTTCTGTAACCAGTCTTGAGGTCGTAACTAATATGCATGGCTTCTTCCTCCCCTAACCATTCTGTGCTTCCCCCATGCTCAGTCAGGACCTCAGCTGGTTGGGGTTCCTTATCTGCTGGAGTGACTGAAACCCTAATTCCTAAAGAGCCTGAGTCCTCAGTCACCCTGCCTGTTTTTTTGGTTGCTGTAGTTTTTGGTTAACCTCTACTACTGGGCATGGAAGTACTAAGAGGTACCCCAGAGAATCCCTTGGGTCCAGAAATAGTTTCCTTTCCTCCATTGTATAGTCGCAACCCAGTTACACCTTGGTAATAAGGATCAATCACTCAGCCAGTAGAGTTAACTCATTTTTGTGAATTCAGTACATAAGAAGTCCAAAGTGGCAAGGTCTCATCTTTCAATTTAATGGAATCACAGTTGCAGCCCCTTTTAGAAGTGTTCCCCACTAGGGAACTAAAACCTACAAACCAGCAGAGCTGAAGGATACCCAAATAGGAATCAAAATTCCTATGCATGGATTATTGGACATAATAGTAAGAGATGCCACTCCCATTTATACCTCTTGATTCCTGGACCCATGTATCCTGGCTATGGGGAGATAACAACACATTATGGTCTTTGATTCAAGCATATACTATGTCCTGTAAGACGGGACCCCATCCTTTCAGGATGCTGTCTCACAAAAGGTGCTGCAACTGGGCTTCAGTCATTGCACCTTCCAATTAGCCCAGCCACTTCCAGTTAATGGGGTACATGGTAAGACCAATTAATTTCATGGGATGCGCATTAGCCCATTACTGCACTTCCTCTGCTGAGAAATGAGTTACTTGATCAGAAGCAATGCTATGGAGAATGCCATGATGGTGGATAAGGCATTCTGTGAGTCATGGATGGTAGTGCTGCAGATGTACTATATGCAAAGAAAGCAAATCCATACCTAGAAAATGTGTCTATTTCAATGATGACAGATATCTGCCTCCTTCATGATAGAAGAGGTCCAATGTAATCAACCTGCCACCAGGTGGCTGGCTATTGCCCCAGGGAATGGTGTCATATCAGGGTCTCAGTGTTGGCTTCGGCAGACTAGGCACCCAGCCGTAGTATTACCCAGAGCAGTCATTGTGATGGGAAGTCCATGCTGCTAAGCCCTTGCATAGCCTCCGTCCCTGCCACCATGGCTCCTTTATTCATGGGTCCATTGAGCGGGCACTGGGGTGGCTGGGAAAGATGCTGACTGATGTCTACAGAACACGTCATTGTGTCTACCTTCTCCACAGTGGGCATCACATGGGACACAAATATCTTCACAGATATCTTTGTGCCCCTTCTGAGAGAGGTCCAGCCACGCACCTCTTCCCTAGACTTTGTCACTAATCTTCCAATCATGTTCCTTCCAAGCCTCTGACTATCCCGCCAAACCATTAGTAACTGCCCATAAATCTATGTAGATCCACACTTCCGGCCCTCTCTCATTTCACACTAGTGGACAACCAAGTATACTGCTCAAAGTTCTGCCCATAAAGTCCAATAAAGACATAGAAACTACACAATAATTCAAATAAAAAATTAATATAAAGAACTGTTAATAGGGGATTGGAGTAATGGGGACTTGGCCAATAAGAGTTGGAGAGTCTGGGGCTTCCCTGGTGGCGTAGTGGTTGAGAATCTGCCTGCCAATGCAGGGGACATGGGTTCGAGCCCTGGTCTGGGAGGATCCCACATGCCGCGGAGCAACTGGGCCCGTGAGCCACAACTACTGAGCCTGTGCTCCGCAACAAGAGAGGCCGCGACAGTGAGAGGCCCGCGCACCGCAATGAAGAGTGGCCCCCGCTCGCTGCAACTGGAGAAAGCCCTCACACAGCAACGAAGACCCAACACAGCCAAAAATAAATAAATAAATAAATAAATTAAAAAAAAAAAGAGTTGGAGAGTCTGAAGAATGCAGGAATATTGATATAGGGAACAGTCATGATCCCTACAGCTGAGATACTGCCCTAGTGCCCAAGGAAGAGTCCCCCACCAAGGGCTGGGATCCAGACCTCAGAGAAGGCACAGTCGTAGTTCACTGGATGGCAGAAAAGTCACTAGATACCCCACTGGTGGGACTTGCCAGGACTCTGCCCTCTGGGATGTCAGGAGAAGGTGTCCACAAGGAGGTACAACAGCTCAGAACTCACTATAAATTCATCCAAGGGAGCGCTGGAGGGGGTCTTTCACAAGGAGGTGCCTTGCTGGTAGCATTCCTTTGGGAAACTGCCAGAGAAGGTGTGGCAGGTGGAGAGCTGCTAGCCACTGGGCACTGCAGGAGCTCAAGAAGCCACTTCTGCAGGAGTCAGGTATTAGAGAAAGATGTGCCCTGCAGGAGCCTGGCACAGCAAAAACCACTGCTCTCAAGACCTGAGCACTGGAGAAAGCGTGTTCTATAGAAGCCTGGGAAAATGAGGCCCACAGGAACCAGGACAAGAAAACCCTTTCTTTCTCCAGTGTCCCCACAATGTCCTCTATTGACAAGGCTTAGCATCATGCTGCTGGCAAAGGAAAAATACTTACAAAGCCCACCTCCATTATCACAGAGCAGGCAAATAAGGATGAGTTTGGAGCTGCATGGCAATAACTTGTTAACTGGCCTGGGGAGGGGGTGCTAGGAGATGGGGTCAAAGAGGAAGGCAGGGAGAAGACCAACACACAACAGTACATTATTCTATGTATAAACTGAGCAGACACAACTCTTCTTCAGGAGGCAGGGTTAGAGTCATGAGGAAAGGCTGTCTATCGGAGGCAGACTGTGAGCTTCCTCCATCCCAATAAGACGATGAGCTCAACCCAAGGGTACGGGCTGGATGTGTGTTCTGAGTTTGGTTCAGCTCTAAGCAAGCCACCCTTACAAAGCACTCCTGTGGGTCTGAACTTTGAACTGGGACACTGAACTGAGCAACTTCTCTCATTTCTCCAGAACCTGGCTAATGGTAGGTGCTTAATAATAATCAGTTTCTTTGAAAGAAAGAGTGTTCCAGCTCCACGCCATTAGCATGTGACTGTGCTTTACTCCCAGGGTCATCCTTTGTCCTGGAGTCCTTCTTCTCTGAGGCAGCAGCCCCCTAATGACCCCAGCTGATTCCTCAGAAATCAGTGTGTCTGGAGGCTCCTTCATGGGAAAGAAGCATCATCCTCAATCACCCACACCAAAGCTCTGACCGCTTGGATGCTGGCAAAGTCCCTCCATCCTCATGACTAAGCTTGGAGTACTGGTGATGGGAAAGGGAGGGAGAGGAGCTGTCCTTGACATATCTTGGTGCTGGTTCACAATTTTGGTCTCTCTGACCTTTGCCCTTTGTAAGCCAGGCTTTTAGAAAGAGAAATAGAGAAGCAAACAGCCTCTCTGGGATCTCCAGGACTTTGGGTTAAGGAAAAGAGTGGTCACATCCGGTCACTGCATTCTCAATCTTGCAATATCTCTAAGCTGTAGCCTTGATTTCATAAACATCTCAGTTCAGGACTCACTAAGTGAAAACGATCTTGCACGAAGAACATTCTGAGAGATCTACAGCCTTGTCTCAAGAACCCTGGATGAACTGCTCATCACTGCTCTCTTCTTTTCTTCCCCACTTGCCTCTCTGTTTGGTTTGCCCCTCACCTCCTCCAAATATGTCCAATCAAGGATGTGCTGAGTCCCTGCCTAGATCACCATTATTCTTAGCTTCAAGAGTGGGGACTGGGGCTCCGTTCCGTCCCATCAAGGAGAACAGAGTCCCACCTCTGGAAGAGCAGGTGATGAAGGTCTATGGCCCTGCTTCTCAAACTCTAAGGACCATAGCAATCATTTCGGATCTTCATAAAATGAAGATCCTGATTTAGAAGGTTTAGGGAAGGCCCAGAGAATCTGCATTTCTAACAACTCCAAGTGATGCCAAAGTGGCCAAACCATGGACAACACTTTGAGTAGCAGGGGTCTGTAGTGTGTGGCTTAGACAACCAAGTGCAACTCTAAAACTCACAAGTCCAGAGGACACAGGCTTCAACAGGGTCTAGAAAGTTGCACAAAGCTTCACAGAGTTGCTGCCACTGGGGCTGGGTCTCAAAGACCAGGAGGTTTTGGAGGGTGGGGGGCGTCCATCAGTGGGTGCACCCACGGTCTGCAGAAGAGGCGGCACCCTCACCCCTCATCTCCCCATCACAACCACCGCTCTCTCAGGCCCTGTCTTTTGACTCATCTACACCCTCCTGCAGGCTCTCCTTGCAGGAGCTGCATCAAGTACATGCTGTGTGCCAGTCCAATTCCTTGTTCCACTCTGCTTCCTCCTCTGACTGGGGAGGGCAGGAACAGGACACTTCAGGAGGACCTTCTGCCTACTCTCTCCTCAAGCAATTACGGGCCAACTGGAATAACAGGACTGCAGGAAACGTAAACATGCAGATTTTGGGGAAATATGAGTAACTGTGAGACAAGGACAAAAGATGAGAATGGCATCTGACAATGACTGGCAGGGGAGGTGGGTGGAGGCGGGAAAGTCTCCATGAATTCACTCCGTGTTTGAATGAGACCCTGGGGAGCCCTGATTTTCAGCTTCTTAGTCAAGAGTCTGGCATTTAGTTGCATGGACATTGTGCTAGGATGCTCACGGGTGTGCACAAACAGTCCTTTTGTCATGCTGCCCACACAACCATTCTGCTCTAAAGCCACCCCCTACTCAGGGCACACAGACAAGCAGACCCTACATGTTCATCTTCAATGCCCGCATCTTCCCACTCATTCAAACCCTTCTCTCAGCCCAGCCCTTTCCAGCTTCAAGCCTCAGCCTGTGCAGCTGTGTCTGTCAGGGGCTCCCTCCCCCTCCCCCAGCACACTGGCACCTCCTAATCCTTCAAGTCTCAGAGTAAAGTCACCTCTGCAGAGAGGTCCTCCTGGACCACTGTGTCTGAGTCTGCGCTCCAGTATCATCAGGGCGCCCTGTCTGCCACGGTCACCAGTTCCTCATCTGTGGTTCACTCGTTTATGCTCTTTCTCTCCTGCCAGGCTCCAGTCACCATCAAGTCAGGCACCAACACTGTACCTGGTACCTACTGGACACTCAACAAACACTCCATGAAGGGAAGAATGAAGCCCTACAGACTCATGTCCCTCTCACAAGGGGTTCCCCAGCCAATTGACACCAAGTAGATCATTTACAGTAACTTTTTTTTCTAATTTGTGTTGTTAGCCACAGAACTCTTTCTCTCCCCTAAAGCACTCTTACCACTCTTACTCTTCAGAATCCTGAAGCTCTTCCAACCAGAGCCTCCTGTGGTGGCCAGAGCTCCCCAACCCCGGGAGAGGGTTAGTCACAGGCCATAGTTTGGCCATTGCCTTTGCCCCATTTTCCCATTAATTAGTTAGCTGGGGACCTTATTGCCCAGCTGTTTGGCTCTGACAAGAATTCAAAGCTGGCAACAGGGAGTCCAGAGGACTCTCCTCAAGGGGAGCTGGGACATCATGGCTGCAGAGGTCAAGCCCTCGTTCCTGCCATAACAACTGGTGGGGAAGGAGGTGTCCATGCTGCCGGTTTGCACCAGTGCTGGGTGGCCTTGGAACAGTCCTCTAGGCCCCCAGGGCCACGGTCCCTGAAAGACCGCTGTGTACCTTTGCCTTTTCCTGCCTGCCTGTGTGCTCTTACCGCAGTCCCCAGCCACAGACCAGCAGAAAGGGCCTTTCTAAGGACTGTTTACATTCTTGCCATTTTTGCCTGTGTTCAGACTTAACTAAAAAAATGCATCTTAAACATTTACAAGCAATCATAGGCCCTCATGGATTCCATGTAAACTTCCCTATAAAGCAGTCAACTTCAGAGTCTCCATCCCCCCAAGATTCATAAACCCTCAGAGCTGGTAGGCCCATCAAGATCCCGCTGTTCTTGTTTGATGGATGGAGAAACTGAGGGCCCAGGAGAGGCAGGGACCTGCCCAAGGTCACAGGGCCCTTAGTGGCACAGCTGGGGCTGGAGCCCAGGACTCCTGCCGCCAGAGCCCTAGGATTCCCATCTCACATTGAAACATCTGAGCGCATCAGCACGCTGCCTCTGTGGGCATGTGGTTCTCGTTTTTAAGAGAACAAACTGCTTTGAGGTTTCAAAATATTCATGCGCTTAGGATTCAGAGAAGGAATGTGCGTTAAGCGAACATTCTTGGTCGTCAGCCATCCTCCAGCGTCAGGCAGGCTGGCTGCTCCATGTGAGTGTCCTGGGACTCAGCGTGTCAGGCGTCTGCTCCATGACTCCAAGACACAGGCCCCCAAACTGCTCAGACAGCAGTGTGGTTCCATGTAAAAGTGCCAGGCCTGAGAGGCTGCCCCGAGAGCAGGTCCTAAAAGAAGATGACCTCTCCGGTCAGAGCAAGGGCTAAGGGTCTTCATCTCAAACTCCCCAACGGTATCTGTACTACTCCAGGGGGGTTGGGGACCACCCACCCTTCATAAGCACCTCAGTGGGTCCAGGAATAGAGATCCCTGCTGAGGCATCTCATCTCAGGCTGGACCCCATCTCTCAGAGTCCCCAGAAACCTCCATGAGGCCTGAAGCCAGAGAGGAAGGATCTAGCATGAGGCCGGAAGATGCCAGGCAGTCCCTAAGCCCTCTGGGCTACCCTCTTCCTCTCTCTACCTCCACAGGCCCTGACAGGAAGCTGAGCAAAGCTCTTTCTAAACCTCTACGGTGGGACTTCCTAGCAGGGCTCTCAGGGCCAGGACCTATGCTCCAAGGAGCCAGGTTTCAACAAAGGCTGTGGGCTGGTTCTCATCACAGGGCCTGTTCTGCAAAGTACACTTGATCCTGCACTGGCTTAGGGTGGGAGGGAGGGCCAAGAACTGCTTGGGAGCTTCAGGAAGCCAGAAGGTGACCCCTTCCCAGAAATGGGCTCAATGAAAAAACGTTGTGGTCCCACCTCCCCCTGTGCCCCAAAGTCCAGGAGGGCTCCTCTGCACATGCCCTAGGCTCTATCCCCCATAAGGCTGGGAGGCTGAGGATTGGGGGAGCTCCAAGGACTGCCACCCTGGACACTGATGGTCTCCCCAAAGGACAGAGATTTTAGGCAAGATGTTTTAGAGTAAAGTCACGGATCACACCCCCGACTCTGGTTGTACCCAGGCCCTGTGCTTGACTGTGCTAAGTTTGAGACAAGAGAAGACATTGCTGCACTCTTCAGGGGTCTACAGACCAACAGAAGTCTAAGAAAAATAAGTCAAAATGTGATTGAATTGGATTGAATCATGGAACTGTAAAAAAACTAGTAAACTGGTAGAAAAACTAGTAAAAGCCAAATAAAATCTTGAGTTTAGTTAATAGTAATGTATCAAAGTTGGTTTCTTAGTCTTGATAAATGTACCATAGTTATGTAAGATGTTAACGTTAGGGGAAAATAGGTGAGGGATATATGGGAACTCTCTGTACTATCTTTGCAACATCTCAAAAACTAAAATTATTTCAAAATAAAACATTTATTTAAGAAAGTAACCACTGAGCATGCAGTCACTATGTGTCAGTCATGGGGCTGAGTACTTTCCCTGCATTTTCCCATTTAAGCCTCCCCGAAGCTTTATGGGGCTGCAATTATCTCCATTTGACAGCCGAGGAAACTGAGGCCAGAGCTGCAGATAACCCGAGTCTAGGCAGAGAAGCAGGTGGTGGCTCAGAGGTCACCAGCCCTTGAGGGAGCAGAGACCAGGCAGCCACCTGTACAACCCTGTGCATAGGACTGTTGGATTAACTTGTTGCATGGAAATCTGAGTCTGAGTAAAAGTGAGTGATTTGCCTCAAGGCCCCTGAAACTGGGGTGGTCTTCTGAACTCCCTCCAGAGCCTGCCTGAGGGGGCCCGTGCTCCCTGTGCAGCATCCACTTGCGGGAGCTGCTGCCCCTCCCCTCAGTGCGCAGATCCTTCCAGCGGGAAATTAAATTCCTTCCTATTCCCTCCTCAAGAGCCTTGGAACGTAGGCCTCAGAAATTTACCGAGGGAAAATTCTTTCTTCCTTCTATTTACAAGATATTTTTTCAAGACTCAAAAGACTTCCTAGGACTCTTTTTCACACACGCAGAAAACTTGCAGTTGTTTCCAAGTCTCGGGTTAGGCACAAGGCTCTGACCTTGCCCATTGGTGTGCTTGATGGCCCTTGCCCTCCTCCCCGCTCCCTTGGCCCTCAATGTCTCTGCCAGGAATTGCTGTTGGGGCCATGAGATGAAGGGGAGAAGTTCTAGTTCTCTCTCCCCGACCAGCCTGGGCAGAGAGCAGGTCACAGTCTCAGAGTTTTCTCTCTTTAGTATCAGTGCTCTACCAGGTGCTGGAAACATGAATTCTTAGCAGCTGCCAGTCAAAGATGAGCTACTGAAGAACAGAAAGACCCATGGCAGAGGGAAGGGGGTTTCCACGTGGGGCTCAGTGGTCTCTGGCCTAAATTTTAACCATGAACCAGGGAGAGCAGGCTGGCCTCTCTTTCCCGAAAACACTTCTCTAAGAAGAGTTTTGATCACAGACAGACCTGGCAGAACTCAGGGCACTTGGGGCAATCATGCGATGGCAACTCAGGATGAGCTAGAACTCAATCCATGCAATGGGCTTTGCTCTTAGCGGCTGAATCAACCTCATTAGGAAAAAGTTCCCCTTTTCATCCTCAAGGTTTTAACCACTTCCTAGTGGTGACTTCAGCAAGTAAGGCCACAGCTGAGATGCCGATGGTCACTTGGGGGTATTTCAGGCTCAGTGAATAATTACATGAACAAAATAACACAAAGTAATTGCCAACAGCTATTAGATCTGTGAAAAACAACAATGGAAAACTCAGTTGACTGGCTACCAAAGGGCCCTTATGGAAAAGAGGAAACCAGCTGTGGCTTAACATCTGTAAACTCAAAAGGCAACTTGAAAGAGGCAAACGACCAAAGGAAAAACCGTCTGCAAGTTCTTACCCGCAGAGTTATATCAAGGCTCCCGTATGCCATTTAACTGGACCAGTTGGTTTCATTCCAAGCTGGGGTGCTTCTGAGCAATGCAGAGACGGCCTTGCAGAGACTTTGGCTGTTTCAGAATGGTGACAGACGGAGCAGAGGACAGGCAAGCTACCCCCGGTACCTCCAAATACAAGTTATTCCCCCAGAGGCCTTGCTCCAGAGACTGCGCTCTGGTGAGTGAGTGCCTTCCCTGTGTATATTCCCAGCCCTTTCTGTCAACAGCGATGGCGGTGGAAGGCCCTGGTGGAAGGTACCTCTTTACAGGTAAAATCAGTGCTAAGTGACAGCCACACTGTCAACTCACACTGGGGAAAGTGGCCTCCCAGGCGTGAAGATGAGCAGGAAAACGGTCTTCATGTCGTCTTCTGGTCTCCTGGGAAATGCCCATATGCTGCGCAAAGAGCATGGCTTTGGAATCACACACACCTGGGTCTGACTCATTAGCTGGGTGACCTTGAGCACATGACTTAACTTCTCTGAGCTTTAGTCTCCTCGTCTGCTTTGCAGGGCTGTGGTAAAGACTAGAGATAATAAATATAAAACCTCCAGCATGTTGGCAGCAATGCAGATATGCAGAACAAATGCTGCCTCTCTCATGAATGTTAGCAGATGGCACTGCCCAGGGAGGCTAGCCACCTGAGTACCTGGACTTCATCAGACATTTCCACCAACCCCAAATCTGCACTCAGATCAGATACAGCACTGCCCCAAATCTTCACAGCTCTCACTGTCTGCTTCACAAAGTTGGACCTCCAGAATCTCAGCTGTCTGTGTCTTCCACCACCGTCTCTCACAAATGCCAGGTTCCTACCACATCGGAATTCTCTTGAACACACCCTGCTTAGCCCTGATGCCATGACACCTTTGCTAAGGTTGGTCCTCTGCTTGGGATTTTTTCTCTCCACCTGTACTTGTTGAAATTCCATTTGTCTTCCAAAGTGGTCTTCTCTGAAGAGCCTTCCTAATCTCTGTCAGAACAACCACCTTAGCCCTCCATAACAAGTTTTATGTACACTATCCATTGCTTATCATAAGAGCTAGATTAAAATATCTCTTTTCTCTGAGATCAGTCATCTGGCTCTAGTAAAGAATGTGGGCTCTTCCATTCACTGGTCTTAGTCAAGTTACCTAACTCTGTAAGCCTCAGTCTCCTCATCTGTAAAATGGGATGAAAATCATAGTGCCACAAATGAACCTATCTGCAAAATAGAAACAGACTCACAGACATAGAGAACAGACTTATGGTTGCCAAGGGAGAGGTGGGGAGGGAGAGGGATGGACTGGGAGTTTGGGGTTAGTAGGTGTAAACTATTACATTTAGAATGGACAGACAACAAGGTATATAGCACAGGGAACTATATCCAATCTCCTGAGATAAACCATAATGTAAAAGAATATTAAAAAAGAATGTATATATGTGTATAACTGAGTCACTTTGCTGTACAGCAGGAATTAGCACAACATTGTAAATCAATTATACTTCAATTAAAAAATAGAAAATTAAGGAAAAAAAAAGAAAGAAAATCATAGTGCCAAACACACAGAGCCACTGGTAGCATTAAATGTGATTAGGCAGGTGACGGTGCCTGGCACATATTATCTAGTTAACGTTGATTGAGCTCTGAGGACTGTGTCAATACAGAGGGTTGCTGGCTTACTAGCCTGGAAGCTCCCCCAGGCCAAGAACTAGATCACCCCCCTCCCCCAGAGAGAACATGGTTCCCAGCATGAGCAGATGCTCCATAAACATTGGCCGAATAAAACTGGACTTCTCCCTTGGGAGAGTTAACCCTTTGAAGTCTGAGACCATGTCTGTCCTGACCTCTCTAAACAGTGCTGAGTCGGGACAGAGGGCAACTCAGCCCTTCATCAGCACTGCAGGACAGTGAGGCCCTTGGGAGACAGGTTATAATGGGAGATGCCCTTCTCTGCAGTAACGGAAACACCTTGGCCCCATCATAGCCCTAAAGGGTCTCTCAAATCTCATGCTCTGCCTTCCACAGCCAGGAAGAATCCATTCTTGTCCCATGCCCACTCTCAGATTGAAAGTTCTTCATGCAAGAGCCGGTGAGTGATTTCTGAAGAGGTCACCATAGCAGGGACTAGAAACTCAGCTTGGTCACCTCTTCAAGGGCCTCTGTGTTTAGCCCCACATTGGGCAGCACCACAAATGCACGAGAACTGGGCTTCATTCTCTTGGAGGCTGCAGCTGTTCTCAGCTTTTCCCCACCACCCATCAGGAAACAACGCAGAAACATAATTGAGCTGCTGTGGCTGTAAAAAGAACCTGCTTCAGAACAATATGTTGCGTCCAGCAAGTATATGCTGCAGACTGGGTGACGGGACAGTTAATACATGTGATGGGAGATGAGTCCACATAGTGCATCCCCAGACTATTCTCTGTCCACTTCCCTGCCTGTGTGTCATTGGTTCAGGACTTACTGTACCATCCCTTCTAGCTCCCACTGGCCCAGGTCCCCTCCCTTGAAGCTGTATGTGAGACAGTCTATCAACATCACTGCAGAAGTCATAAGTGATGTGCTCAGTTCCATAGATGCCACCTGGGCCCCCTGCTCTTTTCTCTCTATTCTTGAGCAAGTGCCCATTGGAATCCACCAGGACCTGCCAACAGAATTTTCAGCCTGTCCTCAGTCCCTTTGGTGTCCGGATCCAGTAACTATGGCTTTCTATGAGATTGGAGCCAGGTTTGGCCAAGCCACTCTTGCACACGTGTTGTTTTGAAAGATTAGCACAGAATCCAACATAATATTTCTCTTGGGTTCCTCTTCCAAACCAACAGAGAAAGAGTTGTTTCCAAAACACACACACACACACACACACACACACACATTATTAACCGATGAATAAGAGCCAAGAAAACAATGTAGCCAGCATATTTATTCCAAACAGCTTGTTAAGAATGAAAATTGCAAATATATCTAATTCTACCAGGCTCTTTGAAGAACCATGCTGAAGACCTCTTACAGCCAGCAGAGCTAAGAAAGCCACCCAAAGTGGTTTGGGCTCTGCTCACTGGTCAAGGGCCTGCCCAATTTTGTGCACTCTTGGGTTCTCCCAGATCGTGAGAACTTTCTCCATGCCAAAGGGCTCACTCCCAGATCCCTGCTACCTCACACCTCCCACTTGACAGCATCACTCCTTCATCCCATGACTTTGCCTTGAGGGTGGCCATCTGGCCAGAGTCAGCGGCACCTTCCAAGAAGCTTCCCTCTAAACAAAGGCAACTTCCCCATAAGGAGAAAAAGCAAAAGCCACTGTGACATCCTCCATTAATGGGTATCAGAACTGGCCCCCAAGGGTGTGAAGGTCCAAACAAATATGATTTATGAAAACTAAGCAAACTTTTCAGTAGCTTTGGCACATCCACAGCACTGGAGAAAGGGCTTAATTATACTACCTGTACTCATTAAATAGATAAGATCTTAGCAGAGACAAGCTATGTTTTGCCTTCAGGAAAAGAATGTAAATCCATCTGGCTCCATATTTTATAGTCATCAATAGCTTGAGGCTATATGAAATGCCCAAAGTTTTCATCTTCCCAGATCTGGGGGTGGAAGAGAAGCGAGACATCAACATGAGAGCTCTAAGGCTGGCAGCACAATAACGACAGTGATATATTGGAGCATTCCTGCCTCTACAGAGCCCCAGAGCCAAACACTGCACATGTTCTAGACAAGACGCCAAAGAATAAAAAAACAAAGAAAGAAACAGCCCTGCAGTTTATCACAGAAACGCATCTTCTTGCGCAATCAATGGAAAGAAGATTCATACACTTAATGGTTCACCTCACCCCTCTCCCAGGCCAGAAATAACCAACGCTCTCTGAGTGCCCTAGGGCTTCTCAAGGAGGTCATCACAAATACCAGCTAGAGAGTCAGTTAGTATTAATGAAAACTTACTGTATGGGCAACAGAGTTCTAACACCCACGGGGAGCTTATTGTTTTTCAAATGAAAGTTCCCTTAAAGGAAATATGGCTTTCTATTGAAGCTCCACCCAGCTGAAGCCCCATAAGCCCCTCACCTCACAAAATCAGGACTCAGAGGAAGAGTAACTGTGTGAAACTAGAGAGTTTCTTTACAAAGGTACCCTCAGTCCTTGGACCTCTTTTCTTCCCCCTCTCTCCTTATTCCTTAGGGGATTTCACTTATCCAAATCTTTTATTTATCTACTAAAATCTATTTCTACATTTATATGTCCATGACAGGACTCTTACACAAACCTTAGATTTTTTTTTTTTTTTGCAGTACGCGGGCCTCTCACTGTTGTGGCCTCTCCCGTTGTGGAGCACAGGCTCCGGACGCGCAGGCTCAGCGGCCATGGCTCACGGGCCTAGCCACTCCGTGGCATGTGGGATCTTCCCGGACCAGGGCACGAACCCATGTCCCCTGCATCAGCAAGAGGACTCTCAACCACTGTGCCACTAGGGAAGCCCTACAAACCCTAGATTTTAAACCCTAGTGCCAACTTGATATCTCAAACTTAACTTCTCATCAATCAATTTTGTATATTGATCTTATACCCTACAATGTTACTAGATTCATTTATTCATTCTAGTATTTTTTTTCTGTAGGTTCTTTAGGATATTCTGAGTACAAGATCATGTTACCTGTCAACAAAGATAGTTAGATTTCTTTCTAATTTATATGCCTTTAATTTCTTTTTCCTGCTTTATCTCACTGGCTAGGACCTCCAGCATAACACTGAATAGAAGTGGTGAGAATGAACATCTTTGTCTTGTTCCTGAACTTAGGGGAAAAGTATTCAGTTTTTAATGACCAAGTATGATGTTAGCTGTAAGTTTTTCACAGATGCCCTTTATTAGGTTGAGAAAGTTCCCTTCCATTTTTAGTTTTCTGAGAATTTTGTGAAAATGGGTGTTGAATTTTTGTCAGATGTTTTTGCTACACTTTTTGAATGATGATATTTTTTCCCTCTGTTCTTTTAATATACTGAGTTACAATGATTACTTTTTAAATGATAAACCCAGCTTGTATTTCTGAAATGAATCTCAATTGATCATAACATATAATGCTTTTTATATATTTCTGGGTTCACATTTCCTTATATTTTATTAAAAATTTTTTCTGTTTGTCTATGTTCAAAAGGATATGGGTCTTTAGTTTCCTCTTTTATAATATTTTTGTCAGATTTTAGTATTAGTGTTACACTGGCATCATAAAACAAGTTGGGAATGTTTCTTTCTCCATTTTCTGAAGTTAGTATTAGATTAGTATCATTTTTTTGTTAAATGTTTGATTGAATTCACCTGTGAAGCCATCTAGGCCTGGAGTTTTCTTAGAAGGGAAGTTTTTATCATGAATTTAATTTATTTAATGGATATAAAGCAATTCAGATTTTTGATTTCTTTTCGAGTCGATTTTACTTGGTTGTGTTTTCCAAGGAATTAGCACATTATACCTAAGTTGTCAAATTTCATCCCTTGTTATCCTTTTAGTAGATATAAGACAAATAGTGGGATATCCTCTTTCATTCCTGATAGTGGTAATTTGTGTCTTCTCATTTTTCTTATTTAATCTTGCTAGGAGTTTGTCACATTTAAAAATCTTATTATAGTGCCAACTTTTGGCTTTGTTAATTTTCTATTGTTATGTTTTCTATTTCATTGATTTCTACTTTTATCCTTATTATTTATTTCCTTTTAGTTACTTTATGTGTAATTGTTCATCTTTTTCCAAGCTTCTTATGGCAGAAATTTAAATCACTGATCTTAAACTTTTTAATATAAATGTTTAAAGCTATAATTTCCCTTCTACTGCATTAACTGCATCCCAACAAACTTTAATATGTTGTGTTTTCATTATCATTTAGTTTGAAATATTTCTAATTTATCACATATTTATTTCTAAAAGTGCATTGTTTGGTGTTTCATAAACATTTCATTACTATTGATTTCTGCTTTAATGTTTCTGTGGTCAGAGAACATACTCTATAAATTTCAGTCCTTTGAATTTCAATATTTTTAAATTATTATATGGTTCTACAACTGGTATAACTTTATAAAACTTCTATGTACACTTGAAAAGAATGTATATTCTGCAACTATTAAGTGCAGTTCTCCATAAGTGTCCATTAGGTTAAGTTGTTTGATAGTGTTGTTCAAGTTTTCTGTATCTCTACTGATTGTGGATTTGTCCATTTTTCCTTTCAGTTATGTCAGTTTTGCCTCAAATATTTTGAAATTTGATTATGAGAGGCATATACATTTGGCATAGTTATGTTTCCCCTGTGAATTAATATTTCTATTGTTTTGTAATGTCCTTATCATCTCTGGTAATTTTCCTTATAATAAAGTCTATTTTGCCTTAAATTGGTAGAGCTACACCAGCTTTCTTCTGCTTCTGGTTTCGTGGTATCTTTCTCCATCGCTTTACTTTCAAGTTATGTTTAAAATGCATCTCTTATACATTGCATATAGTTTGGTCTTGCTTTTATATCCAGCCTGATAATCTCTGCCTTTTAGTCCACTTGTACAATTCTTTATATGCTTCGGTTTAAGTCTACCTTTCTGCTCTTTGTTTTCAATTTGTCCCATCATTATTGTTTTATTGTGCTTATGTCTCTCTTTTTCTGCCTTCTTTTGAGTTGATCAAATATTTTTTAGCTTTCAATTTTGTTTCCTTTATTAGATGTTTAGCTATTTTATTTTATATTTAATGGTTGCTCTACAGATTACAGTATGCTTCTTATCTATATGAGATGATGGATGTTAACTAAACCCACTGTGTCAGTAATTTGACAATATATGTAAATCTAACCATCATGCTGTACACCTTAATATGTCAACTATTTCTCAATAAAACTGGAAAAATGCATCTTTACTCATCACAGAGTACTTAGAATTAATATTTTACCTATTACAAAACATGTAAGAGCCCTACAAAAATACAATTTCATTGTACTCCCCATCCTTTGTGCTACTTTTGTCATATATTTTACTTCAACATACATTATAAAACCCCACAATGAATGTTACTATTTTCCATTCAAATAGTCAAGGATCATTTAAAGACTTTAAGCAAAAAAAAAAAAAAAAAAAGAAAAGAAAAGAAAGACCTTTACGTTTACCTACATATCAACCTTTTTTCTTGTATTCTTTGTTTCTTCCTATGAAATCCAAGTTTCTATCTGACATACCCTTTCAGCCTAAAGAACTTTCTTTAGCATTGCTTGTCATGCAGGTTTTCTGGCAACAAATTCTCTCAGCTTTTGTTTATCTGGAAATTTCTTTATTTCACCCTCATTTTTATTTTTATTTATTTTTTTCTAGAGAAACAGCCTTTATTTTTGTTTTTAATTGGGGTATAGTTGTTTTACAACGTTGTGTTAGTTTCTACTGTACAGCGAAGTAGAGTTCCCTGTGCTATACAGCAGGTTTTCATTAGTTATCTATTTTATGCATATTAGTGTATATATGTCAATGCCAATCTCCCAATTCATCCCACCTCCCTTGTTTCCCCCTTGGTGTCCATACCTTTGTTCTCTACATCCGTGTCTCTATTTCTGCGTTGCAAACCGGTTCATCTGTACCATTTTTCTAGATTCCACATATATGTGTTAATATACGATATTTGTTTTTCTCTTTCTGACTTACTTCACTCTGTATGACAGTCTCTAGGTCCATTCACGTCTCTACAAATGATCCAATTTCGTTCCTTTTTATGGCTGAGTAATATTCCATTGTATATATGTACCACATCTTCTTTATCCATTTGTCTGCTGATGAACATTTAGGTTGCTTCCACAACCTGGCTATTGTAAATAGTGCTGCAATGAACACTGGGGTGCATGTGTCTTTTTTTTTTTAAGTTGTAAATTTTTTAAAATTTATTTATTTAATTTATTTATTTTTGGCTGTGTTGGGTCTTCATTGCTGCTTCCTATAGTTGCGTTGAGCAGGGGCTACTCTTCGTTGTGGTGTGTGTACTTCTCATTGCAGTGGCTTCTCTTGTTGCAGAGCACGGGCTCTAGGGGTGTGGGCTTCCATAGTTGTGGCACGAGGGCTCAGTAGTTGTGGGTCCTGGGCTCTAGAGCACAGGCTCAGTAGTTGTGGTGCACTGGCTTAGTTGCTCCATGGCATGTGGGATCTTCCAGGACCATGGCTCGAACCCATGTCCCCTGCATTGGCAGGCAGATTCTTAACCACTGAGCCATGAGGGAAGCCTGGCAGGTGGATTCTTAACCACTGTGCCACCAGAGAAGTCCCCACATGTGTCTTTTTGAATTATGGTTTTCTCTGGGTACATGCCCAATAGTGGGATTGCTGGATCATATTTTTTCTATTTTCAGTTTTTTGAAGAATCTCCATACTGTTCTACATTGTGGCTGTATCGATTTACATTCCCACCAACAGTGCAAGAGGGTTCCCTTTTCTCCACACCCTCTCCAGCATTTATTGTTTGTAGATTTTTTGATGATGCCCATTCTAACTGGTTTTCACCCTCAATTTTAAAGGATATCTTTGCTGGATACCATATACAGAATTCTGGCTTGACACTGTTTTCTGGATTCTGTTCTATCTGATAATGTCAGCTGTTATTTGTATTTTTGTTCCTCTGTTATATATTGTGGTTTTTCCTCTAGACTGAAGTTTTTTTCTTCATTTGTTTTCAGCAGCTTGAGTATAATGTGCCATGGTTAGGGTTTTTAAAAAATGAGTTCTGCTTGGGGTTTGCTGAGCTTCTTGTATCTGAGATTGATTTTTTCCAACAAATTTGGGAACTTTATGGCCATTATTTCCGTATAAGTATTTTTCTGTCTCATTCTTTCTCTCTCATCCTTTTAGGCCTCCAATTACCCATATGTTAAATGGGTTGCTATTAGCCCATAGGTCAGTGAGCCTCTGTTCAGTGTTCAAAATCCTTCTCTCTGTTCTTCAGATTAATTCATTTCTATTGATCTATCTTCTAGTTCACTGACCCTTTCTTCTTAAGTCTCTAATCTGATATCAATCCAGTTCTGGGAAATTTTCACTTCAGATATTGTACTTTTCAGTTTAAATTTTCCAGTTGGTTTGTTTTCATAGTTTCCATGTTTCCTCATTATATCCATCTTTTCCTATATGTTCTTGGACATATTTGTAGTAACAATTTTTAAATCCTGTCTGCTAATTATAACATATGGGTCATCCTGTGATGGCCTTCACTTTTTTTCTTGACTAGCAGGTACATTTTACTGCTTCTTCATACATCTAGTAATTTTTTATTGTATTCCTGACACTGTCAAGGGTGCCTTATAGGAGTCTGAATAATATCATCTTCCTTTAAAGGGTATTGCTGTTTGTTCTAGAAGATAGTTAAATCATTGATCTTGATCCTGTTGAGTTTGGTTTCATTCTTTGTTAGGGCTAGTCTAGTTTTGTTTCTGTTTCTCCCTTAATCCCAGGGTATAGTTCTTACTCTAGGGCATGGTATTCATTCCTAACACATGATCTTTTCAGGATATTATCTGAATATTTGAAGTGCTTGTTCTGTTCTCTCCATTCTGACTTGACCATAACTTTAGCATCTTCTAGCTCTTGAGACCTCTGGTGTTTCCATTCAGCTCTCAGATTCAGAGAGGTGAAACTCTGCTGGGCTTTTTAGAGTATCACCCTATATATAAACACTCAGCCCTCATCCAAGGATCCACGTAGACTCTCATTTAAATTTCTGCAGCTTCTTCTTCTCCAATACCTTTTCCACTGCATCTCCAAACTTCGATCTTTGCCTCATCTATCAATTTTGATTTGCTATGTTTTATTCAGAAAAAAAAGATGGTGATGGGTGCTTGTGTAATATTAAGCTTTCTGAACAATACATGAGAGCTGTGAGGCTGAAAATTCTCATTATGTGGCATCTCCCTGACTGTACTGTACCCCTTTCTACACAAAAATAACTTTCTTCTGATACTCTTAGGACCATTATAAAGACAAAGTTTGTAGTTAACTGTCCTGGCCTTGCCAAATAACTTTTGCCTGAAGGAGCATATTAAATGAGCTTTTCACACCTGTTGGTACCTGAACATCATTTTTCGGTCCCATATTTTCCCAATTCTAGCTAGCTATTTGATCAGATAGCTCGGTTATGAGACTGGATGCTACTTAAGATCCTTGACTCTCAACCTATCCAGTTTAAAAGTCACAGTATCTTAACCTTTTGGTTAGAAGAAGAGTATAGATTGAGAACAGAGGGAGAATGGAAATTTGAAAAAAACTGAAGTTATTTGTGCTTAATATTGCATTTGGGATTTTTTTTGAGAAGAAGATACCATGCCATTGGCTCTCTTGACAAGATGTGAAGGAAGGGTTCATACAGTGCTTAGAGTTGAAACAAGGTTCTTCATGATTTATAAAAGGATAATGATGTGTGCACATTACTGTATTTCATTAAACGTAAGACCATTTGATCATAAGACTTATTATTTTTGGTACCTCAAAGAGCCTTGTCAGACACATGAAATCAGTCACATCATTACTGCTCTAAAATTTCTTTCATTCTATTCCTAGGGATTTGGTATTTATCCTGTCTTTAGTAGCATGACTTAGCAAGTGATACACAATCTGCTACACATAACTTGGTAACAAAATGAACACAGCTTCACCTCCTGTGGTTAACTTTCTTTATTAGGTCTGGTAAAGCCTTGTCATTCAAAGTGTGGCCTGGGCCTCCAGCAGTGACATCACCTGGGTGCTGACTACAAATGAGCAACCTCAGGCCCCACCCCAGACCTACCTAAAAAATAATTTTAACAAGATGCTCAAATGATTTACTTTGCACAATAAAGTTTAAGAAGCATTTCCATAAAACACTTGGTTGTTGTTTTGCAAGAAAAATGGAATTTTGGCCATTTCTCCAATGACAAATATTTGTTTCACTAATGTCAGCTTTACATAACTCTGCTCCTTTTTTTGTTTCAATGCCAAAGTATAGTGTAATCTTTTTAAAAAAACATTCTAAATGTCAGTGAAACCTAATATGTATAGTACCAAAATTCATGTAAGTTCATAACTCATTGAAGTGAAAATACAAACAGCTAAGAGCAAGTTTTCACATGCATAGGCAATGAAAACATGTCAAGACTGCTTCTTGACTAACAGTCACCGCATAATGTCATTAATTTCAGAGATGTTAAAATATGGAAAAGAGGAAAAATGTATAACCTAACATTGATAAAGCAGAGTAAATGATGAAAAACATTCATTCCTGATATAGGTTTGGGCTTTTCTGGAACTCAGAACCAAGGTACTTAGTTACAACAATGAATACATTCCAAACATCCAGTGTGGTCCCTGTCATTAGAGAGTCTCCAACTGGTTTCCCTAAAATTGGCAGGAGGCTGAGGATGCTGCCTTAACTAAAAACAGGTGGTTGAGACCTCTAACCCACTTCATAACCAGTCAAAGTTTCTGTTGCTTGTGAAAG
This sequence comes from Mesoplodon densirostris, assembly GCF_025265405.1. Classification (NCBI taxonomy): domain Eukaryota; kingdom Metazoa; phylum Chordata; class Mammalia; order Artiodactyla; family Ziphiidae; genus Mesoplodon; species Mesoplodon densirostris. The sequence goes on along the minus strand of NC_082663.1, from coordinate 115,515,193 downwards.
GAATTTTCTCTGCTTTGCTGCATACCAGAGTTTTCAGCACTCTCACATTTCTCTCCTGATGGAGAAATATGTGATGAAGAAAATGTGATGGAAAAACACATTTGCCAAAAAAGACTCCTCCTGGATTAAATAAAATTGCTATATTCCTCACCCTGATCTTTAGCATGAAAAAAACTCATGAGTTAGGGACCATGAATAAATGAAGCCCTCAACAATTTTTCATCCGATTTCCCCTAACTGGCTTTAGAAACTGGAGCTCCTTAAGTTGATAACATCTTGCTGTGTGCGAACCTTCCTTCCCAAGAAGTAACAGGGAGGGAGAGAAAAAGAGAATTAATGAACTTGGAAATCCTGTGAATCCTGCAGCATCCACTTCTTTTACATAGCTTTCCTCCCCTGGTTCAACTCCAGCAGGAGGATATGGTTTCACATGGGCAGAAGTAGGCTAAACGCTTGGCATGTTGTACTGGTTGTTTTGCCATTTTCAGAACCAGCATATGACAGAAAGTTTACTTGTTGGTTATTTGGGTTGACCATATTGATGATAAGTTACAAATTCTGAAGGTCAGAGATGGGATCAGTTTAACTCATCCTATATCAATTCCAAATCCAATAGCTATTAAACAAACGCCAATCGACACGTACACCATGAGTAACTTGGTTAATAAGAGCTGACTTTTAAAGGTCATCTAAGAACTGGTTTTTAAAGGGCATCTTTATGCTTTTCACTCTAGCCCTAACGGATGCTCACTCTTCCTCTCCCTCCCTCCGTACTCAGGCAGTGTAGAACTTGGAAAACTCTTCCTGAGTCCCAAGGGAAGCAGACCATACTTCAACAGAGATGAACAACATGGTCTGGCTTGGCTTAACAGCAGCCCACATGTTTCCTGGTGTGTGAATATGGTATTGCTCAACCTCAGGGATAATGGAAGTTGAAAATTGGCACCAGAGTCCAACATCTAAAGACTTTGGCTACTGTGTGTGCAGTTGCTACAGAGGATGTTTCTAATACAAGAACTATGAGCTTGTTCTACTCCACATGCTGAACTATTGATCAGATTAACAATGGCACTGTTAAATCTCCTGTCTGTCACTGAAATATGGGTCAATTCCTGCAGACATGTGTGTGACAGAAGCTGCCCAGAGCTTCATGGGGAAAGTGCCCTCTGCTCTAAGAAGTTAGCCATGCTAAAGCACAGGGAGAGCAGCTTGGGGCTTTGTGACCACCTAGAGGGGTGGGACAGGGAGGGTGGGAGGGAGGCACAAGAGGGAGGGGATATGGGGATATATGTATACGTATACCTGATTCACTTGTTTATACAGCAGAAACTAACACAACAATGTAAAGAAATTATACTCCAATAAAGATGTTAAAAAAGAAGTTAGCCATGCTAATAGGTCCCTTTCCATAGCATGGACACCAGAAACAGCGAACCACAAAAATTGCAGCAATTTACAGATGACTGCATTGAGGCTTAAAATTGTACGTCATCTTCTTTGACCATCCAGTCAGAAGTGACCTTTCCACAATTGGAAACCCCCAGAGCATATTCTCCACCTCCTCCTCCTTGAAAAAAGCACTTGAGAGCACTGACTGACTTGTCTTTCTCCCTCACTAAACAATAAGCCCTTAAGAGCCAAGACTGTGTCTTACTTATTCATTTCCCCACAGTGCCCAGAACCGGGCCTAGCACAAAGTAGATTTTCTGTTGTATTTGTTGAATGAAATTAATTAGAAACATAATGTGCTAGATATGAGGTGACTTATAAGTGGAGGATCAGAAGGTCAATAGAAGGTTATTATCCAAAACCAGGAAGAAACAATTACCATCAATAGAATCATTCACCTCTAATCCTAATGTTCCTCTTGTTCCTTAAATATCTGTAGAAACAGGAAGCAGAAATGAGAGGTGGGGTAAAAAAGTACTGGTCAATATGAAAAAATGACAGACTTTGGTTTGATATAATTTTCTAACACTTGCTTCAGGAGAGACTTGTTTTAACTCTCAAAAAAGGATGAAATCTGAGAGGCCCAAGACGGAAGGAAGGATGAGTAGAATGGGCCAACCAAAAGATACTGAATTTTCTGTCATTAGAGGTATTCCATTTAAAGGCAGTAGTATGCAGGATCTGGCCTGTACTTTAATATAAGAGCCAGCTAGATTTCTTCCCAGCTCTGCATTCAGGGATGTTGTACAGATAGCTGGCAATCAGCCATGGTGGGAGTATTTCCATGGAAACTGGCAAACTACAAATCAAGACTCTTTTATGTTCCCCAGATAGCCAGTTGTTAAACAATTACCAGCACACCACTGATTAAAGGTTAAGCGACTAATACTGAGGAAATTTGTACATGAGATCCTGCACTGAAACACTGGTTATCAAGATAACCTTTCAGGTCTCCTCCAGTGCCAACTGATTTGAAGCATCTCTTGTCCCACCTGGAGAAAGAAGCCCCATGACTGTGGTGGTTATTGTTGCTGGCTCTACCACCAGGTTCCTAGGCCTGGTTACCCTGCAATTAAACTCTTTTATGGACTTAGCTAGAGGTCTGGCTCCCCAAAACCAACACTACCATTACTCCCAGGCCCCAGCTCAATACATGTGGCTTCAGCACCTGGCAGGCAGTCATGCTCAGAGCCCTGAGTTGCCAGACTTCTCGGGATTATTTCCTGCTCTGAGGGATGAGAGCTTTCCCCAAGCTCCACAGATGTGGAGCAGCCCTCCACTCCACATGCTTGTGCACAGCAGAGGCCAGAGGCAGGGTCACAGCCACTAGAGTTTTCCTGCAGAGAGCATGGTGCCTTCTGAGGTCCACCGCAGGGATCCCATTCCACGAGGAGCAGAGACACATGGGGCCACTCATAGGGAAAGATGGGTACTGGAGTCAGAGGAGATACAGAGGAAGGCAATTAGGAGTTGTCACAAGACAAAGCTGCAGTAGGAGCACTCACTGCCTGGGGGACACTTGGCTTCCTGCCATGAATGAGGAATTCATCTGGTTCCAGTTTACCTTGGTCCTCAGAGCCCCAACAGTGCTGGAGAAATGAATCGTCCCATGCAGCCATAGCTACATGCTTTCCTTTCCACAGTGCCCAGCCCAGCCCTGGCATGCAGCAGGTACTCAAAAAGTATTTCTTGAATGAGCAAACAAAATAGACAACCACTGGAGCTCTGTATTGGGCCTCTCAGATTTCAAACCCTTTTGAAGACCAAAACAAGCCTACCTCCTCCAGAAAGCCTTCCCAAACCCAGGTATTAAGCATGCCATCAATCCAGGGCATCACTGAACCCCAAATCACTCCTTTCCATTCTCAAAAATCCTCCAGTGGAAGTCAATACATAATGACCCTCTACTTGGGCTTGTCTTAGCTTTCTGTGTGGGGGTCTTATTTCTTCAGGGAGATCCTGAACTCCTTGAGGGAAGGACCTGAGCTTCCTCTTTCTCTAGTGTCCTTCTATGGTGTCTAGCTCAAGGTCAGGGCCCCATTGGCCAGGTCCTCCATTCACTAGACCTAGCTCAGTTCTAGAATACATTTTGTCCCTCCATCCTGAATTGCTTCTCCTAGGTGATTTTGAAAGAGGTGCTTGCTCCTTGCTTTTGGTAGGATACACTGGGCTGCAGAATGGACCCCATGCCAGCATTGTCTCCCCAGAAAGTAACAGAAATGGCAACCATATCCTAACGAGGAAGCAGCATAGGCCATAGGCCAAGCACACACAGTACCCCCTTATCACCCAGGCAATACAGAATTGGCCCTACCTTCTTACCTTGTTCTTGGAGAGAAAACTGGACTGTATGAACGATAGAGTCATGGGTAATGTATCCCCAGAGAACAGCAATGACAGTAATATAAAGCACTTGGCTTTCCCCAGTTCTAACTTAGTCTCAGAAAATAGCTCAAACTCTGGGAAGGATGGGTGTGCACTCCCTGCCACTGAGAGAATTCAGAAGTTATGGGGAATGTGTCAGCCATTCACCAACTTAGGGTTTAAATTAAGTTTTAAATTCCTTTTAGAGCTCATAATGTTTATGCAGATTCTAAAATAGAGCAAACAAGTTATTTGCTACTTCATTGTATAAAAATCTAAATCCAGGGGAATTAGGTTTTATTGCTGATTCCAAACTTAGTACCAGGAGAGCTGATTTGTTTTGTTCAAATGAATACTATGTTTAGAACATCCTCACATATACATATCTGCCATAACAAAACACTAATAGATTAAGTGGCTTAAGCAGCAGAAATTTATTTTCTCACAATTCTGGAGGCTGGAATTCCAAGATCAGTGTGCCAGCATGGTTGGGTTCTGGTGAGGGCCCTCTTCCTGTCTTGCAGATGGTCACATTCTTGCTGTATGCTCACATGGTCGTGCCTCAGTGTGTGCCTCTTCTTACAAGACCAACACCAATCCTATCAGATTAGAACCCCACCCTTGTGACCTCATTTAACCTTAATCACCTCTGAAAAGCCCTATCTTCAAATACAGTCACATTGGGGATTAGGACTTCAACTTAGAAATTTGAGGGGCACATAATTCAGTCCATAGCAATGTCTGAGATGAATTTCACTATGCCTCAAGTACAAAGTTCTTCCAGACCGAGTATCTTTCTCCTAGGAGACATGTCTGTGATTAATGCAGCCCACTTTCTTACAAGAAACCTGTAAAAATAATCTTTCTCCACAGTCTGTCACCTTCCCATTGCTGAGATCAGCTCCCCCTCCCCTTGGAATCACCATTAAACCACAGAAATAATTACCTATCTGAGGGCTACAGTCCTCCCACATAACCTGAAGCCATTGCCATTTGTCACAACAGATCATTTTTAGAACTCTGACAGCCAGCCCTAGGAGCAAGAAGAATGCTCATTTTCCTCACCCTGCCAGAGCTTCAGAAAGAACTCGGCTCAAAATAAATGCTATTGAAGCAGGAGACACACAGGAGGTACACAGCCTGTCACTACCTCAACACAGGCCTCTCCTAACCCTCCATCCTATTGACTGTGTGAGAGCCATTGCTGGAAGCTCTGTAATCCAAAACCATCAAGCATTCATGGGGTTGGCAACCACAAATAGAAAATGAATTGGATCACTGTCTTTCAAATTAGTATAACAACATTGTCTGGGAAGTGATGATAAAAAATATTTCAAAATATTGGTTGAATTCTTTTCTCACTATTCTGCTCAGGCTCTCCTCCATTGTTTTTTACATTTCCCTCCTGGTGGTTTGGAGACCCTTGTGTTCAGTAACATGTTCCCAAGAAGGAGAGGCTGAAGTCAACCTTGACTTTGTACACCCACTCTGCTTCCAGGCCAGAAACTAGACTCTCCCTTTTTCTGCACCTCACAATCTCTGAGTTCTGTAAAGTTTACCACCTAGATGTTTGGGTTTTTCCTGTTTTATTGAGATACAATTGACATATAACATTTTATAAGCTTAAGGTGTACAACATAATGGGTTGATAGATGTATATTTTACAAAATCATATTTCTTGAATGTACCTGTCTTCTACCCTCCATCCACCCCATCTCTAGTCCAAGCCATCATGTCTTCTCTCACCTGGGTACATGCTCCTGCCTCCTAAAAGGTCTCAGTGCTCTCAGGTTCTCCTTTGAAACCTATCCTCCGCATGGAAGCCCAAGTATCCTTCTAAGCCACCAAGCTTCCTTGCCACTTTCCTACATGAAACCTTTTAGTGGCTCCCCCCATTGCCCTCAGGACAAAGCCTACACATTGCAGTATGGCCCACCCTGCTAACTCATGACGTCCCCATGGATCAGGTCTCCAGAGGATGCTGGAAAAGATGATCCAGCCACATGAGATGCCATACTCAGGTTAGTCTTATACACCTCTTTAATCTTAACCCTCAAGAGGTCAAGAATCACACAGGTAGAGGGGATTGTAAGAAACACAACCCGTAGGTCCTTGTTCCTAGGCAGGAAACAAATCTAAGTTATAGCAGGAAAAGGGCTGGCATTGTCTCCAAGACCTAGCATGGGTCTGACTTCAAAGGAGTTTCTCTGCCAAACAGTGTTTTAGATAAAGAGCAAAAATACACTACAGGCAGTTACACCCATCTAAAATTGAAACTAATGATCATATTGTGAAACTCCTTAAATCATGTGGCTGTTCTCCATATAGGGATCAAGTGCAAAGCAACCTCCTAGAACAACGTTTTAAATGAATAATCTTCCAAACAGATTCTCCTCTCCGGAGTGGCCCCATTCCATTCATCTTCAGTTACAGTTTTCATTTTGCACAATATGAGAATGACTTTGACGGCTATGCTGATCCGGGGAGAGGAGAGGGGATAAATCAAGCAGGACAAATCAGTTCTGGAAAATTAGGCATTTGCTGGGTCACCCTGGAGTTTTCAGCTTTGAATTTGGCCTCCCGAAGCATTAAGTCAGCCAGAAATCTCTCTAAAATGAGAGCCATTAAAATGCCAGTTGCATCCCTAATTATTAAAGAAATAAAATCAAAACTACAATGACATATATACACTAATATGTATAAAATGGATAACTAATAAGAACCTGCTGTATAAAAAACTATATAAAATAAAATTAAAAAAAAAAAACTATAGTGAGGTATCACCTAACACTGGTTAGAATGGGCATCATCAGAAAATCTACAAACAACAAATGCTGGAGAGGGTGTGGAGAAAAGGGAACCCTCTTGCACTGTTGGTGGGAATGTAAATTGATACAGCCACAATGGAGAACAGTATAGAGGTTCCTTAAAAAACTAAACATAGAACTACCATATGACCCAGCAATCCCATTACTCTGCATATAACCAGAGAAAACCATAATTCAAAAGGACACATGCACCCCAATGTTCATTGCAGCACTATTTACAATAGCCAGGTCATGGAAGCAACCTAAATGCCCATTGACAGAGGAATGGATAAAGAAGATGTGGTACATATATAAAATGGAATATTAGCCATAAAAAGGAATGAAATTGGGTCATTTGTAGAGACGTGGATGGATCTAGAGACTGTCATACTGAGTGAAGTAAGTCAGAAAGAGAAAAACAAATATCATATATTAACGCATATATGTGGAACCTAGAAAAATGGTACAGATGAATTGGTTTGCAAGGCAGAAATAGCGATACAGATGTAGAGAACAAAGGTATGGACCCCAAGGGGGAAGTCAGGGGGCAGGTGGTGGGATGAACTGGGAGATTGGGATTGACATATATACACTAATATGTATAAAATAGATAACTAATAAAAAATAAAGAATTAACCCCCCCAAAAACTATAACTAACTAACTAACTAAATAAATAAATAAATAAATGTCAGTTGCACAGAGCAGTTCTTGAGCCAACAAACACATGGGAGTTGTGAGGAGATGAAAGGCTGCAAGCACTGCACAGGCATAAGCCGTGGCTCCGTCTCCATTCCTTGGATATGAAAGTCACTGCATAACCTGAGCCCACTGCCCAGGAAATCCATCAGTCCATTAGAGGAAACCCCACCGTGAGAGAGAGCTGAGACTCACTCATCGCAGAGCCAGAGTATTTCCCTCCCTCATTTTCCATTCACTCTCCTATCTAAACTATGCCCCAAATTCTACCTGGAGAACCCCACGCCCAGCACAGTGGGCTCTGGTCATGCAGCCATAAAACTGTCCATTTCTCCAAATGAAAAATGCACATGCTTCTAACTAGAGGCTTCGTACTCAAGTTGGGTCAGTACCGGAAGGGAAGTGCTCAGGCCCTCCCACGTGCCCTGTCCTCTATCCTGACCTGTCTTGTGTGGACAGACTGCAACCATGCAGAGATGGTGCTGCCACCTTCCGGCCAGGCCCAGCTCCTAGCAATGTGGCCTGAGAATGGTACTCAGGCTAATAGCAGCCCCCCTTCCCCTTCCACCCTCAGCCACAAAAGGCAGAGAAGTGCTTAATTTTTAAGACTCCATCCTGAGCCCCTAGGCCCTGGATGCTCAAGTCAAGGCCCTGCCCAATTTTCCCTGGAGCCTTGGTTTCATTATATCCAGGGTAATGAGCATAGCTGTGACAGTGTTCTCCAAGCTTCCCTCATGGGTCTGGGTGCTCAGTTTTCAATACCAGGGAAAAGTTTCTTTCATTAGAAACAGCAACAGAAGAACCTTTCAAGGAGGGCTCCCGGCACTATAGCAGAGATGGGAGGAAGCCAGAAGCCTGTGTGTGAGTTGAGTTGGCTGGACACAAGAGCACCGTCCAGTTCAGACACGCTCCACATAGGCAGGAAGATCACACCTGCAGAAAGGAAACTGTGGCCTGCCTGCCCCAAACTCTCAGCAACCTGCCAAATCTATCTGAGTCATTCATTCCCTGGCATAAGCGTGACCCTTTTCCAAGTCCTGTGTAAGAACAAATGCCCCTGGTGGAGAGGATCAACCACTAGCTTCCCGCCAGTTCATGTGGATAAATTAATCAGACCAGAAATTTCTGGGGTCTTGGTACCTTTGGCAGTCACTGTTGGTACCCTGCCCATACCCCTTCAACACCCACCATTCTCAGGTCAACCCCAGGGCCTCCAAGTGCAGACTCCTACAAGTCTTCGTGCTAGATTTTACTCTGACCAATGGCGCCTGCTCAGCCCGTGCACAGAGCAGGCCAGTATGCTGGGGAGTTAACACCCCAACCCTAGACAGCAGCAGCTCTCACCCATGATGCATGGAAATTGGAGGATCAATACCCCAGCTCCCTTACCCCTTGGCTGTGATAACTCTGAGCACATTCCCCCAAAGCTCTCACCCTCTGTTGCACTCTCAGCCACCCATAGAGTTAACCCACTAGACAGCACACCCTCTAGTGGCTTCTTTCCCTTCCCTCTCTTACGTCCTCACTCTCCACCCCCATTGCCCAGTGTCTCTTAGGAGTAAAAGGCAAATCTATGTGATTTCAAAGCCCCATATCTTTCTATAACGTCAGACCGGCAACTGCCCCCAGCCCCTCTGTACCCAGCCACACCTGAGAGGCAGACAGTGAAGCGGGGCACTGTGGAGTCCTGTCTCCAGAGCCCATACTGGCCTCCAAGGCAATAGCTTACCCACAGGTGCTGCATTCTTGGCATTCCATGCCTGTTTTCTGCAGTCAGATTCCAACCCAGGTGTTTGGCTGTATATCCAAAGTCCAGGAGGGTTTTTTCCTTTAAGCTAGGCTGCTTAAAAGAAGTTACCATGCTAGGGATTCTGGCACAGGGTTTATTCCAGCCCTGAATTTCTGTGAGCAGCCCAAGGCAGAAGTAGAAATATAATGAAATTTTCCACCCTTAAAAAGTCGCAGCTAAACAGTTGTTCTAATTGCTGAGGATTTTATGAAAAGAGACCACAGCCTTATTTTGGAAATTAACCCAGCACCAGCTGCAGCTTCCTGGCCCCAGAGCCGTGGACATATATCCTTGTCTTCACACATATGCTCATCTGGACATGGGGTGGCCTCGAGGGGCTGAAGCATGCAAGATGAAATCCCACAAATCTGCATTATTAAATCCATGATATATTTCAAATCCTACCCTCTATCTTGGTAATGACACCTCTGACATGCCTCCAAAGGAGGAGAGAGGGAGGGCGGGTGGGAGTAGAAGAGGGAGAGAGGGTCCCTTTTTGTCTGTCCACATCTACCAGCCTCTTCTTTGCCATATTCTTGGGAACAGTTTAAGGGTATTTATCCTCTGCGACAGGTCTCCTCATGCAACTCTCCCACCCTAGAAAAGGGGCTGTCAACCATTGACTGATGCAAATCTGGGCAACGTCACATCCCTTTGGTCCTAGCATCTTCAGGCTGCCTTAAGCTGGTCTGGACCAGTGGGATGCTCTAGCCAGGCTACCCGTGGGGCCTAAGCCTGGCCTTACTCCTCCTCTGCTCTCCTACCCTCCAATAACTTATCTTTGTCTCTCTCTTCAAGCAGGTATATGGAAAGCAAACTAAATCCCAGGTAGGGTTCTCCACCAGAGGATATCCCAGCCCCAAACAGGAACCTTCAGGAATCCTGCACTTGCCTAAAACCTCTTAAGGATTACCCCTAGGTTCCTCGGGGGTATGGGTTGACCTTTCCTGGGGTTGTAATACCTCCATGGAAAGGGTTTGGGAGTCTTCACTAAGGCACAGATGGGCAATTGGGGGATTTGCAGTTATTCAGAGGAACTGGAAGCCTTAGACTCCATCTCTAACCTCTGAAAGTATTTCATGAGTAACACCCCTATAATCATCTCCCCACACACTACTCATCCTTCCAAACCCAGCCAACTGCCACCTTCTCTAGAAAGCCCTCCCTGATTCCCTGTGCCAAAGGAGGGCTCTCGTCCTCCACAATTCTCTGTGTTTCCCTCATTGGGTGGTGCCTCGTGTCACCCTCACGTGTGTGCATGCCCAAGCATTCTCAGTGTACAGTGGGCTCGGGGCTGGCAGGGCCCATCTCCTCTTCTCAGGCCCTAGTCCCCACTCCCACCATTGATATAGAGTCATCTTGCTGCAAAGAGGTGCTCACTAAATGTTCAAGGAGGAACATGGGTAAAGGAATAACTTTTCAGGTCCCACCATGACAGGAGTGGCAATAAGAGGGTATTTCATGATGCTCCCATCCCCCAACACAAACACCAAAATATACTATATATACCCAATATAGTAATAATAGAACTGCCTATACCACAACCAGCTCACTTCTTCAGATGTTGACCCCTCAGCACAATGGAGATGGGAGGAGAAAGGAAGGAAGAGTAATGAGGAGGGAGGGAGTATCCTTGACCAACCAGGGCCCAGCCCAAAAAAACAAAACAAAACACATGAAGTACTGTAATAGAAGGGTTTCAGTATAAGGAACAAGTTACAAAGGAATCAGAAAAGCAGAAAGAGGGAAAGATGAAGCAACCTAGAGATTGGCAGTAGCAGGAATCTGCTACCATCCCTAGGCTGGAAGATCAAAGCAAAGAGGTGGCATTGCCAGAACTCCGGAGCCAAGGCCACCAGTCAGGAACTGGGACCACAGAGGGTGAGACTGTCTGGGGAAAATGGAACCACGGGGGAGATGCAGCCATTGCCCTAGGTACTGCCCTAAACAGAGAGGGGCAGACACACCCTGGCTTCTTCCTGCTTCTCACCCTCTAGTCTCCCACTGGTGTCTCCCATTGGCTGAACACAGCCAGAAGCCAGAAGGCAAGAGAGCTTGAGAAAGTAGTCTGAGCAGTCAGCTACCCTATGATGCCAACTGGGGCAGAGGGTGTAATAGACCTGAAAGCAACAGTCTAAGCACCAGCACTCACTTTTGTCTCTCCCACAACAAGCATCTGTCCTCCTCTCCTGTGGTCCTGGGTTCTCCCTTCTCCCTGTGCTTCTCCCACCTGCCACGCCCACAACATGCCAAGCCAGGCCATGAGCGGGGGCTACTTTTGGAAGTCTTTTCTAAGAGGACCACCAGCCAAGCCAAGGAAGGTGGCTGGCTGGACCTTGGATGATCAGCCGTTGATCAAGCAGGGCAGGTCTGGTCTGGCCAGTCTGGGAATGAAGACAATGCAGGTGAAGGGAATCACCCAAGCCAGGAGAACTCAGAACTGTCCAGCTCCCTCACCCTTACCCCCAGGTAGTGCCCACCCCACACACTCCAACGCATCCATAACATCAACTCTCAGGGTCATATGGTCAACCCCCATCTCTTAGGGTTTGTTAGGATGCCTCTAACATACAGATCTGGACACCATCCTCTAATTCACTCTGATGAGAGTGGTTTGGTCCACAAGAAGGAGGAATTAGGAAGCCTGCTCTGCAGAAACACGCATACATAAACATGGGTACACGGGTGTGCATACACACATATAAACACACACATGCTGGAATTCTCTGGACATTTCCCCAACATTCTCCTTAAAACTGACTCTTTTCTTCCCTTTGATAAGCCAAGGCTTTGGCTTGAGGGCTCAATGTTCTAACATAAAAAAGCCACTGTTCAGCAGAAACACACATCAAAATCTGGAAGCCAGTAATGCTGAGAACCAACTCTGGCATTTAAGCAAAGCTCATGCACCCATGAATGTTTATAGGAAGATATGGAAGAAATCCCACTATGCAGAGAAACAGCTGGGTGTTTAAAAGCTTTGTTTATACTTTAGCATCTGCCTCAGGAATTTGACATGTTAAATAAACTCATTGCCACCCACCTTGTCCAAACTTTCATTGGAGAAATGTAAAAGGATTGACGATGGCAGGTAGACTCTGGTTCTTGAAGTCTCAACCTCATACCCCAAGGAGTCTTGTCCCCAACCCACCCCAACTTTTTTGAGGTTTTCTGCATCAAGGTTCAGCCTTGGTGTTAGGATCTGCTGTTGATCTTCAGAGAGCCCAAAGATCCTGTGGGTCCAAACCCACAGGAGATGGGGCAGTTAGAAACTCACAGATGGGTGGTGGCAGCTCAGATCATATCAAGGAAGTCATTCTTGGGGCTGGGTAGATCCATCCTCTCTGTGGCCAAGAGAGTGGTTTACTGTCCTGGACACACACACACCCGGAGTTTGCCAACCCTTGCCCCTCACCAGGATGTGAAGGCTGACCCTGTGAGACTCTGAGGGTCCCCTACCAGGCAGTTGTCACAACCAGCATGGGGAGGACAGGGAGTCTGGTTTGTCTCTCACTTTCCTTCCTCCCCATCAATGACCTTTTCCCCCCATGCTAACTGGGGGCACCCCAAAAGTCCTTAAAATGCCCTAAACCATCAAATCCCATCAAGCCTATGCCAGGCATCTTGGATCAGATGCACATTGAAGGGAACTAAACCCTAAGCCCCAGAGCAGAATTCCCAGCTGAGACTGCAGGGGTGGGTGGTGCTGTTAGGGCCCCATTCTGCCTAGAGGGCCTCATCACATCCCAGAGACTGAGCAGTGATCTAAGGGTGGGAGAGAAGTACTCTGACCACCCAGAGCCTAGGGAACTGCTCTAGAAATAAGTTCACCTCTCAGTGGGGAATCGTAGCCTCCTCGATTCAATCCCAACAGCCCTGCCAGGCTCATCTGCTGTCCCCACTACACGCCCCTCATTTGGCTCTCAGAGTCCTGCAACCTTCATGACACACAGCGTGGGGTTTCTTGTGCTGGCAGCCTCTGTGCCCTTGCCCATGCCTTTCCTCCTCCTGGAAGGCTCTTCCCTACCTGGAAAACACCTTCAAAGACCAGTCAACCATCACTTCTGATCTCTCCCTCACCTGCCTGAGTCCCTTCCTTGCCAAACTGAGGCGGCCCTTCCTTTCTCTGTTGCCTCATGGCTGCAATAGCCCTTTGTCTTGAATAAAAAATAGTGAGGATCTTTGAGCACATGGACCATCTGCCCTGGTGGACAGAGAGCCCCACAGGGACAAGGGTCAGGGCTGTGTCACCAGCCTGGGGCCAGGCACACTTAGATGGCACAATTCAGTTCACATAAAGAGAAGCTGTGCCACTTAATCATATCAGCGACGCTTCACCTGATACGGGAGAACAATTCTCTTCCACGTATCTGACTTGTTGGCCACAGATATAAAAAGGGCAGAAATCTCCTCCATCATCTGATCCAACCAAGAAAATGCCAAGTCAGCCGTAACAGCCAAAAACTCATCCTGTCTTTTCCATGTATCTACAGTCAAACAACCTTCAAACAAGCTCTGAACAAGCACCAAGTTGGAAACTTTTGATAAAGCCTCCTCTAGGTTTGCACAAATTTAAAGGATCCCCTATCTTGTCACTACTCATTTAAGAAAACCCATAGGAACAGATAAATTAGAGAGGCTTATTCACTTTTCAAAAGGCAGCTTAGAATTCCAGTTCCCCTGGAATAGCATTTCCTGAGCAGGCATTACCAATTTCTGCCACCATCTATTTACCATCTGTGCTGTTATTAATTTTATACTTTTCTTCATATTAACATTAAAATGGCTCTCCTTTATTTAAACTTAGCTTTGCTCTTTCAGTGCGTTTTATTTTTCCTAATATCCACTAAACCAAACAAAAATAATTGACTTGTCTAAAAGTCTGTGTACGACCCAGTATCATTTGTCTCCCGCTCATGGCTCGCTCGGGGTGGCCCCAGTTTGCTCCGCCTGCCTTCCAACATTGTGGACCAAAATGTCAACACTTCTGCTCCACTTGATTGGGGACTGGGCACAGCCGAGACAATGCCTGGCTTCCAGGCTCTCTGGATGACTCATCGACCTTGCCCAGCAGCTCCTGAGGGCCTGGCTAAGGAGGTTACTGTGAGCACAGTTTGCAAACACTGGAAGGCAGACGACAGAAGGGCAAAGCCAGGCTTTGTGCTCACTTCAGGGAATAACCACACCTGCCCCAGGCTCCCGCCTACTTGCTTTCCATTCTCTGATCCACTCATGCAGACAAGAGAATCAGCACAGGAAGCCTTTTCTCACAAAGATCCAAGAGCTGCAGGCCCTGTTAAAGGTGGGGCTGGAGAGCCTTGCCATCTCCTCGTGGGATGCCCAGGGACAGAGGCCATAGCAACAACAGCAGTAGCACCAGTAATAATGACAACTATAGCTTCTGAAGTCTTGTTGCCTGGGTGCCAGGCACATTTTATCAGAACCTGGCACCACACACCGCAAGGCTGGGGAGGAATAGAAAGTCTGCAATAATTATAACTGTGATTCACTGAGCACCTCCCCTGTATCCGGTTGGGATAAATGTTCTGCATACATTCACTTATTTAAGCCTCACATGACCTCTCAAGGTACTTATTACAGATAAGAATTTGTTTACAGAAGGGGAGCCCGAGGCTGACTGCTAAGTGAAGGGACAAGCCCAAGGTCATATGGCTCCTGGTTCCAACAGCCGGGAGAGCCCACACCCAGTCTATAGGGCTCCAGCAGCCATGTGGCCTCTGCTGCTCCTTGAAACCCACCTGAGACCAGCTTTCCCTAGCCACACTGCTGTCCTCAGGCAGACACTCTTGTCCATTTCACAGTGGCCAACAGAGACTGCACTCTCCCTGGCCATGAGCACCAGGCTGATGCTTCAGAGTTCCCCACCCACTGGGCCAGCAAGCTGCCAGGATCCTGGGGTTAGACTGGGTACTGAGATGGGAGTAAGAGGAGAGAAAGCTTGGCCAGAGAATTGTACTGGCAACCTCAGGGCTTCCCAAGAAGCCTTTATACGGGAGTCTTTTCCTTTCAAAGCAGCAGAATCAAGGGGGGTTGGCCAAGCACTATACGCCTTTGCCCAAGTGGCATGTTTGGATGCAGCTAATATCTTGCAGCAGGTGCCTTGGGGGCTCAGGCCGTGTTTGTGCTTGGTCAGGGGAGTCTGCAGTGTGGGGTTATTCAGAAAGGGGTTCGGCCTCTCTGAGAAACCCAGGTGCCCTGCAAGGCCCCACACACTCTGCCCCCCGCCTCCGTCTGCCTGTCCATCCTCATGCCCCACTGCTCCTCCACACAATCAGATTCTGACACATCTAGTCTGCTTTGTTGATCTTTCTATTAAATCCAGGACCACAGTAGTTTTATTATGACCATCTTAAAATACAACTCATTTTCAAAATCTCTTGGCCAGTCTCACCTGTTTCATTATTTTTCAACTAACATTTTTCTCATTCTAAATACAATATGTGTACATTGTACAAAAATTGGAAAATCTGAAAAGTATAAAGAACATATAAAATTGCTCAAATCCAACCACCCAGACATAAGCACATTAACATGTTAGTATATTTCCTTTCCTTCCTTCCATTTTTTTCTATGTCTCTGATTATTTTTAATTTAAAAAAAGTAATCATGCTATTTATATAGCTTGTAACCTGGTGTTTTCATTTAATACATTGTAAGCATTTTCTCATGTCATTTAATGATAGGAATCTTCAAAAACATGATTTCTAATGACCAAAGAGTATTCATCATATGGATGGGTCATGATTTAGTTAACTGTTACCATATTGTTGGATATTTTGGCTGTTTCCAATTTTTTCCATTAAATAATGCTATAACAAACACCTGAATATATAAGTCTGTATATGAATCTCTGATTCTTCCACAGGATAAATTCATAGAAGATGAATTGCTTGGCCCCCAGGTATGGATATTTTCTGGCTTTTGATACAAAGCATTTCAGAAACCTGGTTTAGCATACCAGTCCCTCACCTGCATATCAAAGTGCCCATTTTACTGTATCCTCAGCATCACTGGATCCTGTCATTTTAAAAACTGCTTTCCCTCTTGAAATATGAAAAATGATATATACTGTTTTAATGTACATTTTTTGAGTGTTAGTTAAGTTTGGCATTTTTCCATATGCTTACTGGCCTTCTCCTTTCTTCTTTGGTGGTTTGGTTATTCATGTCCTTTGCCCTTTTTACTATTGTACATTCATATTTTTCTTATTGAACTGTAAAAAATCTTACATTGGAAATATAGAAGATAATGTAAATATTCCTTCATATTGTCTTCTGGCTTTAAGATGGCAGTTTTGATGTTTATCCCTTTAATTCATCTGGAATGTATTTCGATGTATGGTCCATGACAGCGATTCCCATACTTTAATGTGAATCAAGTACCCTCACCCCACACAGGGTGGAGCTTAGGAACCTTCATTTTAAGCAGTGCTCCAAGGAATTCTGAAGCCTGGGGCCACACTTTGATAAACACTGACTCAGAGTAAGAAGCTAACTTTTTTTGGCAATAGATGAATTGTGCCAGCATATTTATTGAATAACCCTTCCTTACCAACTGCTGTGAAATACTAAATGAGAAACTGCGTTCCTACATCCACTTGGGTCTATTCTTAAGCTTTGTTTTATTCTGTTGATTTGTCTTTTTATTCTTGTGTCAGAACCATCATCTTATGACTATTAAGATCTTGGAATACACATAAATATCTAGACATATAAATCCCCCTACAACTCTTATTTTTCAAAATTTCCTTGACCATTCTTGCCAACTTCTTAATTACCAGACAACCTTTGTAAAGTTTCTCCAAAAAATCCATTTAGAATTTTGTTTAATATTCCCATAAACTGAGAACTTAATTTAGAGAAGTTAGTATAAAATAACAGCTAGTATTTATTGAGCTATTTCTATGTAGCAAGTTCTCCTTTAAGCACTTTCCACATATCAACTCACACCAATCTTATAAGGCAATTACTATTATAGATGAGAAAATTGAGGCCCAGAGATATCTGGCAACTTGACCAGGATTACACATTAGCAAGTAGTAAAGCTGGAACTTGGATCTAGGTAACGTAACTATAGCACTCTTTCTCAATCTTCACACAGCACTTTCTCACATACCTTCAAAATACGCACACTTCCAATTCATGAACATGGCATACTTTTCCACTGATTTAAATCATTGTTAATGACTTACATTAATGTTTTGTAGCTTTCAATACATAATTAATAAATGTTCAACATATTTCTTATTCAGTTTATTCCTAGGTATTTTATATGTTTAGACAACTAACATGAGCTTTTTGTATTAAGACTTTTCCAACTGGCTAGTGTTAATACATAGGAAAGCTACAGCATATAAAGTATTTATGTAGCCTGGTCACCTTACTGAACACTCTTACTAATGCTAATAATATTTCTATTGGTGCTTTTAAATTTTCTCATAAGATAATTATATAATTTAAAAATAATTACAATTTTGTTCTATTTTTCAATAGCTATACCTTTTGTTTTATGATTTCATGCCTTATTGCATGGTGTGATATTAAATAGAAGAGGTGAGAGAGAAACATTCTTATCATATTGCTTGTTTTAATGGGAATGTCTCTATTGTTTCTCTATTTTGTACAATGTTGACTGTTGTCTAGATGGTTTAGACAGATAGTCTATATCATGTTATAGAAACATTCTCTGCACCACAGCACTTTAAAATTTTAACTATTTCTGATAAAAATCTTTCTAAAATTTATTGACTTCTGTCTTCTTTAAATGGAAGATTTAGAACATAATTTTCCTTGAGGATTCATAATTACTGACTGCACATCCATTACTGTAATATTTTAAGACACATGGAATTCTCTTGCCCCCATATTAATTATATCCACCAACACTATGTTTCTTGAAATCAGATCTCTGCTTTTTTTTTTTTTTTTTTTTTTTTTTTTGCGGTACACAGGCCTCTCATTGTTGTGGCCTCTCCCGTTGCGGAGCACAGGCTCCAGATGCGCAGGCTCAGTGGCCATGGCTCACGGGCCCAGCCGCTCCGCAGCATGTGGGATCCTCCCGGACCGGGGCACGAACCCGTGTCCCCTGCAACGGCAGGCGGACTCTCAACCACTGCGCCACCAGGGAAGCCCAGATCTCTGCTTTTTTATGTTTCTTTTCTGTGCTATTAGGTTGTCACTTCTTGCTTTTGTCAAAGTATCAGTCTCTACTATTCCTCTTTATCCTTCTAATTTTTTGTAGACATACAAATTAGAAAACTCTACTTTTTAAAGTTATGTATAAAGTGAAAATAAGCTCTGAGAAAGCAATTTCTTTATGAGAAAGAGTGAAAGTGTTATTAGATAATAAATCTTGAGCCATTTTGACTGCTAATTAAACTTCTCCTGTATTCAATGGCTGTCAGCTCTGCTCTGGAGAGGAGAGGATTCCAGGTAGCTGAAGCATTATTATATCCGTAGGCAGGAAAGTAAACATAAACATGCTTTAAGAACTTGAACAACAAAACAGGAGTAAAGCAGGCAGTTATTAAATAAAGACCTCATTCTACAATCATTCAGTGGTCTTTCTATAAACTCATTGGAAGTTTTCGTCCTAATATATGATGAAAGTTACTCTGATCAATGTGCTCACTACCTGGGCAAGGGCACAGAAGGGGAATGATAACCTATTGGGGCAAGCGAATCATCTTTGTAATATATACTCCACACATTAAAATATCGATGCAGCATCAGGCTCTACGCTGGGAACTCTAGGGATATATAATCCTGTAAGAGAATTGAACCTGCACACAAATAATTATAATAAAAGTCAGCACATGAGCAAGGCTTGGGGCTGCAATTTTCAGGCCCAAAGAAACACATTTAGTCAGCTTAGGAAGGAATGTCAGAGAGGGGAAGGGGCACCCCTGTCACATGTGAGAAGAAAGGCCATGGACATGTCTGGGCCTGTGTGAGTGGATGTCCGGGGTCATCATGCTCCCCTTTCCTGGGCTGTCGAGGCTGGCGCTGGCCCCAGGCCCATCCTCAGTTCCAGCCCTGGCTTGTTTTCTTGGCACCTGGAAGATTCTACATATCCCTCCTCATACACCAGTCTTACTTTGGTTACCAAATGGCCTACAGATATTTACTTTAAATAACTATCCATACTTTTAAATAACTGAGCTTTTCATTGAAAAGTAGTATATGCACATGGTAAAAAAAAAAAAATCAAATGGTACAAATAGGTATGCAGTTAAAAGCAATTCTCTTGCTTACCCCAGCCCCCCAGCCTCACTTCTCAGGTACAAGCACCAGCTTCTGGTGTCTCCTAGAGATGTCTGCCCATGTGTGGGCATATGAATATATACACATCCCTTTTAAACAGATGATAAGTTAGACACCTTGTTCTGCGCCTTGCTGTTTCCACCTAATTATCTCTCTTGGAGACGAGGTTAATCCTTAACCCGATGGACTCAGACTACCTCCCGTGATCCTTGTAAACAAAGGTGATCTGTAAACCACGTGCCGGGCATGGTGAGGGGACTTATCGTATGTCCCTCTGCCTGGAACGTGATTCTGCAACTGCATAGCTGTCTCCTATGCTCAGGTCTTAGTGCAAATGTTACCCTAAAGATGAGTCTTCTTGGATCCCTTATTTAAGAAATACCTGCTTCTCCTACCCAGGTATATTCTCTCTCTCAGAACCATGCATGTTTTCTTTACAACACTTACAGCATATCCAACCACTTTATTTGCCTATTTATTGCTTCACCATCAGTCAGTCTCTTTCCATGAAACAGCAGCTCCGTGAGGGCAGAGGCTACCATTGTTTCAGTCACTGTTGTGTTCCTGGCACCTACCATGCACTGCCACATGACAGGTGCTCAGCACATATTTGGTGAGTAAATAAAGTAATGTTATGACTTTTCAAAGCTCCTTTGCTTCCCACCTGAGGGATAGATGATGCGGTATGAGATCATCGGGGTAAGGATTAACCCCAATTTACTGACAGAAAAACAGGTTTGGGGAAGAAGCATAACTTGTCCAAGATTTCACTGGGTCAGTGGTGGAGCTAGCACTTGAGTCAGACATTGTGACTCAAGACCCAGGCCCCGGGGGTTTCCCTGGTGGTGCAGTGGTTGAGAATCTGCCTGCCAACACAGGGGACACAGGTTCGAGCCCTGGTCTGGGAAGATCCCACATGCCGCGGAGCAACTAGGCCCGTGAGCCACAACTACTGAGTCTGCGTGTTTGGAGCCTGTGCTCTGCAACAAGAGAGGCCGCGATAGTGAGAGGCCCACGCACCGCGATGAAGAGTGGTCCCCGCTTGCCGCAACTAGAGAAAGCCCATGAGCAGCAAGGAAAACTTAATGCAGCCAAAAATAAATACATTTAAAATAAATAAATAAATAAAATAAACCAACTCCACCTCCTTCCTCCACTGTGGGCAGTGCATAACTACCAAAGTAGAAACGGGCCCCTTTGGAAGTCACAGATGAACTTCTACTAGGAACTAACAAGTCAATATTCAGTTAGAAATACTGAGCTAAAGAATTTCTCACTCTGTACCTAATAAAATATCCTGTGTGTAACTTATTTCATATAGAAGCAGAAAAACATACAATCGACAGATGCACGCATACTCCTCTTCCAAAGCTATCACCAATAGAATGTGTACTGTACTCTTCTCTGATCATAGCATGTCTCATTCTGTAGTGTGGCTTTTGGGGGTCTCTCCTCCTAGAGGTGAGAATCGGTGCTGTCTTCATCACTATTATACTTCACCTCTTCAGAGTGCCTGGCATGAGCAAGTGTTCAAATTCCATGAATGGATGGATGATGGACAGATGGGTGCCTGGATGGCTGAATGCTTGGTTGGAAGGGTACATACATGGATAGGAGCATGCATGAACACAAGCATAGTTGCATGGAAATGAGCTGATCTCCTTTGATGGAGGATTAGCTATATTTACAAATCTATTTAGAACTTAATAAGTGGGTCATGATTAAGCTTGGCCTTTTATACCTAATTTTTCTCTATTGATAATTCAAATGTTACAGTGCAAAAAAAAAAAAAATAGGAGAAAGAAAGGATCTGGAGAACATGCTAACCCAAGCCAGTGAATATGGTGAATGCAGGAACCTGAGCTTCTGAGAAGCAGCCCCTCTGAAGGCAGCCCCAGGCATGAGAAGGAGAAGGAGACAAGCCAACTTGGTGGACACCTAGAAGTCCTAGGGTCCAGGCCAAGTCCAGGAGTTGTCAAGCCAGGACACACGGTGCAGAGAGGGGTTGAGGGGAACACAGAGGGAACAGAAGAGAATTGCGGGTTTTGCCAGCAAGGAATTCTAATTCACTTCTCTTACGAGCCACAGTGGTAATTTCATCCATTTTATAGTGCCTCTGAACTATAAAAGCAAACCAAGTACGTGTTAAACCAAGTACATGTTTTCCAGGCCTGGAAAACCTCTCCTTTATGGTTAGGGAGGTTTGTTCAGAGGCTACAAAAACAAAGGCACCTTGGATAGTGATGCTATTTTTCCAAAGAAATCCCTTGCTGATCTTTTGTTGAGCTCACACCCCAGCAAATTTCTCTTGCCCTGGGAGACAGCATGACCTGTGTACTAGGGAAGGCAATGAAATCCTGGGTGTTTAGGAGTCAAAAGAGCTAGGTTCTAGTTCAGAGCTTGTCACTCATAGGATGGGGACCCTCAGCCAAGCCACTCAACTTCTCTGAGTCTTGGATTCTTACCTCCTAAACAAACCTGACAATGTTGCTGGCCCACAGGTAGTGCTGAGGATGAAAAGAGCCTGCCTTGGAGCCCAGATGGTCACTGGGTGACCTTGAAGTACTCTTACTCCGCAGATATACAGTGGTGTCATGTGTCTATTTACAGGATTAAAAACCAGATATGGTTTGTCTGCAGATAAATGCTTCTCAGATATTTTAAATGAAAAGTTGAAAAACAGTCAGATCCTACCAAATTATTACAATTTCTGAGGGCTCACATTAATTTTGAGTTTAACCCAAATTAACATATTCCACTGCTTTGTGAAGGCAGACCTACAACTCAGACCACAGCCCTCAGTCCTGAAAACGTGGACATTTTCTGTGGAAGAAAAATGTAAGACTGATAGAGTATGAACCACGGCAAACAACCAGGTCTCTGCCCAGACACAGGCCCAGACCTGACTTAATTGCATGTTAATACAATTCCAGGTGAAAGATCTTTGAGCCAATCCACCCTGGCTAAAGGGTCAGATTTTTTTCTTTCCCCTGGGGCTGAAATTGTTCTCACAGCCCTCTGCAGTGGATTGCTTAGGAGAGAACCTAGCCCACCGTGGGTACTCAACACACATTTCTTGAACTGAATCTTAAATCTGAAAATAATATGTATTTTATGAAACACTGGCTTCAACCAGCAAACTTCTCTTTGACAATACCCCTCCCAAGCCAGGTGTCTATCTCCCCAAATGTGCATTTTTTCTGGCAACACAGATATTTCTCTGCTCATTTCTGGTGCTGTGGTAAAATCAGCATCTTTGCCAAGGAGCAGTCAAGACAAAGCAGAATAGTCGCACCCAGTCCGAGACTTTCCATTGGCTTCAAACTCAGGACAATTTTCAAGTTTAAGTTCACTACCAATTTCAAAGATGTGTTTCAGGATGGTCAAACTCCAAGCAAGAAAGTCAGGCAATGACAGTAAAGATGTTAAATGCTCATGTTTCTGGAAAGCAAGTACCAAGGTAATCTCAATCAGGAGTATCCACTGTTTACATGGACACCTGCAGCATTTTTGCAGGGGATGGGGGCCATCCGGGAGGATGAGACCCTAGAAAAGGTACCTCCTAGCCACAGACAAGGATGTCAACCAGGCAGTTCCCAAACCTTCCCACCTTTTTATCAGAAGATAAAAAGCCTTTGGATGTTTCCAAACAAGAACTCCCAACCTTTCAGAGACTCACACTACTCTTACTACTTAGAACTGATCTTATAATGGGAGTGGGGCTGTGAGGAGAGAGCCTGGCACGGGGGAGCAGCCTTTGATTTGTAGTTTTAATAGGATTTGTTAAAATTATGAAGTAATCGATGTTCATTGCACAAAACAGAGAAAAGAGAGAATGCTATAAATAAAATCAAAACCATCCACATTTCCATAACATAGAGATAATTAATACTAACATTTACATAAAAGCATAAATATATAAATCAAATTAGTGGCATCATGTATATAATTTTGCATCCCACAGTTCTCACCTAAAATTACTCAAGAGCATTTTCCAATGGCATTGAATGTTTATATTTCATGAACACCCACATAGCACTTACTCTGTACCAGAGACTGTTCTAAGTGCTTCACAAGCATTAACTCCTCACAGCAGGCCTTGAGGTAAGAATTATTATTATCCCATCTGCAGTTGGGGGCACTGAGGGATCACAGAGCAGGCAAGTGGCAGAGCTGGAGTTCACACCCAGCTGTCTCGCTCCACAGGCCAAGCCCTTGACCATCATGCTGGCTGCCTCTGCAGTCTCTGGAAACCTGACTTTTTGAGTCCATAATATTCTGGCTTGGTCTCCCATGACTGCGGCAGTGCCACCTCAAAGTCCCTTCCCTTCAGCAGTTTGAGTTATTCTTTTACCGATTGTAGGTAAAGGCAAAAAGGATCCTGTATATCAGGTGCCTCAACGGTTGACTTCAAGGTTGGGGTGGGACCCACTGGGACAGGCTATTTATAGAGAACGGGGGAAACACTGCCAAAGAAATACCCCTTGTAAGAGCATTAGCTGTGTGACCCCTGGCCTCTGGCACCTCGGTGCCCCAGGGAATGGCTGCTTCTCTACCTACTTGCTCCGGCAAGTCGCTTGATTTGCCTGAGCCTCATTTCTCATCGCTAAAACAGGGGCACTTATACCTACCTGACAGGATGTCTGTGAGGCATAAGGAGACAGATAGATAAACCTGAAGTACCCGGCCCTGGGCCAAGTACAAGGCTGTTTTGTTTTTATTTTTAATTTATCTGTTGATTCAGGTCCATATCCACTCATGCCTTGTTCACTGGGATGGGAAGGACAGACTCTACAGTCAGACAGGCTGGGATGGACTTTTGGCCCTGCCGCTTCCTATAGCTGTGGGACTTTGGTCAAGTTTCTTACCTATTCTGGGGCTTCCCTGGTGGCGCAGTGGTTGAGAGTCCGCCTGCCAATGCAGGGGACACGGGTTTGAGTCCTGGTCTGGGAAGATCCCACATGCCGCAGAGCGGCGGGGCCCGTGAGCCATGGCTGCTGAGCCTGCGCGCCTGGAGCCTGTGCTCCGCAGCAAGAGAGGCTGCGACAGTGAGAGGACCGCACACCGTGATGAAGAGTGGCCCCCGCTCGCCGCAACTAGAGAAAGTCCTCGCACAGAAACAAAGACCCAACACAGCCAAAAAAAAAGTTTCTTACCTACTCTGAACCTCTGTTTCCTCTTCTGTGTGATGGGCATAATAATGAAAGCCACCACACAGGGTTACTGTGAGGATTCAATGAGATAATGCACATCAAAGAACTTAGCCTCTAGCAAGGACTCAATAAGTCACAGCCGTGTATCATTTCTTGTCTCATTTTCCACAATCTCTGCTTTCCTCTGTACTCATTTCATTTGCCTCTCCATTGAGGTGGAGGCAGGAAGGGACCAGAGGAATGGCCAGCCAGGCCTCAGTCTGTGACATAAGAACCCTCAAGGAACTGGTCACCTTCCACTTCCTTCTCCCACTTCACAGCTGAGACAACCTGACAGGGTGTGCCTGGTCACCGTCACAAAGCACTGCACTGGAAGAGGGGCTATGGGGGCCTCTTCCAGCACCCAGAGAACCATTAGGATCTTATTTCTAAAGAAACCACCTTCTCCTTTCATCAAGCACTTCTGGGGTGCTCTGTCCTGCCAGAGACTGGAACGAGGCTGGAACACGTGTTTCTGAAGCCCCCTTTCCTTGGGTCCTAAGTGAAGTATGCAGGAAACTGGCTGTTACCTCCCAAGCTTACCAGCTTCAAGGGATAAGTCTCCCTGGGGGTCTGAGCTGGCGTGCCCCCCAGAGATCCCCCCACCAGCAGCCCCAGCTCCAGGGAGGGGCAATCTGGAGTGACACGCCAGGGCAGGGCTGGGCCTCCTGGGAGGTGGGCCTGACACTTCAGTGTTTCCACTCAGCCCTGGGGCTGCAAGGGAGGAACGGGATGCTCCTCAGAGCCAGCCTGGTAATTGCAAGAGGCATTGAGCTTAATCAGGCTAATCGTCTGCCTGAAGCCATTCACCTTCAACCTCCAAAAAACATCTTCGGGGAAAAAAATCTCACAGCAGCTGTGGGGCTGGAGGGTGAGGTGGAGGATGAGGGAGCTGGAGTCTAGAATTCTTAAGAGGAGTCTTAGTGTGCAGAGCTAACCAACGAAATCTCTGCCCAAAACAGGCCAAAAGGGGGACTTCTCAGCCGTTAGTCCCAAGTCAGGATCTGGGCCTGGGCTGCAGGCTGGGGGGCTTGTGTGGTTTCCCTCTGAGCCTATTTGACTTGGTCAGTGGAGATCTGACCAAGGGAACTGCTGTGCCTATGCTCCTTCCCACGGGTTCCCACAGGTTTACTTCCGCCAGCTGTTTTGCCCCCATAGCAGTGGCCTCCTGTGGGCCAGGGCTGAACGGACAGACAGTGGTGTTTGATTTCGTGTAACTGACCACCTGACCGTCAGACAGAAAGATTTATCAGACTGGGTGGAATGGATCTTTACTCAGAAAACTGCATGCAGGGGGTTGACGGCTACAAAGCTGAGCTGAGAACGAGCAGTCCTTTGCAACAGGAAAAAAACAAACCACCTACTAGCAGCTAAGTAGAATCCCAAACCCCATAACTCAAAGGCTCTAGGGAGTAGAGGTACAAGAGGCCAAACCACTGTGCATAAACCCTTTCCTGCGACTGGGGTGTGGGGAATGAATCTGGAAGCTGGCTCCACCCCCAGATCTTCATAAGTCCACCCATCTTCAGTAAAAATCTCATTGAATCAAATCTCATCCAGAATTCATGATA
The DNA here is from genome assembly GCF_025265405.1 of Mesoplodon densirostris. Taxonomy (NCBI): domain Eukaryota; kingdom Metazoa; phylum Chordata; class Mammalia; order Artiodactyla; family Ziphiidae; genus Mesoplodon; species Mesoplodon densirostris. Next base: position 115,489,041 of record NC_082663.1, on the reverse strand, counting down.
AATTGGATATGGAAAGCCTGAATACTTCCTTTGTAATGGTTTAGGGACAGCACACTAGTGAATGCAATCGTGGGGCAATGTTTAGGCTCGAGTCTTCTCAGGCCCTTCAGCAGCACACACTAGTATATGAAGAGCTAGACATCAATAATCCTCTTTTGTCCATCAGAGCTGACTCTGGCCATTAGAGCCTCACTCTATTGGTTGTGGGCCCTTTGCAGAAAGTCAGAAGCAGGAAGTTTATGGATCGATGCCAGCCAGGCACTGGAAGCACTAATCCTCTGTGCTCCTACTAAGTGGCAGGCCCTGGGCAGGGTGATTGACACTGAAGCCACACATCACAATAAACCCACGGGGCGGACATTGTTGACCCGGATTTACAAAAAGAAGAAACCAAGGTCCAGACACATGACATTACCTCCTGGGGTCACTGAGCAAGTGAGCACGCTGCTGGATTCAAACTCAGGTCAGAGCCTGCACACGCGGCACCCCTGGGGACTCAGTAGCGGGGCTTCCTGTGGCCCAGCTGGGCCCTTGCGCTGGCAGCTGGGGGCGCTGGACAGACTGAAGGGGCCACTGAGCAGCCTGCTGTCCCTACGGCCCAGCAGGAAAGGGCAAGGGCCCAGTGGAGCTGGGAGCCCGCCAGGCAGAGCTGCAAGGAAGCTGAATGCATGGGGAGGGAGGTTTGTCTCTTCAGAGACCGTATAACCCGTGGGCTCCCGTCAAGAAGAGGAGAGGGAAGAACCACACTTTCTTCTGAGTTAGACAAGGTAAAGACAAAACCTCCCAGCACACATGGCCTGCGCAAGGGTAGAAGAACATTTCCCTGGAAGCTTCCCAGGCATGTCCAGGAAGGCAGAGAATGAGGAAAAGCCAGATTCCCCAGGCAGGGCAGCAGGAGGTACCACGGGAGAGAGCAGCCCTCAGCAGTGACGACCCCTCCCGTGTGCATAAAACACTACGCACAGTTTCTACGTGGCGCCCACCACAGCCCCACAACGACACTGGGCAGCCAGAGGCCGTGATTACAGATGAAGACCTTGGTGCCCAAAGCCATTAAATGACCCACCCGCCCCCCCATGGATGGGTGACCCCAGCCAGCAGTCAGAACCTCCCCAGGTCATTCCCACCCCCAGTGGTCAGCCCTTTGTTCTTGGTGCCTTCTTCTGCGGTTGGTTTTTTAACTTCCCACCTACATGACCAACTCTGTGAAGCCAGGGAAGGGATAATTTGTTCATTCACTCATTCAGTCGGTCAGTCAGTCAGTCAACAAACACTTGAGTGTCTACTATGTACTAGACACTGCGCTTGGTGCTGGGGCTACTATAGTGAAAAAACAGACAGTCCCTGCAGGGGAAGGCACTCCAGGCAGGGGGAACAGGAGGGCAGGAGTGGGGGCTACAAAGGGGTAGGAGCGAGTGCGAGGTTAGTGGCGGAGACAGCATGGGGGCAAGATCCTGTGCAGGCACCAGCCAATGAAGGGGAGGAGAAGAGGTGTTCCCTTCCAGCCCAGCCACTCCATCTGGGGGAGTCCAGCTGGGTCCTGGGGTACACCTCCTCAGGGGACCCCAGCACCACTGTCCCTGAGCTGGGGATCCTCAAATCAACAAACCGACATCCTCAGGACTTGGGCATGGGGCAGCAGAGAAGGCAAGGACGAGGACCCTGCCCACGTGGAGAAGGAGGGCCACCTGACTCACCTACTCCCTACACTGCTCCACGTGGAGCGTCCCAGCCATCGCCACATCAGCACCAGAGCGTCAAGGCCCTGGAAGGGCCTCATCTGCCTTATTACTTTAACCTACTTTTAACCAAAAACCACACCCAAAGACAAGTTCCCAGCATGAGAAGCTGTATAATGAGCCCAGCAGAGGTATCCTTGACAACTCCAACACAGCACAAGTGCTGAGTGATATACTGAGCCCTGAGGCGGTTGGCCAAGGGAGAAAGGAAAATGGAGAAATACAAATGGATTTTTTTTCCTTAGATACGTCCTGGCAGGGACAGACAGGAATAGACTCCTCTTCCCAAGGTCATTGCCATGTACTGACTTTCCCCAAGTTTCTGAAGCTCCACGAGTTTCCCTGAGAGGCAGTCCCATTCTGGACAGGCCTGTGAGTGCTAGAGGCCGGGGTTGAGGCTGTGCCCTCTGATTCCCAGCACAGACACAGGCCACAGGTGGTGCCAAGGAAGATAAAATTAACAAGGGCATGAATGCTGGAAGGAAGGAGTGACAAGCAACTTATTGGGCTGGTCTGTGGTCAGGAATGAGGGCTGGGCAGGGGCAACACACAGCCAGAGAGGCGAAAGCACCCTTAATACCAGCAGTGCTGGCTGTGTCCTCCCAGCCTCAGTTTCCCCAGCAGCCCATCTGCCTCAAGCGATTCTGGACCCTGATGAGTGACGAGGGGCAGGGGTACCTGCAGAGCCCAACCCAGCACGATAGCACCCAGCCTGTGTGTGGTGAGGAAGAGGAAGAAAAGAGAGCAATAGGTGCTCTGAATACAGCAAACCCCAAAGGCTCCCCACCAGAACCTGGTCGGAAGGGGGCACCCCAGGAGCCATCAGGTCTAGGAATCCAACTCAGACGGCCTGGGAGGGATGTGCACAGCTATATAATCAGATAGCGGTCCCCCAAATGAGAAGTACGCATGGTCGTTCAGGTGCGAGCCCTTCTGGCTGTCCCTGTGCAAGAGGGGCCCTTGCCAAGCATGTAGTCCCTCTGGCACCATGGTTCCAGGAGTGAAATTAATAGCGGTTATAGTAACTCCACCATGTATTCTCCCTCTCTCTGCCCTGGACCTCATCTGGAGCCTACTTTCCCCCGTGGGCACCACCTCCCCACGGCCCTCTTGCATGGAGGTACTTCTTTCTGCATTGGTAGGTGGCTCCGAGCTGTCTTCACTCCCAGGGCTGCTTCCAGATCAGACTCCTCTGTCAGCACCCCAAGCTCCCGTCCATCTGAGGCTTCTGTGGTCTAGTCCTCCTCTCCTAGGAAAGGTCATCTACCTACTTCCTCCACACCTCCTCTTTCACTGGAGATGTGGGCAGGGGACATCCAGGATGACCTCAGCCTCCGTGGATGCCATCGACTACTTGACCTCCTTGTTGCTGGTGGCCTTCGCCCACATGCCTCCCAGCCAGCCACACCCTGCACGCTGTCAAACCCCAGACTCACTCTGTCTTCCCGATCACCAACTCAGATACCCCACCCTTTGTCCCCCAGCCCTCAGTGTCCTTCACCTGCCTGGGGGAGCCCTGACCCTGGAGCCACTCCTGACATGGACCCTGCCACAGAGCCCTCCAGTGAACCCCAAGTCTCACTGTGAGCTGCCTGGGGTGCTCCTGCAGTCCCATAAGTCAACACTCTCACTCATCACAGCTCTCCTCCACCCTCTGCTCTCAGGCTTCCCCCACATCCTGCCGCCTTCCTGCCAGCTGCAGACCTACCCTGACCTCATGGAGAAAATATCCAAGTTTTCACTCAACAATTATTGATTTAATATTCAGAACATGTGCAAGGTAATATCCTCAGCACTGGCTGATATAGCAGCGAACACAACAGAAAAAAAACCCTATCCTCTTGGAGCTTACAGCCAAGTGGCGGAAGTGAAACAATAGAAAGATAAAATAAGTAGTACAGGAGGACAAGGGCTAAGGGGAAGTGCTAGGACTGAGGACAGAAATGCATAGACAGGCGCTCCCTTCTTACCTGCCACCTGGGTATGCACCTGCATGGTGCCCCGTGGCCTCCTCATGGCCTCCTGCCCCCAAACTCAGCACCTCTCTCCAGCCCGAGGGCAGTCTCACTCCTGAGCTCTGGGTCCCTGCTCTCCCCACTTCTGGGGGGCAGGGAGTAACTCCCTCATCAGCTTTTATCTCTTGGCAACATTTCCAACTCTCCATCTGTCCTGTCTCCTCCCCTTAAACATGCTCAGGTCCTGCTCACTCACAGAGAAACAAGAGGACACAACTCTCCTCAAAGCCCATTTCTCCACCTTCCCTCAGCCTGGTGCCCGCTCTCCTCCCATCAAAGCTAGGGTACTTCAAAGAGTTGCTTACAATCCCTTGCTGTCCACCTCCACTTTGCTGAAGGCTGGCTCTGTCCCCACCACTGCCCTGACATTGTTCTTGCTAAGGTCACTGACAGCTTCTTGTGGCCACTTCTGACCTCTCAGCAATGTCTGCCCTGGAACGTCCAGCTCCGTTGCAGGAGCACCGTCGTGAGAAAGGCGTACCCAGTGATAAAGAGTCCACGCTCTTGAGTCCGGCCGTCTGGAGCTGGCAGTCCTACCTCTGCCACTTGCTAGCTGCTGCTTTAACATCCTCCTCTGTGGAATGGGGCTAGCACTCTCGCGGGCCTCACCAGGTTGCCATTAGGCTGAAAGTTTGTGTGGGGCACCCACTGCTTCCTGGTATATAAAGAAAATGGTCATCGATGTAATCTCAAGACCACCAAACTCTGGGCCCCCCAGGACGAAGCTGAGGTTTGCGTGTCAAAGGAGCAGCTCTTTCATCAGTAACAGGGAAACTGGAACATTGCTTACAAGACAGCTATTGGGAAAATGCCAAACCAGGAGATAGAACTGTTCTGGAGAGAGTGGAAGGGGTAGGGCTCCAAGCAGGCCGCTGGCCAGGAGGAAGACTAGAGAGTGGGAGAGTCCTCCACTGAGATGGACCAGCTCTGCAGAGGCCCCCCCAAGTCACCATCTCTGCGTGCCTTTCCTGCTTACCCACCTATGGAGACCCCATGGCACTTTCCAGTCCTTGCTTGTAGCACTGAACCTGCCCCTTTTTTCTCTTACTGTCACTTAGACTTGTCTTCTCTTCCTCCCTGGCTATACATCCCCAGGGTGCAGGTCTCAAGTTTACCTAAAGATACACCATCTGCAGCCCCGCCAGAGCCTGGTGCTCCGGGAAAGCAGGTGCCCGAGGACATCACTGAACTGACCAGGGGACAGGTGGAGAAGAAGCCCAGATGGAGTAACAGTCAGGGAAGAGGTTTCTTAACTGACAGAGAGGCTGAGCCAGCAACAGACCAAGGGAGATGGGGATGGTGGATGAAAATGAGAAAGTTCTGGTCTTGCACCCAATACCCTCTTTGGGGAGCCATCATACTTGATGTTAAAGGGGCAGAGGAACCCTGCAAAGGGATAGGAGCCGGGAACATGCCCGGGAGGTCATGGCAGACTGCACTGGGAGGCAGCCTCAAGGGAGTGCTGCGGGATGACCCAGAGATTCCAGGGGCAGAGGTAGGAAAGGCATCCCGGCCAGGGGCAACATGGACTAGAGAGGCTTGGGCATGTGAGTGCATGGGGTGTTCAGAGAACCACAGGGCCTGGAAGGTTGAATGGAGTATGGCAAGGCAGATGAGGCCAGGAGGCCATGAGGCTAGAGGCATCAGGCAAAAGGGCCCTGGGGCCAGGCCCTGAACATGGTTCCACCTGGAGACCAGGAAGCCACTCAGGAGCTTGAAGCAGGGGAGTGAGTGGCAAAATTTGTGTTTAAGAAAGATGTGCAGGCTGTCAGGTGCACAACGGCTTAAGGGACAAGCTTGGAATCTGGGAGACCAGGGAGAAGGCAGTCACACGATCCAGCTCAGAGATTCTGATGAAGCCTTGACCTAGGACTGTGGCAATAGGGTGAAGGGACGGGTGTGACATTGCAGGCACTGTACAAGGCTTGGTGGTTGATTGAGGCAAGCACGTTGGTAGTGAGGGAGAAGAGGAAATCAGAGGAACCCAAGTTCCCGGCGCGGGCAATATGGTGGAGGGAGACATGATGACACCATTACATGAAATGGTTCTTCAGGGAGAACCACTGGGCAGCGGAGGCCCCCAAAGAGAAAGGTAAACCTTAACAGTGTCTCACGGGGGCTGATCAAATTAGTGAGTCCTGAAGCCAGGCTGCCTGAAAAGGCCAGGATGATGGTGATGATGATGATGATGATAATAATAGTATCATCAAATATTTTGAGCAATTGCAACCAGACTAATGGTCACTTTGTATTGGATTCTGTGGATTGGTTCTCTCCAACTCTGTTCCACTCTTCTTCTAGTTGGGGAGGTTGGAAAGCCAAAAGGTTTCCCACATTCTTGCAGCTAGGGTTGAGGAATTCAATGAGGTTCTGCCACTTGGATGCACTCACACCAGATCTGGAAAGCAGAAGAGAGGTGGAGGCTAGCCTCCCATCACTTTTGGCTGTTTCTATCAGTAAGCGAGGTCCTGGAAAACTGGGGTTTCTTTGCGGCTGACTCCAGCGTTCATTCTGCAGCTTCCTGGTTGTTGAGAGGCTATTGTGGTGGTGGCAGGGGCAGCAGTGGTGGCTTCCTGGTACCTGGATCCCAGCTATAAGAATGAGTCCTGTGCTCTTAACTCCAGTGTCAGAGGAAGGATAGAAGCAGGTAGCCCTACCCTGGAGGGTCAGTTCTGAATTGTCCCAGGAATCCTTCCAGAGGCCCATCATGACCTGCTCCTCTGGCCCTCCCAACAGTGTTGTAGGACCTCATTCTCTGTATCAAATCTACTCTTGCTCAAAGTCAGTAACTTGGCTTCTGTTTCCAGTATTGAATCGAGACACACACACACATATATATATGTGCCTGGCAGTCCTCTATGGGCGTTAAACACATTAGCTCATTTAATCCACAAAATAACCTTCCAAGGTTAAGTACGACCTTGGGCAAGTCACTTACTCTCTGTGAACTCATTTCCCCTACTGCAAACTGGCGTTATAATAGCCCTGCTCCGTTGTGCTAAGCACTACATTTGGGGCTTTTACATGCATTATCCCCTCACAACAGACCTACTATTAGCTCTTTTTTCAAAAGAGGACTAAGTCATAGAGATGTTAAGTCATCCACAGAAGGTCACACAGCTAGTCAGTGGCAGAGCTGGATCTCAGCCCACTGCCAAATGCACCCCCAACCACTATACTACACTGCACTGATGGGAAGCAGATTGTGACACTGTCTCCTGGAGGATGCCACGTGGGCATGTCTTTTCAGAGCTTCCAATGGGCAGGGGGAGGAGCAGACAGAGGAGAGGGGAGGGGATGTCTGCTGGGATAGGCACCCTTTCCAAAGACTGGTGCAAAAGACATGGGGAGAACACTCAGGTGGGTCAATCTAGTTAAAAGTCAAAAATCTAGTCATCTTGCTTAGCAGATGACACAGATGAGAAAATTTCCCCTGTCCTTCTTAAAGAATGGGGAGGATGGTACCTGGAGATTATGGGCAAAGGGGGCTGATGACCAGTCACTCCTTGGCACCTCCACAGCTGAGCTTGTCAGGTCATTTCCTTCCCCACAGAGACCACTTGGATGGTGAAGTGAGAGGAAGAGATTCAAGATATTTGACTTTGAGGGCTACAGAGGCTAACCCTTTGGGCCCAAATTAAGGCCCTCCCTCTGGTGGGACAGGGGGACACAGTTTTGCTGGTGAGCCCCTGTTAATCTTTTTCCTCCCTCCAGAGATTTCTCCTAGGCTGCTTAGCCTATGAGTGAAGTGATGTGTCTTGTGTATAAGTTCAACACCTATAATTTGCAGGGAGTTAATTACCTTCATACTTTGGTCTGGTGGAGTTCCATCTCTATGGTTACCAGCTGAATATAAACAGTTATCACCTGTCTCTTTTACATAAAATATTCTTGAAAAATACCACTAGGGCTCTAATCATGGAAATCAAATATATAGAATATTCAGAGAATCTTTTTAAAATTTTTATATGAAATGTCTCTCCACACAAAAATCTATAAAATTGGGTAACCACTTGGCTATAAATAATAATTCAAGGATTGCTTCAGCTTACTTTTTCAGCCCTAGCCTCCAGTGAGTGCATCAGATCTCCTTAAGTGAGGCAGGTCTGGTGAGGGTAAGGGCCTGGCTGAGTGACAGGTGGAAGGTGCCCAGAAAATGGTATCTAGCATCTGATGATGTTCACTCTGGGGGTTCCAGAGTGGGGGAGACTGGTCCCCCCCTCAGAGGGACGCTTCAGGTAAGTGACCATTTAATCCTTGTGCTTACTGATTGTGCCTGCCGGGGGCCTTATGCTGATGCCTGTGTGAATAGATGCAACCATGTTGAATGAAAGAATGATGATGAAAGCTAACATGTATGGAAAGTGTAGTGTGTGCCAGTCACTGTATCATGCATTGTACTAGTATTTCCTCATGTAGTCCTCACAATATCACTATGAGGTAGATATAATTATTGCTACACCAAATTTCCAGATGAGGAAACACAGGCCCAGAGAGGTCACACAGCTAAAAGAGGGAGAGCCAGGATTTATGCCTAAGCCTGTCTGAATCCAAAGCTCCTGCTCTCTCCACCCCCTCCTCTCTTGTCTCCACACAACAGGCCCACAATCATGTATATCATGACTGCCCAGCAAAACTCTAAAGCTTGAACCCAGTGCTGTCTGGCTCCAAAGCCCAGACTTCCCCACTGCATCACGTGGCCTCTTGCTGCAATCTGTACTATCACAGGGTTTGGGGGGTCTGGGACGTGTCAGGTTTCCACCAGTCCTCTTGTTCTATCCAAGTCTTGCCAGCTGAAGCCACTTTCTCCCAAGGGAAACTTAAATAAATAGCAATTCTGCAACTAAACAGATATCCATCCCAGCAAACACCAAAGTGTAAGAAAAGCTGGCTTTTTAAAATTCCAGTCCTCAGAAACCAAATATGAAGTCATTGTGGCAACCCCTCCAATTCCTCACCCACTGAAGTCACAGTGTTTGAGAGATTCTAGACTGAGCCTGGTCCTTACTGGGGCCATTCTGCCAGGGCAGTGTTCATTCACTCAGTAATTATTTATTAAGCCCTTATTGTGTATCAGACACCGTACCAGGGAAACAAGACAGATGCTGTCCCTGCAGTCACAAAGCTCATAGTCTGGTCCAGCCCAAGCCCAGGGAGGGTTGGTACCAGAAGCTATAAAGCCAGGACTCTGGCATTTCTCCCAGGCTCCAATTCCAAAATGAACACTGGTTTCCACATTAACTATTCCTCTCATTTTCAGAACATTTGTTCATCATTTAGTTTGTTAGTTATTATAACTGAAGCTATAATCAGACTTCAAAGATACATTGATCACATCTCCAAGATCCAAAATCAAGGTACAAGGTCTGACCAATATTTAAAACAGAGACAGAATATTTGGAGTGAGGACTACCCCTCAGAGCCCTGGATGTCATGTTCCCAAGAAACAGGCCACTGCAATGGCTTTAGCTCATCAGTCAGACCCTCAAGATGCTGTCCTCCATCTGCCTCTTGGGGGAAGCCCTTGGAACTTTGTCTGTGGTGCCAGAAATTGCAGATGCTGCTTAATCAACTGCAAATGCAGCTTAATCAAATGAAATTGCTTCCCCAAATCCATCAAAGCCTCTTTTTCATTTTCCATTCTGGATGGGATCTGCCAGAGGTTAGAAATAATACACACTTGGTGAGTGCTGACCTGAGGTTAGGACACGTGGGCTGTGACTGAGGTTGACACTGGGTCAGAGCACAGAGAGCCAGCTGACAGCGAGCCTCTTCAGGAACAAAGCAGTCAGCCCGCTGGTAGACCAGCATCTTGCTGAGGGCCTGCTGTGTGCTTTCCCCAGTGGATTCCAAGACCAGGAAGCCCAGGTTTCTGCCCCAGGAATAGAGGATGCTGAGGACTACATCAGCCGTGACCAGAAAAGGAGGGAACATGTCCATCAGAAAAGAGGAGGGAAGAGGGGCCAGCAGAGCTGGATGGAGTAGCTCTTCTTAGAGTGAAACCTTGAGAGCCTAGACAGTGCTCTGAGCCCTTGGACCTGAGCCCCTGACACCTCACCAGGAGGCCTGCTGGGTTCTGGTGGGGAGTTTCCCCCCGGGCTGCTGCTAGAGCTCTGGGACCCTGGGTGATGGACCAGGTGATCATCAACATTCTTGTCAGTAAAAGAATATTTATATCAGGCTTCTCTCCCTCCCACTCCCCAACACCCCCTGTGCTCTCTCTGGTTCTACCTTTGGTGGTCTCAAAGTTTCCAGAAGCCGCAAATATGTCTGTTCTCCACTCTCCAGTATCTGCATGGGAATTGGCCCCTCTCAATGTTCCGCTCCCAATCGGCCCTCATCTACCTTCCCAGTTCCCAAGTTCCCGCTTCCCAGGGCCATGTCTAGACCATTTCAGGCACATGTGCAAGTTCTCTCTCTCTCTCTCTCTCACTCACACACACACACACACACACACACACACACACACACACACACTCTCTCTCACTCCATCATTTCTGGTTTGCCTTCCTCTTCCTCTCAGTACCCTGCAGTTCTCATACCCTGTAGCTTTTCTTTCCCCCAAGACTTGCCCCTCCCCTGTCCTGGTCCCTCTGGCACTGCCCACTAAGCCCTTCACACACCCTCTCCTAGGATGGCCTACATTTAGCAGTAGACATCCGTGTCACACGCCTTCTAGACCTACAGTGCCACAGCACTAATTTGATGAGTATTCACTACATGCCAAAGGTGTGAACATCTAACAGTGGACCTTTCCAGCAGAGGACAAAGATGATCAGGAGAGAAAGAGCACTCCTGGAGCCACAGACAGCATCTGTTCCTAGCAGCCTAGGCTTAGTACTGAGACCACAGGGGTGAAGGGCTGGGACTCAGTCTCCCACTCTAACACAATCAGGGCTGGGTGGTTTCCAAGGGTCCCTCATGCTGTCACTCTCGGGTACCAGGAGTTCTCCACTGGCCCTGAAGAGTTGGGCAGCAGGGTCAGCCAAGGGGGGTTCTTAGTTTAGGTTCTCCCCTCCCAGAGGCTGAGACCAGGACTTGGGTATGAGTGGTTCATTTGGAAGGAATTCCAGGAAGCAGATGTGCGGGAGCAGGGAGGATGAGACTGGAGGAGAAGAGGTCATTGCAGTGTGTGTTATCAAGGTCACAGATACAGGCAATGGATGCTCCATTTTGCCAGGGTCTCTGAAAACATGGAGAGTACCCCCAGAACCATCCCCGTGAAAGGCAGAGCTGAGCATTTATCTACCAGCTCCTACCCCCCCAATGGCTGGGATTTGCCCCTAGAGGCATAAACTGGCCACCCACCCACCCTTCCAGGCTTCCAGGATGTACTGGTATAAGGGCAATGGGAGCTCCTGTAGGGTTGGAGAAGGTTCTGGGGGAGAAATCAGGAGGATGCAAGGAACACTTGAGGTCGAGTGAGGCAGGGAACTGCCCAACACAGCTACCACTGAAATCAGAGGGGCCCAAGGGAGACAGCTGTGAGAGACAAGTGCGGGCCTTAGTCACCCTCCACCTTACAGAAGGACCATCCCATGAACATCTGGGTGATGCACCAGGTCCTGTGGTAGGCATCAGGCAAACAACCAAGAACAAGCTTCCCCACTCCTGTGACCTGAGCAAGCCCCTTCTCTGCTCTGGGCCTCAGTTTCTCTGTCTCCCAAAGTGGGATCTGGATGCCTGCCCTGCAGGGTGGCACAAAAATGGCTGCAAGGGCGTTGTATGACTCTCTAATGCTTTGCACTTGCATCACCACCGGGGGAGGCCATGCCTTCGGCCAGAGCAGTGCAGTCTAATAGTGGAATCATAGCCACCTTGCAGGTAAGGGAGAGCTTTGGAGCCTTGTCACCTGGACACCCTGGAAGCTCCTCTCTTAGCGTCAGATGATGCTGGGGGCATGGGGCGGGGTGGGGGGGGTGAGGGCAGTATAATGCTTGTGGCAGCACATGGGTCTTGGAGTCAAGGAGATGTGAGTCAGCCCAGCTCTGCCCAGATGCTCAGTAACTTTAGGAAGACTACTGATTCTGTCAGTGGGGAGCGTGCTGCACATGGGGCTGGGTTGAAAACTGGAAGAGACAGTGAGTGTGAGGCACCACTACACAAGGCCTGGCACATAGTGAGCCTGCAGCAAACGCCCTTGTGGGCTACCCCAGCTGAGGGCCATGGGGTGTCTGAATCTGAGGTCCAACAAAACCAGGCTATTGTCTTTCCTACAAAGCCTCCCACCCTCCTTCACAGGATGGGGAGCAGCACAGCCCCCAGCCCGGGTGTTGAGGTGAGGGTGTGGGTGCGCCAGCAGCAGCCCTGGAAATGCTCGAGCTTTACAGTCCCCGCAGCAGGCTCTGTGTTCTCCTCCACTAGCTCAGGCCCTCAGCCCTCTCAGAAGCCCAGAGCTTAAGGGCACCAGGTGACTTCATTAAAAAAAAAAATCTACAAATAAAGGGCTCCTTTGCGAGCGGAGTGTGGTGCATTCTTGGGGGCTCCAAGTAGTTTTACAGACCCAGACATGGAGCAAAGGCATTCAGGGACCACAGAGCAGTTCTCAGGCCCTGGCAGGCTGGCCGGGGCCCAGGGCCAAGGGCAGAGGTGGGGTGGCCCTCCTCTGCTCTTCATCCTCTCCACGGCAGACGCCCGGCTGCCCATGGGTGGGTGAGGAGGAAGGGTGAGAGGTCCCGCCTGATGAGAGACAGGTCCATATAGCTCTTCTGAGTTAGAGGTCTTACATCCCCAGGACAACTTTCCCTGAAAGTGCTTTAACTTGCCATGGGTGTGGGAGGGATATGTATGAGCCCTGGGTGAGAACACCCCAAATCCCTACTGTCCAGACACTCCCAGAAATGCAGTCCCTCTCTCTGCCTCTCACAGAGCCAATCAGGGGATTTACAGAGTCAGGAGAACTAACAGGCTGGACTGAAAATTCATCTAGAAAATTTTCCTTTTTGCAACACACAAGACACCCAAAATTCAAACTACATAAGAATGTGTCAACCACCAAATACACTGAAAACGGGCAGCCTCGGCAAGACCGAAACACCCATAAATGTCACTAGTAGTGACCAGAAACCAAGTTCTGGTAGACATGTTTCAGTGCCCTGGCCCTTCAGCATACTGACTTTTGGAGAGTTGACCTGGGGCCCTGCAGGACTGGGCCTGATGCCTGCTGTATGAAGGGGTATTCCCAGAGCCCCACTGTGAATCCCAGTCCTGCTATGTGGCATTCTTCAGCTCAACCCAGCCACCTGCTGGGGACCTGGGCAAGTGGTGACACAGGGTCACTTTTCCTGGCACTATGGGGATATGTGCTTAAGTGAAATGAAGGCGAAAGGCCTCAAGGGCTCTCCAAACCATTGCAGATAAGAACTGGAGAAACTTTTTGAGAACCGCAAACTAAAACCACCAAGCTGGGAATTGTTCGTATTTCAGAAAGTCTATTTTACCCCAGGGTCCTTTTAAGCCTCCCTAGGCCATTTAAAGAGGGGATTAAATAGGGCAGGAGTGGTTATGACATAATGTGCACCACAGAAAGGCAAGTATACACGAATGTACAGTATGATTGTAATTATGGGAAAGTCTGCGTGGGCTCAGACTGGACTGGCTCTTGGTAGAGTAGAAGGCTCCACGGTACGCTTTCTTCTCTTCAGTGCTGTTGTACTGTTTTCAGAATAGTATAGCTGTTTCATTTAGGAATTTTGCTCTTTTTTATTTTATTTTATTTTTTTTTTATTTATTTATTTTTTTTGCGGTATGCGGGCCTCTCACTGTTGTGGCCTCCCCCGTTGCGGAGCACAGGCTCCGGACGCGCAGGCTCAGCGGCCATGGCTCACAGGCCCAGCCGCTCCGCGGCATATGGGATCCTCCCAGACCGGGGCACGAACCCGCATCCCCTGCATCGGCAGGCGGACTCTCAACCACTTGCGCCACCAGGGAGGCCCTCTTTTTTATTTTTTATTTATTTTTTTATTTTTATTTTTTCAGAGATGGTAGTTGAAGTGATCTCAAACAGATCCAGGCACCAAATCCAATTTTCCAGCCGACTTAATTATAAGTTCGTGACACCAGCGTTCAAGGCTCTCCATTGTCCACAGCCCCTCTTCTTACGCTCTATCATCTGATAGCTACACCCTGACTCATCACACCCTTCCTGGCCTCCAGGCCTTTACCGCTGCTGTTCTGTCCCTGTGGCCCACCCTCTGTCACCCCTTCTCTGCCTGTATAAATCCCTCTTACCCTTCAAGGTCCATTTCAAGCCTACCTACTCTACGACAGCTCTCCTGCCCCCTCTCTGAATGGGACTGCCCTATCGTCCCCTCTGAAATCAGAACTCATGTCAGGAGCCCATATCAAGGATTCCTCCCAACCTGCTGGCCTTTGGCTCCCTCCACCTCAGGCATCTTGGGGAGCCACCAGACTCCTTGCAGCCCCTGCAGCCCCGCACGGTGCCTGGCACAGAGTGGGTGCTCAGCAAGTGTTTACCTTGATGTTGTCAAAGGACTTGGCACATCAGAATAAAATATATCCCCTCTCCTCCATCTCAGGCCAAGGAGGACCACTTGGGCAAACACACTTTTACCCCATCCAAAGGGATTTCCACGTTAGTTACTCTTTTCCTCTACATGATAAACAAAGTTAGTCTTTTTGTAATATTTCAAACCCATTGTTAAAGAACTGCTCCAGGGGCTTCCCTGGTGGCGCAGTGGTTGAGAATCTGCCTGCCAATGCAGGAGACACGGGTTCGAGCCCTGATCTGGGAAGATCCCACATGCCGCAGAGCAACTGGGCCCGTGAGCCACAACTACTGAGCCTGCGTGTCTGGAGCCTGTGCTCTGCAACAAGAGAGACCGCGACAGTGAGAGGCCCGCACACCGCGATGAAGAGTGGATCCCGCTTGCCGCAACTAGAGAAAGCATCTCGCACAGAAATGAAGACCCAACACAGCAAAAATAAATAAATTAATTAAAAAAAAAAAAAAAAAAAAAAGAACTGTTCCAAGCATTGTGTCTTCAACGGCACAAATTCTGGAAAAGCTTATAAAATGCTTGTGTTGGTCCAGCTGAAGAAGCAGCAACAAGCACCGTTAGCTTCAGCCTCTGCCTTTTCCCTTTGATGCCAGACCCCCCAGCCACACAAACCGGGGCAAACCCGCCCTGCTTCCCAGGCCTGAGCCTCTGCCAGCTCTCAGCGGGCGGCATCTCCCTGTGCACAGGGCCCTTTCCTCTGCGTCTCCAGCCCCAAGAGCTCCCGCTGCCTCGATCCCTCCTGCTGCCTCTCTCCCCAGCATCCACATCTGGTTTCCCTTCTGCACAAGTTTCACAATGGACAGATTTTGCACTTGGAGGATTTATGGTTCCTGCCACCCCTCCATGCTTTTTGATATGATTCCATTATGTGCTTAAAATCTGGGGCGTGCTCTTGGCTCCAGGGAGCTGTTTATGACAATCCTTTTACAGCTTTAAATCGCTCACTGTTAGGAATCTGTATGTGTTCAGAAGCAATGACTAGTTGCTAAGACCGAAAACTGCAATGTATCTCAGACAGTTGCTTGAAGAGTGTTCTTCACACAAGATTAATTAAGGCTAATGTTCACCTGGCAGGTACATCCTCTGAGCAACGCCTTCGACCTTGTCCTCCTGTATCTGCCCAAGACACTGATTTAGAAGCAAATTAGGAACAATGCCACCCTCACCCCAGACCCAATCACATCCTTCCTTCTGCTGTGCTCCTTCCTCCGGGCGCTAGAGACCCACTGACAGAGGGTTGGGAGAAATGAAAACACCAACATCACAAACATCTCCCTCTGGATAACAAACAGGACTGAGAACCATCTTTTATTCTCCCTCTATGCATTACTTTTTTCAGGAAAAGGCAAAGAATTCCAGGAATAAGTATACAACATGCTTATCCCCTGCCCTTTGGGCAAGGACGTCCCTTGACCAAGATTTCTCTTGCCTCCCACCTATGGGAGGCAAAACCTAATCATATAGCCCTCCTGCTTGACGTTCTCCAGTGGATCCTTATGACCCAGGTGATGAAGCCCAGACTCCCCCGCAAGGCCCTGCACAATTTGGCCATCATCTACATATTCAGTCTTCCAACCCTCTCCCACCGCAATCCCTGCCCTGCACTCTCCGTGCTCTGTTGACTAGCGTGCCCTTGACCTTCCCTGAGCCGTTGCTTAAACTGTTGCCTCCACCTGTAAAGTCCTCCTGGATCATGGCCTGCCTGTACGAAATCTTCCTCCTTCTCCACGAGAGCCTAAAGGCCCACTCTGCCCTCCAAGAGAGTTCACAATTGTGCCTATCCGTCCCCTTCCCACCCTTACCATGGCAGACCCCAGGGCACTCCACGTCTGAGTGTCTGAAACCACCAGCTGAAGGTGAGTGGCCCAAAACCATGCTGCCACCCTCTGGTTCTAGATATAGGGTGACCAGTTAAAATACAGGAATCTCAGTTAAATTTGAATTTCCAATAAACAATGAACACTTTTTTAGTATAAATGTGCCCCCAAATATTGCATGGGCATCCTGTATTTGTGTTTGCTAAAACTGGCAACCCCAACTGGATGGGAACTCTGGGATACCCTCCACGGAGAAGAGCTCAGGACCAGAAGCCAGCAGCACAGGGAGAGGAAAGCAGTCATGAGACCTGGGCAAAAGATGAGAGATTATTTCCCCATTCCCTCCCGCTAGGAGACAGCATATGGCTGTTCTGAGCAGGTCTCTAGAGCTAGATTGCTTGGAGTCAAAGATCAGTTCTGCTACTTGCCAGTTATCTTGGGCAAGTTTCTTACCTTCTCTGTGCCTCGGTTTCCCATCTGTAAAGTGGGTATAACCTATGTGATGTGGTTATTATGAGGATTAAATAAATTCATATTTGTGTAGCATTTAGAACAGTCCTTGACACAGAGTAAATGTTATGTAAGCATTTTATACGTATAAAGCAAAAGGAATTAGCCAAGCAAACCCACAGATTGGGGGTGGGCGGGTGAGTCTAGGAGATTTAATAATAATAATAATAATAATAATAATAATAATAATAATAATAATAAAACAAGAACAGACAATTACGGAGCACTTACTATGCAGCAAAACACTATGCTCCGTGCTTGTCCTAGGTTAGTTCATTTAACTCTCACTGCAGTCCATTTGTAATATTATTATTACTATCCTCTTTTTAAAGATGAGGAAGCAGAGGCACAGTGGTAGTCTAGGATTCTAAGCCAGAAAGTCTGACTCCAGAACTCACTAGATTGCAGTTAACTGTGATACACATTAATTTATTCATCATTCATTCACGCATTGAGCACCTACTGTGTGCCAGGCCCTGAGCTGGTGCTGGGGTACTGGAGTAAACAAGAAAGACACAGAACAGCCACCCTTCCCTTTGGAGCTCATAGACTGATAGGGAAAACCTTGAAGGAGACTTGTAGGTGTGAGGAGTTGTACTAAAGAGAAAACGGGGCTATGGAGCATGCTGACAGCCATGGGCTCTCCCAGACCGGGACAGCGGAGGGGAGGGGAGGGGCAGATGTGCCCAGTCAGGGAAGGTGTCCCTGTGAAACGACCTCTTTGCAGATTCGTGAGGTAAAACAGCAACCAGTCTGGCTCAGGGGCAAAGGCAGGAGTCTTTGCGCAGAGCAGGCAGCCAGCAAAGGCCTTGAGTTGGGAAGCAGCTTAGCGCTTTCCAGGAACTGAAGAATAGAGGGCGAGGGTGTGGCTGGAGGCCGGCAGGGGCTCAGGGGCAGCGCAGGCTTGGGGGCAGCGCCGGGACCCGCATCTGGAGACAAGGCTTGGCAGGACCTCCACAGAAGCTAGGACCCCGCTGCCAACAGGAAGCAGTGATCAGGCAAGGCAGAACAAGGCAGGGGGAGGCCTGCTGGGACAGCTCAGTGAGCCATGCCAAGCGAAGCAGGGACAGTGCTGCAGACGGCGCCTGGGCCCTCAGCATGGTGCTCATCTGCACCGCCAACGACTCCACGTACCTCTTCTGCGGTGCCAGCTACTGGGCAGACATGCCCATCGCCCAGCATGGGGGACTGCCAAATGGAGTTAAGGCTGCCCCAGGCCTCACTGTTTTGAGTGAATGCTCCTGCGTTCCCTTTATGATACGAACATTTGAATAAATTGGAAAGGAGAGAAGCTTTTAAACGATGCCCAAAGTCCTACCACTCAAAGAGAAAGACGTTTGTTTCTCTTTCTTTGCCATCCTTTATACAGCGGTGGCTGTTTCACATACTTGCAGTCACAGTGTTTACATGACCTTATGTTGTCTCTACTTACTGCATAAGCATTTACTCCATGGAATTCCACAGATTCTGTAATCATGAGTCTTCATACCAGTATAATATTTCAGTTAAAGCTTTCATTGTTTACTTAACCAATTCCCCCAGTGTTGGGCATTCAGGTTAACTATTTTTAACAAGGAATATCTTTGCATGTGGCATTGCTCCTTTACCAACTTTAAAAATAGATTTTCTGAAGTGGATTAAAAGGATGAAATAGTTTACTTCAAACCTTCTGGATACATACTATAAATATGGTTTCCCCAAATCTTGTCCCACCAGTAAAGGTTAAGTGGCCTTTCCTCAATTTGCAGCTTTGGATGTTACTATTTAAAATAAATATTTCATTATTGAGCAAGACCAAAAGAAAGTTGCCATGATACTACAGCATTAATGTGCTCTTCCTTGATTGCTAATGAGGACGTATATTTTTTATGAGTTCGTTAATAACTGCTTTTCTTTCTTTTTTCCCCCTGAATTGTCCTTTGATGTCCTTTGCTAATTTATACATTAGGGCCTTCTTTGAAAATATCTTTGCTGGCATTCTTAATGTAGTAAAGATGCTTGTCTTCAGTGAGGTAGTACTGAATGAATAAATGCTAATTGTTGGTTTGTCATATTTGCTGCAAGCATTTTCTCGTGTGCTTCGGGGAATCCGCAGCACCCTCAGTTAACACTCTGCTGCCACAGGGCTGCCTGGAGCCTAATTCAACACCGCCTGGCTATGCCCTGCACCATTTCCTCTGGGCTTATGTTGCTCAGGTTCCCTAAACATTCCAAGCATAAAGAACTTGGGGGACCTTAGCCCTACATCCCCTCCGCCTCAGAGCAAGGCCCTGGGAAGGGGATCAGTACGCAGGACTGTGCTAAAGAAGAACCAGCAAAGATGAGGCAGCTGACTGCCCCAGGTTCCGTAGGTTGGACTCTCCGAGAGATGCATGCAGACCTCCAGCAGAGGGGGCGGCTAGAGAAGAAGGGGCACCCACCAGGCTTGCATTCAGCTAGCAGCTATACTACCCAATAGGAGCAGGTATTTTGAGGTTCACCACATGTAATGAGTGGTGACAGGACCAAACAGGTCTCTGGAGCCCAGGATCTCACTATGTTCTAAGAAGTTGGGGGCAGGACCAGGCTGACATTCATGCTCTGGAAGGCTTGTGTGAAGCCACCCCATTTCTGGACCTCAGCTTCCTCATCTGTACAATAATGGCAAGACGGGGTGTCAGTCCCTTCCAGTTCTGGAGTCTAGGATGGCCCTGTACCGTCAGGGAAGCACAAAGGGACTCCCCGCTCTGAGTAGTTCAGTCCTGGGAAGAACTGGGGTGGGGCTGAGAGGAATCCAAATGTCTCCCAGCTCCCAGGGCAGGAAACCAGCCTTGACCAGTCAAGATGCAAATTCTCAGTAGACCTAGGAGGTGGTGTCCAGATACCTGCGGGGTTTCCTTGAAAGCCACACTCCTGCTCATTCACCTCCTCCTCCTCTCAGCCACCTCTTTTCTAAAGCCAATGCCCTGGGGAAGAACTGGCTTTCCTGGGAACATGGCCTTGCCAATGGCCACCCTTACCCACCCCCTACACACACACACACACACACACACATATATACACACCCATGACCTTGTAGTCTACATAGCCTGAATTCAGCAGTGCTCTCTCACACCCCTGGGCTTTTTCCTGAAACAAGCTTTTATAAATTTACTTAAAAGATATGGAATGAGCCCCTACTATGTGCCACACACTGCTGCAGGCACAAAGGACAAGCAAGACAGACCCAGTACCTACTTCACAGAACGAGGAGATCAGAGGATGACCCACAGTACACTCCAGAACAAACATGAAAATAGCACAGTGTGATGTTGTTGTACATACAGTATAAAAATTAAAATTGGTCAACGGCGCAGAGAGTGACTGCTGGGGGGTGCGGGACAGGGATGCTAGTGCGATGGGGTCTAAAGAGTGAATATTCGAGCTGAGGTTTCAGTAAGGAGAAGAGGGTCACACACCAACATCTGGCTAGGGAAGCAGTTTGGGCAGAGGGGCCAGCAAGCAGAAAAATGCTGAGATGGGGACAGGTGGGGCATGTCTGAGGGATAAGACAAGGCAGTGTGGTGGAGCACAGCCATGGGGAGAGTGGTAGATGCTGGTCACGAGGCCCCATAGAGCCCTGCTGGGGACTTGAGTGGGACTCTGGGTGAGATCAGGAGCCAGAAGGGCTTTGAGCAGGGGGTCCCCCAGAAGATCATTGTGTGAGGAGCAGGGACTCTAATTGTAATGTCCTCCCTCCCATTGTCAACTGGTGAACTCCTTCTCATCCTTCAGATGCCAACCCAATGGGCACTTCCTTGGTCAGATCCCCTGATGAGTCTCATAACACCAGCTTCCCTTCATCACATCTAACTCTGGGGTAATCTCATGGGTGTCTCTGGTCATTTGATTAATGTCTATCTTCTCCACTAGACTCTGTGCTCCTTTGGGACAGGCACACGTCTGCCTCTGCTCATTGTAAATCCCTAGCACCCTGCACAGAACCTGGCATGCAGTGGGTGCTTAATCAATGTGAACATGACAAATATGCGAATCCCCAGGGTCTCAGCCCTCAAGGAATGGCTTCCTACTTCTACTTCCTCCCTCCTCTGTGCCCCCCACACCTTGCGTCTACCTCTTCCATAGAACCCAGCATGACTGTAAACAGCTTCTGGCACCGTCACACATACACACATGCATACACACTGGATTGTGCTCCAGAGGGCAGGACACATGTGTAGTCCTTCCCTGTACCCCTGGGGTTCACTTGAATCACGTGGTGCCATTGTACGTGCAAAGAACTACCTCGCCCATGTGAACCTCCATCTACTCAAAGACTCCCCACTTGAGCTCAGTAGAAAGTCCGTGCCTGAAGTCAGGGTCAAGCCCCCCTTCCCTCTCCCAGTTAAGCAGCTTCACCCACAGACCCACCAGCAGCAGGGGCCCCCATCCTCTCCTAGACCCACAGCCCCAGAATTGCTCACACAAACGGGGGTAAGCTCTGTTTGCAAGGATACAATGGCTGTATTTTGCAAACCAAAGATGAGCATACATAGACTAAGGCTTACAAATGGGGACAAAACACTGGAATGTCTGACCTCTGGTCTGGCCCAGGAAGTTGGGAAACATTGGTCCCTATTTTTAGGGTCAACCACTTTTTCCTATTACAGCACAGCACCCATGACCCTTAGTGCTGTTAGATCCCACTTAATTAATCAGCATATTCTTGAAACAAATGTGATAAAAATAACATTGTTAAATATATAGATATATATTTCACATGCTCTGCAAAAACTTGGTATTAAAGAAATTCCTGGGACTTCCCTGGTGGCGCAGTGGTTGAGAGTCTGCCCACATGCCGCAGAGCTACTGAGCCCGCGCACCACAACTACTGAAGCCTGCGTGGCCTAGAGCAACAAGAGAAGCCACTGCAGTGAGAAGCCTGCACACCGCAACGAAGAGTAGCCCTCGCTACCCAACACAGCCAAAAAAAAAAAAAAAAAAGAGAGAGAGAGAGAAAGAAAGAAAGAAATTCCTTTTGCAGAATAACAAAGTACTATATTTTTTGGAGGGCAATTTGTTAAAAGCCTTAAAATGTGCATGCCCCACAGACCAGTGATTCTATTTCTGAGACATAATTCAAGTTTTAAAGGGCTACTGCAAAACTAAGCTACAAGAATATTTGTCACACAGCACTGCTTGTAAAAATATATCATTCAAAATAATCCAAATGTCCAGCAGGGAGTAATTACTTAAAGTAATTATGGTGCATCTGTACAATGGAATATACTGCAACCAAAATACTACTACTAATAGTACTTATTAAGCACTTACTCTGTGCAACAGACCACCTTAACAGCTTTATATGCACCATCTTATTTAACTCTCACTATGCTGTAGGTACAATTACCATTCCCATCTCACAGATGAGAAAATCAATACCTAAAAGGATTAGGTTACAAGCCAAGGTCACACAGCTAGGATTCACACCCAAGGCAGTCTGACTCTAGACACCAAGCTCTTAGCCATTATACTACATGGCCTCAAACAATATCATTAAAAGAGATATTGTAGAAGCACAACCAGTCACATGGAACAGTGCTATTGATATAGCGATAGGTAAAACAAGCCAGTTATTAAACAGGACATGCATGCTGATCCCATTTGTGTACTTGCATGTAAGCAAAGACAGAAGGGTTTGCAAAGATAACACTGTAGCATCTTGGTGTAGATTGCTGAGTGGGTGGAATTGTGTGTGTATTTTTTATGTTTTCTTCTGCTGTGTTTTCTGTAACAAACATGCTAATTTTGTATTAAGAAAAAATAAGTTTAAACTTTAAAAAATTAACGTAAATGCCAAAATCACTCCCTTGCACTTATCCTCTGCATAAACCCAAGTGTCCATCTGTTGGCCTTGCTTTAAGTATAGTTACAACTGCTTGCACAGGACTCAGGACATGGCCTGAAGCCAATTCACGGGCTCTGCTGGCTCTTCATGGCTCAGCTTCCCCTCAAGGCAGCCAAGGCTCTCCAAGTAGGAAGAGACAGCAGAGATTCTTCCCACTCTAATCCTCAGCAGCCTGCCCATCCCATCACCCCAGGATCCTCTCTGGCACTTGAGCTCCCAGGAGGCCGCTGGGCTGACAGCACAGAGCTGTGTGAGCTGGCAGAAACTGGCAGCTTCTGCCTTGGCTCCAGGTCTGGTCTGGAAGCCAAGCCCAGGGACCCTCGGAGTCTGACACACTCCATCTCCTGTTGCTGGATCTTTCAAGGAAGTGCTTCACCAAAAAGTGAAGGGCACACATGCCTGAAGGAAGTCAAATGGCCCAGGGACAGGAGCCCCAGTTCTGCAGCCACACGACCAGAGCCCCTCCTGGCCCAGTCACCTGCCTCCTGGCTATGTGATCTTGGGAAAGTTATTTCTTCTCTCTCAGCCTGTTCCAGTGCCCATCAAGTAAAGAAATTAAAATACCAACTTGGAAAGGGACTTGTAAAAAATAATAATATATATATAAACACACATATATATATATATCATATATAATAGATATATATAAAATAATGATGCCAATAAGTAATATTTCCAGGGCACCAACAGCTAGTCAGGCACTCAAACACATTCTAGGTATGATCTTATGGAATTCTCACAGCTGCACTGTGACTACTCACACTTCATGGATGATGAGACCAAGGTGTAGAGCGGCTAAGTCACCTGCACTGGTAAATAGTGGAGCAAGAATTTCTGTCACCATGCCTGGGCCCACACCACCACACCACACATCCTGGCACAATGTCTAGAACATGGACTTCATCAAGACGGTTACCACTGTCATGTCTCCCTGCCCAGCCACTGCCTAACTCTGGAGAATGATGTGACAGTGAAGAGAGCCACCAGCCTGGTTCTCCCCACCCCCCCACAGGCCCACAGACTTTTGGAAGCCTTCCTTTCAGATTAGCCAAAGCTCCCCCCACACACACACTCTTTGAGCCAGCTCCAGGGACCACAGGCCATGGCTTTGCTGTTGCACATCCTGCGGCGACCACCCTCCAAACCTGGCCTTGTGCTCTGGCCACCAGGGCTGCTGGCCCAACAGGGACAGCTCACGCTCTAGGAGTCAGGCCTGCTGGCACTCACACCTGGCACCTGCCCCAAAACCCTTTCAAGTCTCCTCGAGAATCTGGGCCTCGGGCCTGGGTCTCCCAGTGGCTCACAACAGCAGGCCAGAGGGAACCACGCGAATCATAAAAGCAGTGCCCTTAAGCAGCCTCGCCACCGTCAAGTGGCGCCCGAGCACTGGCTCTGGCTCTGTGTGCGTGCTGGAGCCTGGGTGTGCAAGTGTCTGAAGGAGAGCGTGTGTGAGAGCGAGAGGGTATTGGATGTGAGTCTGAACTTGCAAGTGCGCGCGTGGCTCCCAGTGTGCGCTGCTGCGATCGCGGTCGGGGAGGGCGGCGGGCGGGGAAGGTCTCCGCCCCCCCCCCCCACCGTGTTGAGAAATCTCAGTGAGTCACCGAGTGGTTCTGCATATTAATGAGCTCGGAGCGGATTTAAAAGAGGCCTGGGCGGGCGGAGGGAGACTGTGGAGAGAGCCCAGAGCCGAGCGCGGAGCGCTGCGGGGTGCCACAGCCGCGAGGCTCCCACCGACGGGCGCAGCAGGAGCGAGTGGAGCCGGGACGCGCTCTCCGGGTAGAAAGAGCCAAGCCCGGCACCCGGACGTGCGGGCGCCCTCCCCGAGCCCCTGCTCCCGCGCCGCGCCCCTCGGCCAGCATGAGGGTCCTGACGGCAGCGCTGCTCCTGCTGCTTCTGGCGCTATGCGCCGCGCGCGTGGACGGTGAGTGCCTGGGAGGTCCTTTGGCGCCAGCCCGGCCAGTCCTGGGGAACCCCCAACGCCAACTGCTAAGCTTCCCGGGATCCCTGGGGTTCTGGGTGGGCACCGAGGGTGGTCAATGAGTTGCGAAGGAGACCCCTCGCGCAACTGAGCAGCCCCCCGCGCGCTCTCTCGCAGGGTCCAAATGCAAGTGCTCCCGGAAGGGACCCAAGATCCGCTACAGCGACGTGAAGAAGCTGGAAATGAAGCCAAAGTACCCGCACTGCGAGGAGAAAATGGTTATGTGAGTTCTCGCTCTTCGCCGCGAGCGTGTGCGCGCAGCTCTTAACCGGGTGCTGCGGCGCAGCTTGGGGCTGGGTCGGGCTAACAAGCCTTTCTCTCAGCCTTTGTCAAGGCCTTGGCGGAGCCTTTGTAAGTGCCTAGCGAGTCCTTAGGACGCTGGCACGGCAGTCTGGAAGAGAGTTTGAAAAAAGGGTCACGGTACTGTGCTCCGGAAACAGCCTCTCCGAGGAGTTCACCCTTGCTAGGATTCGAATGGGTAGCCTAGGGGTTGCACTGCCCCCCTTTCTAGGGTGATCAAGGGTTAAATGGCTTCCGTGTGCCAACTTAGAACACCCAGATTGAAATCACTCAGAATACACCCAGAACTATTAAACTGGAACCCAAACTGTGAGGCGTGCTGCCTTCCTGTTACTGGAGAGAGAATTAAAGCAAACATTGTCTGACGTCCTCAGAACCTCCTTTCAGGGCCTTTTTCTGATCAGGGGACCACGGCCGTCTGGTTTTTGGCTTCTAGCGATTCCATTTTGAGAACGATCCTCACTCTTCCAACACCAGCTGGACTCCTGTGGGTTCCTGAGCAGTCTTGTGGAAAGGGCTCTGTTGCAGTTAACGTGCCATGAGGGTGAAGCCCTGCTTGGTGGGGATGCAGGGAATATTTTAAAAAGTGGGGCAGAGCTTGAGAACACTGCGTTTCCTTGCTTCTCTGCCTTCCCAATTAACCACTTGAGGCCAGCACCACTGTTTCCCCATCAATACGCTCTTGGCCAGGAAGGGAGCCCTTGGCAAAGCAGCTACCAAATATCTGCCACGGACCATTGGCCCCTCTTCCCCTCCCCCAGAAACAGGACACACTTTATTCTCAGTCTGGGCAAGTGCCTTCCATTCACTGGCCCCGCTGGCCCAAAGGCCTCCACACAGTGTCTGCAAAGGCAGCTCCCACCGCCCCCCGCCCCCCACTGCCACCTGGGGTCTGCGCAGTCACGCTGAAGTTAGGGAAATTCAGAAAATCACTGGGCCTGAGCTAAACCCCTCTGCCTTCCTTCCTGGGCGCCTAAATTAGCCTCCTGTCCCTGCCCCTTTGCCCTGCCCCTTGCCTTGCAGACCCAGGTCCAGAAAAACTGCTAGAAAATCCTTTTGGGTGGGAGCTAGAGGTCACACAGCTGAGGGAGGAGCTACAAGCCCCTCAGGGTTCTCAGCTCTCTTGGGGTGAAAATAACAGGAACGTTAACTTTGCACTCCTCTCAGTGCTGAAAAATGCTCCACACACCAAGCTGAGCTGTTGAGTCCTGGCAGGAAAGGAGGAGCAGGGTATGAGGTGCAGTGACATCTCAAAAGGACAGAACCCTCAGTAAACAGGCTTGCCCTTTTTCGTGGCTATACTTTTCAGAATAGAGAGGAAACTGACAGCCAGGCAAGTGCATGAGAAGGCTTTATGTAGCCTTGTGAAAACTTGCAGGGGTCTCATGAGATCCGCACACAGCCACCCTCTTCTAAACCTCCACCCCATACCCAGGACCCTACCCCCATCCCTGAAGGGCTGGAGGTCTTCTCCCCTCTTAAGCTCCTAAGACTCTCCAGATCACACGAGGGACCAGTGCTTTTTCCCAAAGCCGGTTTTTAGCCCCAAAGCTGAACTAAAGGAAGTTTTCCAGTTCACCCTGAGTCACCTAGAAATCTCTGATGAGGCTTGGAGCGCAGCTTGCTTTGCAAGTGGGAGTGCTTGCACTCAGAAGGATCCAGTAGAGCCAAGACTCTAGAAGGGGCAATTTGTTTCATATACCCCGAGTTATTGCTGAAACCCTCGGTATCCCAGAACCACTGAGGACAGGCACACAGGACCCAGAATTTGTGCACAATTGCTGGAGGCAGAAATCCTCATGTCTTCACCCCACAACCAAGTTTCAAAGTCCCCGTGTTATGACTGAGCAGTTGAGCACCGTGGTGGGAGGGCTGAGCGTCCTCCCCTGCTGCCCCAACCTTCAGGATTTAGGATCCTCAGCCTGTATGCTGACCTTACGGAGGAGGGTATTTTTATCTGGCTTGGCCACAGCCTTTTATTCCAAGTGCAAAGGCAGCACTGTAGGCAGAGAGCAAAGCATGGGCTAAATTCCTGCAGAGCGACTAGGTACTATGGGGGAGGGGACCTGGACTCTACTCTGAAGCCCGGCCCCATGCTTGAGACCTAGCAGAAGGGACCCAGGGAGCCACAGGTCTCATAGAGAGGGCCAGCGAAGGCAGAGCCCAGTCACCTGGCATTACCACCTGCCCTGGGAGGCTTAGGCCATGGTGAGGGCCCTGGAAACTCAGAGCACAGGGGAGCAAAGAGAACAGGTTGCCGAGAAATACTCTGCCCCCATTCGGGTAGCAAGATTCGATTTCCTCTCCCCATCAACTGGGAGACTCAGAGTTCATGGCGACCCTGCTCCTTTCCAGAACTTGGCCCAGGCACCCTGACACTTCACTGTTAGGAGCCTATGGGGTGTGGTTGACCTCTCTCCCTCCCTTCCCACTCTTCCCACCCCAACCTCCAACCACCCCTTTTTGCCCCCTCAGCCCACACCCCAGCAGCCAGTCCACCACCATACCTCGCTCCTGTGTGTCACCTCCCAAGGAGTGACATCCTCATCTCTCACCTTCCACTTCTCCATGTTCGCTAGGTGGGCCCTCATTCTTGAACACCGTCATTCCTCCCCCACCCAGAAGCTTCCTCTGAACTCCTGCCACCCTGGCCCAGCCCTGGCTGAGAGGGGCATAGCAGTTCTGGGCAGCAGCCTCTCCCTTCCTCCTCCCTCCCAGGCTGGACCTCACACACTAAGGCTTCTTCTTGGCCATCCCATCTTCCATGACAATTGCTAATAACAGTAACTATTCATTGTGCTAGGCACTTTGTATAGATTATATCTTTAATCATCCCAGTAACCCTAAGGGGTAGGTCCTATTATTATACCCATTTTATGGATGGGCAAACTAGGTTCAGAGAGGCTACCCAAGGTCCCACAGACAGACCTGGGATTCAAACCCAGGCCCTACGCTCTGTACAAAGCCACCTGCCTCTCTACCACATGGCTAGACCTCCAATGGTGTTGGAACACTAGCTGATAGAGACTTGAAGAGCAGTCTTATTTTCCTGCCCAAGGGTGAGATAACTGGGACTTCATGCTCAGGAATCAAAATGGGCTTCAAGGCCAACAAGACTTAGCTTCAGGGTCAACGAATGCCCAGCCCCAGAACAATCTGCAGAGGGTCAGGGGAACTAGGGTTTGAAAGATCAGACAGAGACCACAGCACATCCAAGTCCTGCCATGGAGCTCCTCACATCCAAGGATGAGGTCTTGGCATGCACGCTTCGCTGGCATTAGCTCTCTCCACCTCTCAATCCCAGGTTCAGAGGAGCTGGAAGAGTCCCCTGACCTTCGTTCCCCAAGGGAGCCATCAGGGCTGTGGGCAACACCCTGCATGGGGGTAGGCTTGGGGGTGGGGGACTATCCCAGACTTTGAAGGCTCCAGGGGAAAAAGTGAGAGCCCGTCACTCTGCACAGGGTTAGACCCGAACATGGAGTCAGATTAAGGGGACAACCAGAACCTTCCAAAGAGCCAGGGAGCGAGCATATGGGTAGGCTTCCTTGAAAGGAGGGAGGAGGCCACAGTCTCTCAGTGCTCTGATTGGGACAGACCAGGGCCACCCACAGGCCACACTGAGGGGCTGTCATTCAGGCTTCTCAATCCTCCATCCCGTCCTGCTCCATTTCAGCATCACCACCAAGAGCGTGTCCAGGTACCGGGGTCAGGAGCACTGCCTGCACCCCAAGCTGCAGAGCACCAAGCGGTTCATCAAGTGGTACAACGCCTGGAATGAGAAGCGCAGGTATGCCCCACTGCCCCTCACCTTCCTCCCCACCATCCTACCAGATCCAGAGTCTAGACCCCTTCTAGGTCATCTAGCCCCGTCTAAGGCATGAACACCCACTACAGTTGCCACAGCAAGCAGATACCCAGACATGGCTTACATACTCCCAGGGATGAGGAACTCACCACTTAACTTACTGCTACACTTATTGCTCTCTTGGACAATTGTAAGCATCGAAAATTGATCCTTTTGCGAACTAAAGTTTGTCTCATTCTAACTTTTATGAAGTTAGGATAGTCCTAATTCCTCACCTTATTTAAGTAACTTAAGTTTTCTGAACCCCAATTTCCCTCTGTCAAATGGCTGGGCGAATGCCCAGCATGGCTCTCTCCGTGATTTGTGTGGTTTGGTGAAACACAGCTGCTTAAGTGACTGGGTTTATTAACTATAAAACTGTGGGTACAACCATAAGATGATGAGGACAACTCCTTGCCAACAGCATAGTCTCCCCTCAGGCTGTCCCATGCCCCCTGCTACCCAGAAGCCTGATAAACTCCTTCCTGTGCAGGTGCAGGGAGGGACCTTGGGTTTGACCCTCTAAAATCAGAGCTGCTCTTACCCTCAGGGGGCAGCAGTGGCCAGATGACCAGAGTCCTGAACTAGACCCCTAACCCCAACTCGGTCTGGGCTGTTCCCCCATTATCAGAAAATGGCTTCCCATCTCTGATCTCCTGGGGTCCCATGTGTGGCCTCAGAGCGGGAGGCAAGTTCCTGGCTCCCCTATGCTATATAAAGGTGAGACCCACTCCTCACACACTCAGAGCCTGTTTACACCTGAATCTGCAGAGCATGACCAGGGAAGCGTGCACACACACGTACACACACACACAGGTGAGCTTCTCAGGAGCTGGTGCCTGCACCTCATCCCACAGAGTGGGGAATGGAGGCTAAGTTGTGGGGAGTGACTTGTCTGGGAGCACAAGTCAGGAAGCTAGGTCTCCTGGCGTCACCTTCCCCTCCCTTCAGCGGGTACCCACGCCACCCTCCCATCGCCCCTCCTCCCCGCCACCCCCAGCACTTCCCTAAGCTCAGCCCATGACCAGCTCTCCCACAGCCGACACTTGGGCCCAACCCCAGTACCTGAGCCTTTTGTGCGGCCTCCAAAACTGCCTCATCCACAATTGCTTGAAATAGAAAGTGATGAGAGCAAGAGATTATTTTCCATAAATCTACTGGAAATGAAGCCCTCTTTCTGGTCAGGGCAGGCAGCTCACATGACAAACATGGGACACCTCCTGTCCAGTCACCCTCCGGGCCCTGCATCATCAAAAGTAGAATGAGGCTGAATGCAGGGCCGGTTCACAGAGGCGCTGGCAAGTCTTCATCAGGTTGCTGGGAGATCCAGCCTTTGTCCCGACCCCTCCACCTGGGGCCACAGCTTTGATGAAAAGGAGGCAAGCCTGGGTCCATGCAGCCCCGCTCTTTTTGTTCTTGCAAAATCCATAGATGAGAGCAGTAAGGGCACCTCTGCTACCAGGCCTCCCATCACTTCCTTACAAAATGAGTCATCCCTCCTTCTTGGAATGCTGAGGTGTCCTGGGAGAGGATGTGGGCATTCCCTTGTCCTCCTCGCCTCCCCTCCCTCTGTACAGGTTGAAAATGTCTTTGTGGAGATAAAGGAATCCTCCTGAAGTCCTCTTTGCTGAGACAGAGAGAGAGAGAGAGAATGCTGAACCTAGAGTAGAGACAAGAGAAGGCAGCGGCCGGCCCAGGCTGTGGGACGAGACTAGAGGGCTTCCAGGAGCTCAGAGCCAGAGCTTCCGGCTGCCACCAGAAGCAGCAGCAGCAGGCATTTGACTTCAGTGCATAATTACTCAGAAATCAGGAACGAGGCGGAAGGAGCAGTGGACGACCTGGATGTGACATGTGGTCCCACAGCAGCCATGTGGCAGAAAGGAAGGGATTTAAGTATCTAAACAGAAATGGTTGCGGAGGTGAGGGGGAAGTCAGCTTGTGAGTGCTCACAGGCCTCGAAGCTACTAGAGGAAGTGACCTTGAGCCACGGGCCTCTGTGGCAGCCCCAGCCCCACTGACCGCCCTTCAGTCTTCAGGCAGCGGCTTCTGGAACTGGCATTTTGTTCTGGAGAACATGTATTCTTGGGCTAAATACAAAGAGAGACACAAGCCTAAATGGAGGGAAGGGATGCCTCTGCCCCTCCCCCCATCCTCGCCGGAGACAGAGGTCATTCCCACCACTGACATTCAGTGTTCGTTGGGCAGACTTTCAATCTCTTGTTTCTGAGTTTCCTCGTATACCAAGAAGGTTTGCTTCCTCGAGCTTTGAGGATAAAAAGAAACTGCAGAGGTGGAGGCTGTGTAGAAAGGACAGAGCCAGGTTCAGGTGAGCTTTTATGCCCACGTGCTAGCGTCTCTGAAGTGTCCCCTTGCTTCTCCTGGGCTCCTGCGGTCCTGGGAGAGGCACTCCCCAGGCCAGGTGCAGAGAAGCTCAGACACCGGCCTGTGCGTTTCCTGCCTCATCCTGAGCCACTGAAATGGGTGTTTTCTCTTCCCAGGGTCTACGAAGAATAGGGTGAAAAACCCCTGATGGGAAAGCTTCACACCGGTTGGGACACAAGCAAAGGACTTTGCAGATTAAAAAAACAAACCCTTTCTTTCTCACAGGCATAAGACACAAATTAAATATTGTTACAAAGCACTTTTTACCGGGGGTCAGTTTTTACATTTTATAGCTGTGTGCAAAAGGCTTCCAGATGTGAGACCCTTCTCTCTTGTGTTCCAGATTTCGTCACAAGCTGCTTTTTACCGAAGAGGGGAGAAACTCATGCCTTTCCTTTATTAAAAAAAAAAAAAAAAATGCTTTTTTGTATTTGTCCAGACATCACTATACATCTGAGCTTTATAAGCACCGAGGAGGAACAGGGAACTTGTTGAGACGTTTCATAGCAGCGTTGCTCCCTTCCTAGCACGGGAAGCTTCTGCTCAGAGGTCCTGGCGCCTCGGTACAGCTGCCACAAGCTCTCCTGGGCTCGTGGTCGGTCACAGCCTCAGGGGGACTCAGCAGCGGCCCCAGTGACCCCAATTGTCGGGCAAGCAGGAGCAGATCTCTCTGCATCTGTTCTTTGAGGAACTCAAGTTTGGCTGCCACAGAAATGTGCTTCATCCCCGGGGTTAATTTTTACACATTCTAGGAAACATTTCCAAGATCCTGGGATGGCGAGGCAAATAAATGGTCCTTAAGGAAGGTCCTTAAGGAATGGTCCTTGGGTCTTCTCTCCAACCTGAGCGTTTGTGAAAGTTTCACTGCTTCAAAACCATGTGGAGTTACTGATGCTGTAGCGAAAATCTTAGAAGAAAGCTTAAAAATATACAAATACACGTACAATATACAGCTACAGATACACATGCTGTTGACGAGGGAAAACCTTCAAAGCATGCTTCTTTTCCTCATGACAATGGAACATGCAGTACTAAAGCAATCTGTGATTCCCCACGTAATTCTTCAGTGTTAAACAGTGCAGTCCTCCTTCGGTGCAGCCCTCTTTAAGATGACCACACGCCTTTCCCTTTGTAAATATACTCTTAGGAAGGTCCCCTCTACACATGTCCCTTCAGTATATGCCGTGTTGCACTATTGTGTCATACGCTATGTAAATGTCAGAAACCGTTAGCATTGCATGCAGGTTTGATATTCTTTCTAAGGCAAAAAGAAAAGTAATAAAACATATTTGAAATGTACCAAAATTCTAGAGTACTGACTTTTTTTTCTACTTAATTAAGCCAGGATGACAACCAAATGTTTACCACATCCTGAATAAACAGGGACAGATGCACTGGGGAGGAAAACTTGTGTTTCCCAATACCTGTCAACACCATCACCTCTATAGAATATCCTGAAGACAGAAAGCCAGGCTTCGAGGCTGATGCTTCTTCCCTGCCTGGCTCCCACACCTGGGGCAGGTTCATCAGAACAGCCAGGTCGGCGCATATAGGACCACAGGGTCACGCTGCCATCCCCATTTAGGGAAGGCAGTAGATGCAGGACCCGTCAAGACCTCTGTGGTCCAGGGCCCCAGGATTCTAGTGGGGCTCAGGCAAGGGCAGGAAGTGCCAACCTACAGGGCTCTGCAGCCAGGCTGTGTGGGAGCCACAGCCAGGGTGACATTAAAGGTCCACTTCTCCTGCAGGATGGAGATGATGAGTGCACACACCTCATGGCACTTCTAGGGACTGAAGGAGGCAATCCACGTAAAGCGCTCAGGATACCGGGGCATGGCGAGCACTCGGTAAATGTGAGCTCCTTCAATATCCACAAGACCAAGCCACTTTGCACTCTGCACAAACTGCCCACAGCCCCACACCTCAGGTACCCCAGTCAGCCACACCCTGAAACAGGCCCCTCTGTGCCCGCCTGGCTCCCACACGCTCCACAGGACTGCCCAAGGGGACATGCCTCCACCCTATCTGCACTTCTTGTCTGCTTCACCAGGAACCAGCAGCCAGGCACCCATGTCCCTTCACCTCCGAGGATGGCTTCCTGGCTCTGCCAGCACTTACAGGGACACACAGCAAGTACCCTGCCCTGGCACCTCCTCAGCAAGATGCTACTGCGTCCTTTCCATCGTCTCCTGGCACTGCCAAGTCCCACCAAGTGTACGCCTGAGGAAACTGAGGACCAGAGAAGTTAGGAAAGTTGCCCAGGGTCACTCTTCACACAGCTCCAATGGCTGAGCCTGGCAGCCTCTTTGCTGAGAGGAGCAGGACAGGGTGGGCCGAGGCCACGCTGAGCCGAGCGACTGTGAATGCCTGGTGTGGTCCCACTTTCCCTTCATTATGGAGGAAGAAGGGAGACCGGACAGGAAAGCCCGGACACCAGCAGACAGAAAGGAGAGGCCCAGTGTGAGGGCACATTCCAGGGCAGGGGAGGGCAGAGGCTGGGCCCCTCTCCGCTGGGAACCCTGACCCCTGCTGGGCCCCAGATCAGCATACCTTTCTGGGGCCTCACCAGGGCGAGCCACCATAAGGAACTCGGCTGAAGGATCCCCCCTGCCCCCCCAGCCCCCTCACCCTCCCCACACCTGGCCCTGACAACGCAAAGGCCTCCCCATCTGCCGGCACCACGGCATGGGGCACAGGATTCTCTGTGCTGCTCCCTGAGTTGCAGTCTTCACCCTCCACTCACTCTGGACACGCTACACGCCCTCGCTCAGGGCTCTCCTCTATCCCAGCTGTGGTTCTAGAAGCAGCACCTCCTCCTCCAGCCCTGCTGGCCTGTGAGTCCCCTCCCTCTCTGACCTCCCAAGACACAGATTGGATTCTTAGTAACAGTAACAATGTCCCCCTACAGTGTGCCAGGCACTGACCCGGGCACTTGCCCTGCTGCTCATTCTCCACCCTCCCGGCAGTGCTGCGTTGTAAACGCCCAGACAAAGGACCCAATTTGCACGAGAGACGCAGATGGTAAGTAGAAGGAGAGCTGGACTTCGAGCCCCGGTGTGTCAGAGAGCAGGAGTGGAGGTCTTGTGTGTAAACGTCTCATCCCCTACAGAGGCTGTGTGCCCCGGGAGAACAAAGGTTGGCTATGCTTCCTGGATGACCTGGACCCTGTCCTCCAATAGACAGGCACTAGCCGGACCACTAAGAATGGGTTCTCAGCCCCAACACTTCACCAGAAGAGGGCCCTGCAATGCCAGGAACTATGCTTGGCTCCAGGGAAGATGCCCTTTTTCCCGCTTACAGAACTGCTTCCCGTTGTTTTTCTCCTCTGGGCTTCCCAGCAGCCCTATGAGTGTCCACTCACCACATTCCAGAAAGGAGAGTAACTCTAGTGTAGCAAACAAGGCCAGGCCGCTTTTCCAAGTAGCTCTTCCAGGCCTCCCTGGGAAGGGGTGAACACACTCCTTTGGGCACAGGCAGACCAGGCCCCATGTGGGCCCTGTCTTCAGAGCCACCACTTCCTCACAGACAGGCATGCTTTGGGATCCAAAAGCCAGTAGGTCCCTGACCCCCGACTCTTTCCACAGGCAGGTCCTGAGCAGGTACGCAGTGCTGCCTCAGACTCAACACCGGGACGGCCACATCCTCAGAGAGTTCCAGCCCAGCTCTGCTATTCATCTTCACCCAGCCAAACCTCCACCATGGAGCTTTTCCTGGTCACCTTGGACCTGCAGCCAGGACCACCTACATAACTGGGGTCAGGACCAGCTACATAATTGCAAGGTGTGGTACAAATTAAAGATGCAGGGCCCTCTTTTCAAATTTTAAGAATTTCAAGATGGCAACAGCAGAGCATGAAGCCCCAGCACAGGGCTCTATGCAACTCTCACGTCACAAGCCCATGGCACCGGACCTATAGCTTGGGTATCAACTCTAACACCCATCTGGATGGCCCATTTGAGCCCTGAGTTATTACATGACTTGTACTATAATTTAACACCTTTATTTTAACCTGAACAGCTAATAAGATATGTTCTAAGAAGCCAGGGACTATGTCTTACACTTCTTTGCAAAAGCCTCCTGGAACCTATGATAGCGCTTAGGACATACTCAAACACCATGAATTAATCTTCGTCTTAAGGAGCTCCCAGAGAATGTGCTTTCTGCACTCACTCACTGAGCCACCACTACATGCAAAGCCCTGTGCTGGGCCCCACAGGGAATGAAGGCTTGGTGAGGTGCCGTCCCTCATCGTCAAGGGCAGAGTTCATCATTCATGACCCAGCCACTGTTCCATCATGAAGCATTTGCTATATGTGGCACACTGCTGGATGCTGGGGACGACCCCTCCAGAAACTCCCAGTCCAAAGGGAGATGAAGACACTGCCTGAAATTGCCTGTCGGTCTAACACTAAGCGAGAGGGCCACACATCAGGCTCTGGGGACACCCCAAAGAGGCATCTCACCCAGTCTCGGAGGAGGCGACCCCTGACCAAGACCTATCAGTCTGGAGAGAACTCATGGCAAATTGTAAGTTGTTCTTAGGCAATGACAGGAAGTCCTGATTCCATCCTGTCCCTGATGTGGCCCGTGGCTCCCTGTGTCCATATGCGATGCGACAGGCCAGCAGAAACAGAGCGCCAGGGCCGGAAGTGGAGAATGTGAGGGAATTCAGAGGGGCCTCAGAAATACCAGCCATGCCCCAGCTGAATATCCAGGGAAACCAGGCACAGCTCCAACCTCCGCTCCCAGCTCATCCATCTCCCTTCCTCTCCTTCTTCGCCTCCCGCCCAGCCTGCCAGGGAACCATGGCTGGGGCCTCCACAGCCTCACAGGCTAGGAAGCCCACCACAGCTTTTCTGCTCACCCTCCCACCGAGGAAGACACCATACTGCTTTTAGAGGCCTCCCTTGTCCTCCCCTTTTGAAAAGTTGAATAGATAATCTTGGAGGTCGTTAAGGAAGCAATAAAACCTAAAGCAATTTTCTTTCTCTGGAGGTAACATCTCGCAGCTTCCTCCACGCCAGGCCATGCTGAGCCACACCACCAGAGGGCAGCAAAGAGCCAACGGACCTCAGCCAAGGGTCCTCCGAGTTCCCCGAGGCTATGTGAGAACAGTGACAACAGGGACTGGTATAGTCCTTACTTACTGTGAGCCAGACCCTGTGCTGAGACCCTTGCATGCCTTATCCCATGCAATCCTGGTAACAACCACAGCAGGGGCCGGGGGTGGGAAGTGGGGGGGGGGGGAATCTGCCCTTTAGCTCCACTTTACAGATGAGGAAACCGAGGCTTAGCAAGGTGAATACACATTGCCCATATTCACGAAGCTAGCAGGTAGTAGACACAGAATTTGAACCCTCACATCTGGAGGGTTCTGAGCAGGGCTTCTGCCCCCAAAGGATGCACTGTCTTAGAGGTCCTGCCGACCCCAGCCCACAGGAGAGTGCTGTGCCCTCACCCAGGCCTCACTTACTGTTATTGAGTAGATATTGATCATCTAGTGAACTTGGGCCACATGGCCCACCAGTGTGGCCAGGTTTGTTTTGGGTGTGCCTCATTTTTTCTTCCAGAAACAGAAAACTACAGCCACACGTGCTCCCCGACGCCTTCTCCCACTCACCCGACAAAGCAAAGCCGTCCCCACAACTGTGGAATCACTGCTCTGCCCCACGTCTGATAGACACAAATTCGGCGTAAGTAGAAGCAGCCAGAGATTCTTCCAGCTACCACCAAATACGCTGAACAAGCAAAATGACTACAATACCAAATGCAATTCAAGGTTTTGGTTAGAAACAAGTTGAAACCATCAAGAGGTTGGTTTAAAAAAATTAATTCAAAGCTGGATTTTAAATAATCAGCCTGTTTCACAATGAAGAGAGTTGATATTCTGGGAACAGTAATAAGATGTCTAATTAGATGCAGATGAGACGCTCATCTAATATTCAAGGTTATTTCCCCGGGAACAAAACGGAAGGTAAAGCAACAGGCTCTTTCTTCCAACCCATTGTTTCTTTGAAAGCAGCCCTCACACAGGTATCATCTCTACATTACAAAGCCTTTTGTCCCCCTGAAATAATGGCCTGCAAAGACAGACTGGAGTTAAGTATTTGCATTAGTAAAGCCACAAAGTATTATAAACCAAGAAAATTATGACAGAAAGAACATCTTTCAATTCCTTTACAGCTGCTAAGATACCAACCCTGCTGATTCCCCATACTTTGAGGGGCAATAAAGTTTAATAAAAATAATAACCACCACCACAACCAATATTTATTGAGTGCTTTCTCAACAAACTCTGTGGTGAGTCCCATTTTACAGATGAAGAACCTCAGGCTTATTGAAGCTGAATAACTTGTCCAAGGTCACAGAGTGGCCAAGTGGTCTCGGGCAGGGTTAAGTCTTGGTTTGGACACTCCTAGGTAGGGTGACCATATGTCCTGGTTTCCTGGGATAATCCAGGTCTAGGATGGTTGTCCCAGGGTAATTATGAAGAGGGTTCCCTTCCATGCTCTTAAAAGAGTTCTAGTGTGGTTAATAAATTATATGATCACCCCACTTACAGGCCTAGCAGGAGAGTGCTAGGGTGCAGGACTGTGTGGTGTCTAAGAAATGATTAGTCAACTTCTCCCCTTGGACAATCTGAGTATGGGCCTTTTGGAAGTAATGGTGACCCTTGAAGTCCACAGAGCACTGTATAGAATCTTCCTGGGCCATTTCCTGGTTTCCCTGTTCCACCCTGGCCTCCCTCCCCTGCTAGACAAAGGTTGGAGCTTATGCCCATGGATTGTTTACTGGGGGGCACATGGCACTTTGGAGTCCCATCTGTTGAATAAAGACCCAAATAAAAATCCTTGTCCCCCTCTCTGTGTGTCTATCCACATGGTATTCCCCAGACAATTAAAGTATCAGATTCTGGTTTCAGGAGAACAAAAGTCAACCAAGCAGCTGTACTTCCCAGAGGACTGAGCAATACCTTTCCTTGGCAATTTGGTTGGCATGTGCTGTAAGGTGGGGGGGATTAGCTACATCAGAGGAGTAGTAATGGGATATGGACCTTTGACATCTTACTCTCCTGGGAACCTGGGGAGGGCCAAAGCACATCAGGAAGCTTGGGGAAAGCCATGGAGACCCAAAGGTGCAACTCCCTCTCCCCCACGTCAGTCCCAAACACATGACCCCTTTGAATGCCGGCTTTGGGCAAGTCTGGAATGCTTTCCCACCATAATGTTGCTGACTTGCTCCCTTCCCTGAACCTGGGAGGAGCTAGGGTGAGAGAGAGGGCAGAGTCCCAAAACGCAGGACATGCTAAAGCCTCAGCCTCACTGAGCCACCTGGAGCCTGGGCAGCTCTGGGGGGGCACCTGAGCTCTTTAGGCTCACTGACTGTTGTCCTCTCCATGTTCAGCCCTTGGGCTGGCTTCCTGCTCTGAGGTTTCAGGATATGTCCAGCTGCCACTCTATCTGAGCTGACTCACCTCAGCTACTAAGGGATTTTCTGCACTTCCCCCAAGTGTATTCAAAGAGCTCTTCCTGGGACAGATACACAGAAGAGGCCCAGGTCTCAGCCCAGTGTTCCACCCCCAATATCTGCAGAGCTGAGAATGCAGGCTGTGAGCCAGACAGGCTCTTTCCAACCCTGGCTCCTCTCCTTAAAAGCTGAGTGACCATACTTCATTTCTCCCAACCCCTTAATTTCTCTTAGTCCTAACTTTATAGGGCTACTGTGAGCATTAAATGAGATAAATGTCTCAACACGGAAAGTAAGCAGTTGATACATGGTATCAATGGTTGCTTACTATTATCATCCCGCCTTTAAAATATCCAAGGGAAAACTGTAGTTTTGTACCCTGTGTGGACCTACTTGGAGTAACATCACATCTATGAGGAATAAAAGGGCCAAACTTGGGGTACATATCTAACCAGGGAAGTTGGAACCTTCTGTGAACCTGGGCAAATTTCCATGACTCAGTTTCGTCACTTGTAAAATAGATATAATAACAGTGCTTAATCTCAAAGAATTAAAAAAATAAATACTAGATGAGAGGGCTTCCCTGGTGGCGCAGCGGTTGGGGGTCCGCCTGCCGAGGCAGGGGACACAGGTTCATGCCCCGGTCTGGGAGGGTCCCACATGCCGCGGAGCAGCTGGGCCTGTGAGCCATGGCCGCTGAGCCTGCACATCCGGAGCCTGTGCTCCACAATGGGAGAGGCCACAACAGTGGGAGGCCCGCGTACCAAAAAAAAACTAGATGAGATAATTCAAGTAGAATATGTAAAACTTCGTGTGGCACATACCAAGCGCATAATAAATGATAGCTAATAATAATAACAACAATTTCATGTTACGAGAACATATTTAACAATCCAAAGACTCTCAAATCCCAGAGGGAAAACTCCTTAGAATCTATTCTAACCTTGTATCCAAACTTCTTTGAATTTGTGAATTTTTAAAGCGCTTTTGGACACTGGGTCCCCTTAAAAAGCTGATGAATGCTCTATCGCCTTTTCCCTGAAAGAAATGCACAGACTATCTTGCAAACAATTTCAGGAGATTCTTGTATTCCTCTGAAGTAATCCTTATGGTTCCTTGGACCTGTGTGAGTAATTCCTGCCTTAGATCACCCCAGATAGGGCCTCCAGAGGCTGCTTGAATGTTTTTAGTAACAAGAGCCTCACAACTCATAAAGCAGCTCACTCTATGGTTGGAAAAGTCCAAGTGCTAAAAAGTTTTAAAATTCATCCTTAAATCAGGACCCTAAAAGAGGCTTCCTGAGGTCCGTCTCTGGAGCAACACAGAGGAAGCACAAGACCTTTTTCAGATGCCAACACTTGATGTTTTTGGAAAGCAGGGCCCACGCTGTGACACAGCGTTGTCTGTCTACTCAGTCATTCCAGGTGATGGCTTTTGGGTCCTTTGCCATCCAGGGCACCCACCCTCCCCAAACCACTTCCTGCATGGCTGTGGCTCATTTCCTTTGTCAGGACGTCGTATTTGTGCTACTGTTCTTAGCCACGTCATCACATCCATTAGGCAGGCATTTAAATGATCCCCAAGGCCTCATCATACAAGAGCAGAGTGTCAAGCCACACAGAACCGCATTCCATCCTCGGGTTTGGGCAACTGATCTTTTGAACCCGAGCCCACCACTTTACATCTGTCCCAATTAATTATTTAGTCTCACCGATTTCTTCCCTAGCACTCCAAACCTCCGGGGAGAGTCTGGCTCACATTTTACCACCCAGTGCATTAATTCTGCCTCTCAACTTTGAAACATTTGCACATCCCATTCAAGATAAGAAAATCAACGAGATCTGCGCATCTCCCTGTCTGAAGCTCAGGGCAAGGTGCCTTACACGTGTTCTCACTCACTCTTCACACCAACTCTATGAAACAGGCATTGCTGTCTATACAATCATCCCTGCTTTACAGACAAGAAAAGCCTGGTGGAAACTCTATCACCTGCCTAACATTATCCACTTACCAAACAGCCAAGCCAGGATTTCAACCTAGGCCTCTCTGAGCCACACTATCTCACTACACCCTCCGCATTTCCACACTGAACGGCGGTCTCTCCAACTAGGCTGTGGGATCTGTGACAATAGTGAATAGGTTTTGTCTCTGAATCCCCAGCCCCCAGCAAGTACCTGGCACTGAGTAGGTGTTTTATGACTAATGGGGGAGGGAAAACAAGGGAAAGGGTCACTGTGGTTCCTGGGGGGCTAGCGTGCCAGAGAATGCTTCTTGGAGCCGAGCCCTCAGGTTCAGGTTCTTCTTTATTCTACCCTGTGTACCATTAGGATATAATGTCCACACGTGACAAGAAAGTTCTGGGTCCCTAGCCCCCAGGACCATGCTGGCCCTAAGATCGGGACATTCACTCACCCAAGTCATGGGAAAGCAGACTGGTAGGAACGGCCCTGCGTCTCCCCATGCCCCTGTCCACCCTGTCCACCCCTGAGCCCAGCAGTGGGCCCTCCCAGTGTGCCCCCACTCTCCCACTGCACAGCTGGCCTCCTCAATGCAGGGGGCTGCGTGTTGGGACGGAGAAGGTTCAGGAAGCCTCTGGCTTGAGATTTCTCACGTGCTCTTGAGAGGATAGCCAAATTCCTAACTAACTCGGTCTTTTTCATAAAACAGATTCTCAAGCGAACTCACAGAACTTTTGTACTGAGGAGTCTGGTTAAAGACAAGAAGCTTTAATAGAAAATAACCAAACACCACCACTGGAGCCAAACCCCCACCTGGGTGTTGAATCAGTTCCGTCCACACCGCACCACTTTTCCCCCCACCTCATGGCATACCACCCCTACTAGGCCCGTTCCTTTTCCTACGGGCGGCAACGCCTCAATTCTTCTGAAAACCATCAAGCAGGAGTTCCACTGTGGAACCCATATCTCTGTGGGTTAAGCGACAGAAAGAAAGACCCAGGGAAGGCCCGTCTGGGCCCAGCGGCCACGTGAAGGCGAAAGATCGAAAGCGCCATCTTGTGGTTACTTCACACCTTACATGCTGCTTAAGGTAACCACTTCCTCAGTAACAGCATCCCAGCGTCCCGCTCTTTCCCTTCGGAAGCCCCTTCCCCAACCTGTAAAGTCTGAGGGGCTGAAGATCATGATACCCACCCCCACCTGACCCCAGGAGTACGGAATGGGTGTAAATGACCCAGAATGGCCAATCAGAGCCCAGCATTCTCCCCGCCAGCACACTGATTGGCTGAGATGTGAACACAAGACCCAAGAAAGCCAATCGAGGCCTTAACAAGATTTACTAGGTGGAAGCTGAAGAAACAGGCTTCTCTTCTCTTTGATCACAAGTCATAAGGATGTGGTCTCACGGCATCAGAGGTCATCTCTGGGATCCTTCGAAGAAAACCTGCCTGAGAATACAGCCAACACACAGAAGGAATCAAAGCAGAGAAACAGAGGAACAGGACTACGACCACGTGGGTTAGACCCTGTGATCAGCTTTGCCTGAAATTGTACCAGCCCTCCCTTCCCAGTTACGGGAGCCAACTTATTCTGGTTTTGCTTAATCTAGTTAGAGTCAAGTCTCTGTCACTTGTATCAAGAGACATAACACATTAAGAAGGGCAAAAAAGGAAAAAAAAAAAAAACAAGATGCAGTTGCATAAAATAAATAATGCTTACATTAATTTTGTACGTGATAAGTCTTAAAAACAAATAACTATGAATAACAGCTCTATTGAATTAAAAACTGAAATAATTACATACTATAATAAATTTTAAAGCCATGGATTTTTCAACCTAGCTAAAATGAAAAGATAACATGGAAGAAATATGCCCACCAAAAGATCAAAAAGACGTGACTGCTGAGTATAATATACATTTTCTGAGCATTTTGTATTGTTAAATGTCTCTTTGCAGCCTGTATGGCAAAAGGAAAATATCCTCTGGAACTGCTGAATAAACCCTTTAAGCCAATAATCCCATTTCTAGGACTCTGCCCTAAGAGAAGAATTCCGGTCAAGGAAATTAATATTTGCATGGAGATGTTCACTGCAGCTTTATTTACTACAGGTGAAAGTAAAGAAGTAAAAGTGAAAGCATACTCAAAAGGTTAAGATACAATTGAGTATGTTATGGTACATTGATTTCACTGAATATACATAGCTAGACAAGCTATTC
This sequence comes from Mesoplodon densirostris, assembly GCF_025265405.1. Lineage (NCBI taxonomy): Eukaryota > Metazoa > Chordata > Mammalia > Artiodactyla > Ziphiidae > Mesoplodon > Mesoplodon densirostris. The sequence continues at coordinate 115,446,428 of NC_082663.1, read as the reverse complement.
ATATGCCAACTCTAGAAATATTTATTCAAACATTCATTGAAGACCAACAATAATTTACTCGGTTCTTATTATGGGCTATGTATTATACATACTTCATGTAATTTAATCCTAAAACAATTTAAATGTTAGGTACTTTTTTGCAAACCCTTTTAAAGGTGAGTTATCGAAAGCTTGGAGGAATGTGTAACTTTTTAGTAAAAGTGACAGACGAAGGATTTGAACCCTGGAGTCCAAGTCCAAAGTCCACACACATACCCACTATGTTACACTCCATGAACAGATGAGGCACTGAGAAGTTCACCTGAGTTACATGTATGGGCAGCACATAGCCTGTGTCGGAGCTGCTCTGTACAGTTAACTGTCCTTTCCAGCTCGTGTTCCAGGTGGTGGCAAAGGAAAGAGCCTTTATTCGGCACCTACCAGGGATCAGGCACTGTGTTAGGTACTGTTTCCATTGTCTACATTAGCCCTTACAGTGATTCCCAGGGGCAGATGTTACAATCCTTTATTTCTATGAAGGCTGGGCTCTGAGAGATTAAGAGGTGTACTTCCAGTCAGGGACATGGCCCCTTATCCGCACAGGTAACAGGAAGATGAACAGGAGAAATCATGGAAACCTGCTCAGTCAAAGCAGAGGATACAGAGCTGGGAATGGTCTGGGGGGCTTTGAAAGTCGGGCAGAGGGTATCTGTGCCATAAAGCCTGGAATGGGGAGAACAACAGTACTGCATAAATAACTACCATGATTGCACCCTTACTCCATGCCAACACTATCTATGATTATCTCACCTTATCCTAATAGCAGGTCTTCAATCCAGGAAGTATTATCCCATTTTACATATTAGGACCTCTAGCAAGTAAAAGTGGCTACAAAACTAAATAACAATCCATTCTCTCCACTCCACAGCACATGGTCTCTCTGGAGCCCAGCACTCTCCACACCTGGATGGCTACATCTGTGGCACATTTCCAAACCCTGGAGATGGAGAGGGGCTGGGGTGTACCCCACATGGCTCTGGGATGGGGGGCCCAAGGTTCCAAATGGCAGCAGCACAGCCGGTGGGAGATAGTAGCCCAGCTCCCCACTAATTGTCCCCCTTTGTGGTATTCAGTTAAGGACTCAGAAGAAACCAATCTTTGTGTCTTTTCATGGTTAAAATTCTACATGGAACAGGAACCTCAAAGCAGCCACCAAGCCAGTCTTTGTTGGGTTTCTAGGCAGTAAGGACGCTGCATCTCAACACTTAGCGCTCAGAGAGAAAGCAGCTCGGTTATTCAAAGGGAAACTCAACAAGAGCCTTTTTCTCCTAAGTTCTTGCAATTTTGGACTCACTTTTAATCCCCGGAAGAAACGTTGGATCCCTTTTCTCCTCCACATCGCAACACTGTTCCTGCAAGTTCAGAAACGGTCGGTGGAAGATTTTGATGAGTTGGGCGGTCCCCGTTTTCTACCCCATTCTGGTAGAATCAGCTTGGTTTTCAGAACCTTGAAACCTTCATTTTTGAAAAAGCTCAATACACTCAGGGGAAAAAGTGATAGATATAGATATAGATGCATAGATTGTTAAATTCGGGTTTCTAAATACAAAGAAATACATGCATTGTAGTTTCACAAACAAGCCTTAACTGCATTCCTCCACAGTAAGGTGCCAGGCATGTTTCTGAAGAAGTCACTCAGTGGAAGCTTTGGCTTAATGTATTGTACTTGTCCTAGAATAGCATATTTATCCTGAAAGAAAAGCCAAAAGCAGGTTTAGGTGCCTGGTGCTCCAAATACCCGCTCCCAGGTAGGAAAGGAGCTGTTTGCAACTCCATGAAGAATAAACAGTTTCTAAGAGCAAAGACCTCATGCCTTTTCTGGGTCCCGAATTCCTCTCTGGGCCAATCATCATCATCAAAACAATCACTTCCAGAGCAGCTAAAATGTGCGGGGTCCCACCTAAGGATTCCAGCAAATCCTCAAGCTTCCTGGAGAAGAGGAAAGGTTATCCCCACTCTGCAGATGTGAACCTGGAGCTCGGAGACTGTAAAGAACCGTGCAGCCAGCAAGTGGCAAAGTCAGAGCTGAGCCAACACCGTCAGACTACAGTCTGAGTTCCTTCTGCCCCAGCGTCCTGTACCCCTGCCCCTCTCCAAACCCTGTGCTCACTAGAGGAAAAGATCTGCAGGCGCATAGGTTAGACTGTGGTGCTGACGTGGGAGATTTTGCTCCTTCTCTTCAAGAGGCTTTCTTTCCATTGAGCCACCCAAACAAGCTGTTCCCAAACAAATGTCCTATGACCTCTCTCCCCAGAGTGGTCCTCCAGACTCTCTCTTCTTTATCACTCCCATCAGCCAACCAATTGCATACAAAAGCCCTGCTCAAGGATCCTGGGATCCAAAGATGGCAGTGGTTCAGCCATTTGGGAGAAGAGTCGACAGAACAGTTTCATCAAAAATGCCCATTTCGGGGGGCTTCCCTGGTGGCGCAGTGGTTGAGAATCTGCCTGCTAATGCAGGGGACACGGGTTCGAGCCCTGGTCTGGGAGGATCCCACATGCCGCGGAGCAACTAGGCCCGTGAGCCACAACTACTGAGCCTGTGCGTCTGGAGCCGGTGCTCCCCAAAAAGAGAGGCCGCAATAGTGAGAGGCCCGTGCACCGTGATGAAGAGTGGCCCCCACTCGCCGCAACTAAAGAAAGCCCTCACACAGAAACGAAGACCCAACACAGCAAAAATAAATTAATTAATAAACTCCTACCCCCAACATCTTCTTTAAAAAAAAAAATGTCCATTTTGGGACTTCCCTGGTGGTCCAGTGGTAAAGAATCCGCCTTCCAACGCAGGGGATGCAGGTTCAATCCCTCGTTGGGGAACTAAGATCCCACAAGCCACGGGGCAACTAAGCCTGCGTACCACAACTACCGCGCCCACTCGCCCTGGAGCCCGCGTGCCACAACTAGAGAGAAGCCTGCACACCACAACGAAAGATCCTGCATGACTCAACGAAGATCCCATGTGCCACAGCTAAGACCCAATGCAGCCAATTAATTAATTAATTAGTTAATAATAAATTTTTTAAAAGGCTAGACATCAAAGCCTTGAAAAAATAATGCCCATTTCTTTTTTTTAATGAATCAAAAATTTTATTTCAAAATGTAAACAATAATGCCCATTTCTATTTGAAAAAGAATTGCTACATGTATATGTATAACTGAATCACTCTGCTGTACACCTGAAACTAACATAACATTGTTAATCAACTATACTCCAATATAAAATAAATTTTTTTTAAAAAAGCCCATTTCTGGCACCCTACAAAATATCTGATCAGCGCTCCTTAAATGAATGGCACACTCAAATGGGGCAATAACAGATGTAATCGACCAGGACCCTATGGGGCCTTCCTGGGACAGATCCCTCCCCCATATCCTCTGCTTTAGTTCCTCTCTGAAGTACTTAGATAATAGTATCCAATGCACATGTCCAGAGTTGTTTTACAGATGCTAAAACCCCCACCAAGTGGAAGAAATTAACTACTTGATGACCATGAGCACACATCCCGCAGACCTACTGGCACCTGAGGATTGATAATGTTAAATTAACCACCCTGTTATCTCACCATCAACCAATCAGAGAATTGTGCACGAGCTGATCACAGACCCTGGGACACCCATCCCTCACCTTGCCTTTAAAAATGCTTCCCTGAAACCCACTGGGGAGTTTGGGTGTTTTGAACACTAGGTGCACTTGCTTGTTGCCCTGCAATAAACACTGCACTTACCTTCACCACAACCCGGTGTCAGTAGATTGGCTTTACTTCGTCCAGGCGAGCAGACCCAAGTTTGGTTTGATAACGATAATTTAACAAAGGAGAGTCAGTGGTGTGCTGGGGCCAGCTCCACCAGCCCATGAGAACCAATGGATTGCTACATGTTCAGAATTTTTGTGAGCTGATTATTAAATTGTTGGTAACTTGATAGTGGGAGAATTTACACCACAGAAATCAGGAAATGCTACAAATCAGCGTTTGGTTTGGTTTGATTTTCCCAAAGAGCCACTTTTATTAAACATTTACCAGCATACCCATGAGAGGAAGAATTTGTAAAAAAAAAAAAAAAAAAAAAAAAAAAAAAGTGGGCAAAGTTTAGGAAAGTCAAATGGAATAATGCAGTCCCCTGGGTTTAGCAACAGTGCAGAGCTGTTAGCAACTGAGCCCTGAAGGAGTGAGAGAGGAATGATTACCAAACCCAGACAGTGTAGCTGGAGGGGAGGGCTATCCATAGAGCCTTGGAGAGAGGCCAGCCAGCAGGACAGGAGACGGGAAAGAAATACCCCAATCTCACCCTATTCTCACTTTACCATTTCTGGCTGGTGCCTGCCATTGACTGAGCCCACCTGAAAGCAGAGGGTGACGGGGGTCCCAATGAAGTCCATAGTGATCAGCCTCCAGGGGGCACCATGCAGAAGAATGAGAGGTAGAGCAGATCTGGGGGCACCCTATATCCAGAACAATACACCACCAATTGTTAAAAAGAATATATTCTAAGCACAAGTACATATGTATATTTCCAGAAGAGCCCCCAAGGAACTGGTAACAATGGTTACCTCCAGGGAAGGATGCTGGGCAACTGGGGTCAACAGACAGAGACTTTCTTTTCATTAGACTCCCTTTCATATTGTTTGATTTTAATTCCTGTGCATATATTATCTTTTTTAAAAGGAGCAAGTTCTTTTAAACGGCAATGCTTTACACATTTGGTTTTCTAGAGCTCTCTATTTCATGGGACAGGAACTGGCTGCCACAGTGCATGATTTCAGGGAGCACCGACTGCTAAGGAGAGATTCCTCCCTGAATAATGAAATGCAGTGACCCGCTGGGGACGATGCTCAAGTCCCCATGATACAGGGTAAGATCTGCATTGGGGGAAGACATGGACTTGGGAGTTGGACTCTGCCCCAGATTGGTTCTGGGAACCCTGCAACCCCACTGAGCTTCACGGCCCTGGACTGAGATGGAATAAACCACCACTAACTTATTGGGGCAGAAAGGGGCTGGTTTGTGTGCCAAGGAGGGGATTTCCTTCAAGGCAGAGACACTGCAATCCCTGTCAAGGGACTGGGGAGCTGCCCTCTAAGCGCTTGTCTTTCCAAGTCCTTTGCACCCACCTCTGGACCCTCTGGGCCTTCCCATCTGGAAAAGCCTTCCAGGAGGGAACAGATGCCTTTGGGAGGCGGGTGAAGAGCTCCACCTTGTGGCTGCTCCAACAGCTCCCTGGAGGTGGCAAAGGGAAGCCCCAAGTGAATGTAGGGCTTGCAAAGGCTCCAAACGCAGACTTCACTCACAAATTCACCCAGCACCTTCGACACCTTCGCCTCCTCCACGCTCACTCTCTTTCATCACCTGTGCCTACAGAGGAAGAGGCACCTTGCGAAGATTAGCCCAGGTCCCGCTCAGGACCATGGCTGCCCGTCAACTCCTAAAAGCCCCTCGGCTGGTCAGGAGGGAGCCTCTCGGAGGCCCTCAGACAAAGCCACACCCACCCGCTGAGGTCCTCAACAGGACAAAATACCGAAACAGAACGCTATAGCATCTCTGTTCTACATTTAATAAGCCAATGCTTTGAACCTCTGCCAAGATACTTAATGAAGTTTTGTCACAGGACCCATAAGATTTGGGGCAGACTTTTAAAAACATTAATTCGTACTGTAATACGCTGTGATCTAGAAACAAAGGCAAGTTCAAAGTCGTATGCTACACGTCTTCTCTTCAGCCAGTCGTTTGTAATTGTAAACTCATTGGAGACAATGTTCAAATTTCAATGGCATCCCCTCCCTGAATGGGAGGCAGGGCCAACCGACTCCCCAGCTCCTCTCTATGGAGCACTGATTAAGAGGCTTGCACACAGAACTGGGACACACACAGCTCTAATTCACTCACACAAGACGTCTGAGAAAGCACATGCAGGAGGCCGAGGGGAGAGGCTAGTCTAGAGGACCCAGATTCCACACCTGCCACCGAGGGACCAGGGATGCTTCTGGTAAAGCTGGAGCTGGAAAGGGCCTGATCCATCAGCCTCCTGGTGAGCCCAGCCAGGAACTGAGGCCCAGAAAGGGGACAGGTCTCAGCCTAGACCCATACTTGTCCCCAGCTCCCTTGAATGTTCTTTTGTGGAGCTATGCTCTCTCTGGTTGAGCCTCAAAGAAAGATCATCTTTATTGTGACAGAAAGGTGGAGGGAGGCCATGGCCACCTGACTATACTGGACCCCATTCCCTGGGAAATGACGTGAGCTTTCCCGTGTTCAGCATCATGGTCATAGGGCTGAGTTCTGGAAGGCCTCCAGTAGTTCACCTTGTCCAGCCTTCTTATTTCACAAACAGGTCAACTGAGGTCACAAAGGGAACACAGCCTAATTATGAGGCCTCAGCGGGGGGCTGGGGGACAGCAGCCTAGGAGCACCCTATGTAACAACAGGAAGTGGAGTCTCTAGTGACCGAAGCCCCACAGGGTCGTATATGTCAGATCTACTCTGGTGGACAGAGCTAGGCCTGGGACACGGGCAGGGGCTGAGGGGGCAGAGTGCCGGCAGGAAGATCAGGGCCACGTCTGACGCCCTCCACACCCCTGCACCGTAAAACCCGGAGGCGACAACCAGGGTGCAGAGAAAACGGTTTCTTACATTAATTTTAATGGAGACTACGAGGAAGAAAGAGAAGGCACATCTTTCTTTTTTTTAAGTGAACATAGAGCCCTTGAAAAATAACACATGCTTATGCTGAACACTAAAGACAAACAGCCATTTCTCCTTGATTCTCAGTGTTAGGGGTGCATTTGCTCACCACTCATGCTCTGAGTCTCCACGTAAGTGCTTCCTTCACCCTGAAGCCTGCATCCTAGTTCTGCCAGGCAGACCTGAGTGATTCCCTCAAGTGGGGGACACCCACTAGCCCCCTGCTCTCTGCCACCATGGCGCTGGTCACATTCCCTTCTCCTCACCAGATGGTGAGCCCCCCCAAGGGCAGAACCTGGGGCCATGGCTTCTCTGGGACACTCCCAGGGCTCAGCTCAGCACCCAAACCTAGTAGGAATTCAGTCAATAATTGAGACCAACCAAATGCACAGCTACCTGGACTCATCACTAATTATAATAAAGCACAGAAAGCTTATGCATGCAACTTTGTGAATCTCGTGGGAATCAGAAAACACGGATGAACGAAGTCTAACAACAATCCTTCGAGGGACAAGTTATCTCACACATACAAGGTTTACAGGTTTCCAATTCATTGGATAAAAGGTCTCCTCCAACTCTCAGATTCTACAACTCTGGGCTGCACGTGGCCCACAAGGGCTTACCAGCTCCAGACCCAAGGAAGCAAAGACCCAGGGGAGGAGAAGTGGTGTTAAGCCGCAATGGGATCAGAATTCCATTTTATTTTTTGTTTGTTTATAATTGTCCTTTTTAAAACCATTAACCTGAGGACTTCCCTGGTGGCGCAGTGGTTAAGAATTCGCCGGCCAGGGCTTCCCTGGTGGCACAGTGGTTGAGAGTCCGCCTGCCGATTCAGGGGACACGGGTTTGTGCCCCAGTTCGGGAAGATCCCACATGCTGCGGAGCGGCTAGGCCCGTGAGCCATGGCCGCTGAGCCTGTGCGTCTGGAGCCTGTGCTCCGCAACGGGAGAGGCCACAACAGTGAGAGGCACGCGTACCGCAAAAAAAAAAAAAAAAAAAAAAAAATCTGCTGGCCAATGCAGGGGACATGGGTTCGAGCCCTGGCCTGGGAAGATCCCACATGCCGTGGAGCAACTAAGCCCGTGCACCACAACTACTGAGCCTGCACTCTAGAGCCTGGAAGCCACAACTACTGAGCCACGTGCCACAACTACTGAAGCCCTCGCGCCTCGAGCCTGTGCTCCGCAACAAGAGAAGCCACTGCAATGAGAAGCCCGTGCGCCGCTATGAAGAGTAGCCCCACTCACCACAACTAGAGACAGCCCGCGCACAGCAACGAAGACCCAGCACAGCCAAAAATATAAATAAATAAAATAAATAAATTTATTTTTAAAAACGGTAACCTTAATATGGGATTTATACACTTAATTTAAAAATTTTATAAAATAAGAAGATATGACAATTGGTCCCCCTCCCATTCCTGTCTCCCACCCACTCACTCAGGCATCCGCTGTGTTAGCAGTTTCCTGTGCATGTTCCAGAGTTACCTTTGGCTCAGACAAACAAGATAAATATTTTATACCCCCTCTTCTTTTTACATAAAACATGGCATACTGTGCACACTGTTCTACACCTTAATCTTTGCTGTTGTTTTGTTTTGCCCTCTTAATACACCTTGGGGACTTTTCCATATCACTGCATAAAGAGCTTGCTCATTATTTTCTTACAGCTGTGTAGCATTCCGTGATATGCATGCAACGTATTTATTTACCAGCCCTCTACTGATGGACACATGGGTCGTTTCCACCTTTTAAATTTCAAACAATACTGCAGTGAAGAACTTACAACATTTCACAGTTATGCACAAATACTTGCTTGCTCAGGTTTTGCCTCTTTGCTGGAGCCTCTCCCAGCTTCTCGAGCCTTCCTAGATCTCTCACTTTTTCCACATCCCCATTTTTATTTTCTGAGATCCCCTGGTGTGCCCATGACTAAGACAGAGTGGGGAGCCCAACCTCCCAACTCAGCCCTCTCTATTCTGGAGGCAAAGCTGTGCCTCCGAGTTCTCCTGCATTCCCTCCAGCCCTCAGCCCACTCCTCTTGCCACATCCTCACCCACCAGCCCAGTGCAAGCCTGCACATCCTGGGGGTGACCGAGAAACGCTTCACCAGGGATGGATCCAAGTGTTCTCCAGTTGTCGTACAACCACCACCCTTTTTCACCAACAGGTAGCGCTGTTTTCCACCTTTAGACAGCTAAGATGCTCTAAAGGAAGCCCTGCTCATCAAAGAATAATAAACTCCTTAGGATGCAGTATAGCTTTAATAATGACTTTTCAGTATGATTGTCCACACTTCTCTCTACATGATCTTCCCAACAGCCTACACTGTAGGCCATGACTACAATTTTCTCTGGTTCCTCCCTTCTCTGTCCTTTCCATGTAGCAGGTGTGTGGGAGACAGAATCGCCTAGTAGTTATGAACCAGGGCTCTTGAATCAGACATGTTCAAAACCCAGTTACACCGCTGACTTGCTCCACGACCTTTGGCAATTGACTTCACCTGTCTGACCTTTGCATGACTAGGAGTATGACAGTGCACACCTCATCCAGCTGGTGTGAGGACTAAATCAGGTGTAACATGAGCACAGTGTTAGGCACCTGGTGAGCGATCAGTAGACGCCTGTTCTTACTCATGTTATGCTGATATGCATTGTTTGTCCAAGGTTTGCACCTCACTCCTGAAGGCTTTTTTTTTTTTTTTTTTTTTTTTTTTTGCGGTACGCGGGCCTCTCACTGTTGCGGCCTCTCCCGTTGCGGAGCACAGGCTCCGGATGTGCAAGCTCAGCGGCCATGGCTCACGGGCCCAGCCACTCCACGGCATGTGGGATCCTCCCGGACCGGGGCATGAACCCATGTCCCCTGCATCGGCAGGCGGACTCTCAACCACTGTGCCACCAGGGAAGCCCCTGAAGGCTTTCTTAACATACCCTGGTCTTCCATCAGTTCTTCACACAATACAAGCTTGTTCCTGCCCCCGAGTCAGCACTTGCTAGGGCCTCTGCCTGGAATGCTCTCCCTCTAGCTCTCTCCATGGCTGGCTCCTTCTCATCCTTCAAGTCTCAGCTTCCATGTCATCTCCTCAGAGATCTCTGCCACCTCAGCTGGAGTAGGTTTCTCCTGTTTTTCCTCACAATGGCACCCTGTTTATTTAGCACTCGTTACCACCTGCTGTCATCTTAAATGTTTCTTCATTTTTGTGACTGTGGTCTGTTTTCCTGTTGGAAAGTAAGTTCCAGAAGAGCAGCTCTGTTGGGTTTTCCAGCACTACACACAGCGACCCCTGCACCTGCGAGGCACTCCATAAATGACTGGCGGGTGATTGGCTGAGCGGGTGAGCGCATACAGGCAGAGTTGCATTCAAATGCTGACCGCTGGCTGCTCTGCATGCTTCTGTTCCGACTCCCAGACAGACTACCAGTTCTTTGAGGGCAGGAGTGGGGTCTTCTTCTACACCCAACCTTCAGCTAGACCCACTGCCAGTGCTCAGTGGGCAGAGTCAGGACTTAGGGGATAGCGGGGAGCAACTGAGAGGGCTGCTGAGGGTCTGAGAGGAGGGCAGGGGCCCTCACATTCCCACCCTAAACATGCCACGTGGGTCATTTCCTGGGAACAATGGAGGTGCGCTTCTGGCCTCTGTGACTGCAAATGGCTTTCCCTGCAACCAGTCCCAGGTCTCTTTCTGCTGGTGGTCACCCACCCAGGTGTGCCTTGTCCCCAGTAACTGCTCACCCCCCACTCTGCTTTGAGGAGTCCCTCCTCTTCCCCGCCCCCATGAGTGTTCCGGGGATGTATGTTCTCTGTCTGGGACTGGAAAGGCTGCCCGTGTCCACTGCTTAGAGAAGCACGTTTGCACAGCTCTCTCTCATAAGGGGAAGAGACATCTCCAACTCCAGCAGGTGCAGAGGTCTCCTCTGGCACAAAAGGCGTGATTCAGAGAGTGCTGTGGGCTTGGGCATGACACAAAACCATCCTATGGGGGTCAGGCCCAAGTCAGAAATGTGCTCTGTCCAGCCAAGTCAGGAAATGTCCCCATGCCTAGAGAGAGACGCACCTTAGACACATTCCCCTCAGAAGCACACAGCCTTGCGCCATGCAAAGCTAAACCTCTCACACCTGATTCATTCTCTCTTTGGCCCAGACTTTCCTGGAGCTGGGAAGTTGAACACATATGCAAGAGCAGGGCACACACTTCACACTCTAAAATACATTCAAATCAATGTCCCTCACCTCCACACCTGCGACAGCCACCCCTCCCTACAGAGTAGGGCTGTGGTTTCCATTCCGTGTCCCCAGACCCTAGGTGGAGCTGCCACAGAGTGGGCGTTCACAGAAAGGAAGAAAGGGACAGAAGGAGGATGATGAGTGGTCAACGTCACGGGCACTGAAGCCAGAGAGCCCTGGGTTCCATTTCTGACTCTCCTGCCTGCCGACCTCACGACCTCGGGCATGTGTCTTAACCTCCTTAAGCCTCAGTCTCTTCATATTTAAAAGGCAGAAAAAAAAGGCAAATAAAAACATACATCTCACAGACTTGTGAGTAATAAAATCATGCATATTGAGAGTGCAGCTCAGTGTCCCACTCACAAAAGTTGTTCACAAATATTAGTTATATCTATATGGATGATGATGATGATGATGATGATGACAATGGATTCAGAAGTAAAGAGGACCCTGGCCATTTCCTGCGTGCATGTAAATGGCATCTGGCACATATTTGTTAAAGCAAGAAAGGAGACTGGGATGTTTTAGAAAGACTCCCATTTTTCTAAACAAAGCTTTCTGCATAGCCCTCAAATGAGCAGAAAATCCAGTCTCACTGGGTTCCCAGCGTCCCCCACCTCCAGCCTGCCCCGGACTCCAGGACAGCCACCTCCCAGCTCCCACTCCAGGACACACCTCCCCCCACCCCCGGTGGTAACAGGTGTTGCAGTGAGCAGCTTGTGGCTTGGGCTTTGAGAGCTGGTGTTGTTACTGTGGTAACTCCCCCCTCTTCTCTCTCTCAGTGCCCAGAGAGGAGGCTGGAGGCGTCTGAGGGCGCAGACAGAGTACCCTGTGGCCAGGGCTTTGGCAGAGCTTGCCTACAACTTAACCTGTGGCCATGGGAGTGATAGGTGGCGAAAGCGTAACCAGGATTTCAATCTGCCCTGACCCCCACCGCCAGCTAGCAAGGGTAATTAAGGACCTCTCCCCCTCGGATTAAGGTGCCTCCATTTCCCACCCCACCCCATTTTATCTCCTAAGGTTACGCTGCCACAGAATGAGTGAACAGATACCCACCCAGCAAGCCCTCCGCGAGCTCAGCGGCTGAGCCCCCAGCAGAGCCTGGGACTGCGATGCCAACCTGTGGACCAACTCAGAGTAATCCCAGAGAAGTGTGCAACCCAACCCCCCACTCCCCTAAAGGTGAGGAAGGGCTGTGGGTGCACTCACATTATCTTTGCTTCTCCTGCTCTCTTTTTTTCTAGGATGGGCTCCATCCCACAGACCCTTCCCCCCATGCCCCACACTGTCACTGCTGTTATTAGGGTCATTTGGGGCCACTGGTGCTTTGCTAATGCATCCAACAAAACAAGGCTGTTAGACAGATGCATTCCACAGCAATCCACTTCGCTTAGACTGATCATGAGTAATATATTTCTGTGCCCAGACTCTGGGGGGACCCACAGTGCCCGAGCCGGAGGTGCAATGAAACGCCTGCTTTCTCCTTCGCATACGCACACAGTAGAAGCTGGTTTTCACACTTTCCCTGCTTGTCTTTCTCACTCTAGTTCGTATGTACCCCAACCTGTCCCAGGCCCAGGATGCCTGGCACCTGGTCTCTGCTTCTCTTTTACTATTTCTGTTTCAGAAATACTCTTTGAAGTTTCATCCTGGCCCCAATTAGCATCAGCTGGAGCACTCAGCACAGTGAAATCTAAGCACTGTTATTAAGTGAGCATTCCATCCAGAATGGCCCCTCCTCCATCCTCACCATGCAGCACGGGGGAAAAGGAATGAGGCAAACAATGATCACCCCACTCGGACTATCCAGATCCTCCCCATTTTTTTCCAACACACATTGCTTATCTGTCTTTACATACTACGGTGCTGCACCCATTCACGAGCCTCCTGGGGTCAGGCAGCACTGGGCTCATCGGGACCTGGACCGGGTCTTCCAGGCTGTCAGAACACTGCCCTTCTGGAAAGTCGGTGTGGGCGGCGTCCTTCCTCCCGCTGTCCCCACCCCCACTTCAGATGCAAAGTGCACATATGGCTCATCTCCATCTTTGGGGGAGGTTCTGTCTAAAGTCCTCCCAAAGATTCAGATTGTATGACAAATCACGTTCTAGACTATCGCAGGCGAGAAAGGGCTGGGGCATTTGCATCATTACCCCCAGACAACAGCTTCATTAAGCTGAAAGAGAGGTTTGCAGCCGCGCGAGCTCCGCCACTGACCTGGGCCTCTCACTTCCCCATTGTCTGTGGGCTCCAAGGCTCTCGCTCCAAACCATATGGTCCGTTTGGGCATCTCACACTTTCTTCCGGGAAAAGCAGGCATGTTGGGAAGCGCTTGGGGCAAGCCAGAGGCCTGCCTGCACCGTCCCAGGTGCGATTCTGCCCCAAAGTGGGGTCAACCTGGGCAAGGAGAGAGAAAACACCAGAGGTCAGAGCGAGCTGAGCTCTAAAAAGCAATATGTGGGACTGAGAGAGAAGGAGTAAAGCTCCTCAGACAGAGGGCAAGGAAGATGAAAGCCTTGGCACTTGCCCCCTCAGAGAGCAGGCAGCCTGTTGTCCCCATGCTGCCTGACAGCATGTCTGACGGTAAGTCTGACAGCATCTTGGTGGGGAGAGCATGTGGGCAGCAGTATCTTCACCGTGGCCCCTTCTCAGTCCCCCAAGTATCTGGAGACCCCTCAAGGGTCCCAGACTCCAGACGCTTCTCCCTTGAAGATGATAAGCAGACCCACACCTGGCAGGCTGGAGGGTGAGGCAGCCATTCCCCTTCTCCAGTCCCTGAGACCCTGAACACCTCTTCCCTCTGAAGAAGATAGCTTTGGGTCTGGCTGAAAGGAGGCTGGGAGACAGGACCAAGTCGATGATGAGCCTGCCCCAATCACTGTCTCTTCAAAATCCCATCTCTTCAAAACTCCACTTTGCTCCAAGGCTTTGCGAGATTCCAGACAGATGGAATGAACCCCAGAGGCCGGCACAGCCACGTGGCCCTGTTTCCCCAAGGAAAGGGGGAGCTAGCACCCCTGCCCAGAGGAAGCCCTGGCTGGTGCCTGGCGGTGGTCCAGAACCGGTGTGCCCTCCTCCTCATCAAGAAATGGGCCGAGGTGGGCCTCGCCCGATGTTTCTTTAAGAGTAGGGGAAGAAAACAAAGTCTCGTGGCACAGCACATCCACACCGCCAACTGGGCGGATTAGGGTCAGGATTAACGTTTTAAACTCGACTAGACTTTCTGACTCAAAGATCTCTGAGCGCTAATCGTATTATTATCCCTGGGATTATTGCTTTACTCGCAGCAGAACAGATTCTAAAATCAAATCGTTGAAAGTACCCTCCTGTTTTCTCTCCACTCCTTTTCGGGGGTTTGTGGCTTGTTGAGGAGACGACTTTTAAAAGCTGAATCTCACTGAATAGTTCTCTCCTTCCCCGAGCCAGGCAGCGGGAAGAAGACGGGCGACACGGTTCCTTTATTCCCGCCCACGCCTGCTCCTAATTCCTGGTAATTTATCCCATATTAAAACTTCTTTAAGTAAGAATGGACAAGGATCAGCACCTGCTATGCAAATGCGGCCAAATCCAGCCCGGGCCGGGGGCGTGTGCGCCCGCCCGACCGCGAGCGGCCATTCATCGCTCCCAAGGCGCCGGCGCGCCCTTCATATGGAAACAGGGCCGAGGGCCTGACAGATTGCGACGTGTTCCTCGGGCAGAGGGGCGGGGGCCGGCGGGGAGGGGGGACCGAGTGACAGAACGCCCTCCCGCCTGGAAGACGCCCCAGCGGGGAGAGCTGGACCTCTCCCGCGGGTTTTCTTCGCCCGTATTTTTTCTTGGGCGCATCTTTTATCATTTGTCTTCTTGTTGGCCCTATTTTAATGCTAACACCCGTATTCCCCGATTTCGTCCTTATTCTCCAGGAGAGCATCTGAAGGGTCCTAAGTGGACCACGGCCCCCGCGGCTGCGCAGGCGCGGTGGGCGCGGGGGGGCCGCCCCCGAACTCGCCGGGCTCGCCGGAGCCGGCTGGGGAGGGGACAGGTGGTCGTCTTGGGGCCGCGAGCCAGCCCCAGGGCCAGGCGCGGCGCGGCAGGCCTACCGGATGACAAGGATTAGTTGGGTGGGGACCTTTGAAGCCACGTCTCTCCTCACGTGGCCGGCAGCCGCGGCGCAGTCGCCTCTCGTGCGGCCCTAATCCCCTCACGCGGCTCAGGAGGCGAGCGGGCCTGGCAGGGGAGTCGGAGGCCGCGCGCCCGGGAGCCTGACGCCCGCACAGCCCCACGCGCGCGCGCACGCTCTGGGATGCGCCCCCGCCCAGCCCCGCGCGCGCCCCCGCCCAGCCCCGCGCCGTGGACGGAGCCGCGGCGCCACGGTCGCCGGCGCGAGGAAGAAGACCCCTTTCTTCCAGCCAAAGTCTTTATTTGTGGCTCCATGAAAGAAGTCGAGGAAGGCCGGCTGTCCGGGGCCGGAGCAGACCCGCTGCGGCAGTGGCGGCGAGGGTGGGGCCTCGGGCGCGGCCGGCGTCCCAAAGAGATGCAAAGCGATCGATACATTGTTCAGCCGCCGCCGGCTCGCTACGGCCCTCGGGGGCATAGAAAATGAGACACTTTTTTACCCCCTTTAACTCGAGGAAAGTACCAATAATTCATGTATGTTATAATTCTTCGTTGCCCCTAGGTAGTCTGGGAAAACTGAAAGAAAAGAAAATGCCAGAAAGTTATGGTAAAACTTAAGATGCGGCCGAAGTCACTTTCTTTGCCCCTGCTGCGAGTGTTTGAATAAGAAGAATGCTCCTGGACTGTAACAAGCAAGAAGAATGAAGAAGACAAAAGATTTCCAGAAAAAGGTTTAGCTAGAAGACAAGGCAAGTGAAACTGAAAGGAGAAAAAAGGCATTTACAATGGAACAATAAGTGTACTAATCGCTTTGATATATTATACAAGCCCAAAGACCCAAAACATTGTGTAATTATTTATAAATGACTTCTCCACTCCTGTGTATAATGCAGAGGAAAGAATAAAACTGCAGGCTACTCTCTAAACTATTTCTAAATAGACCTGGTTCAAAAGAAGGCAGAAGTGTTTGAAATAAAATAATTAATGGTGGATTTTATGGTTGTCTCATTAAAACATTTTAATTACTACAAACAAAATGCATTTGTGTTCGAACCCAACGTGACTTTATGTAGCCGAGCATTAAGGTAGAGAAAAGCAAAAAGGCAAACACTTCAGCTATTTCTCCATTCTCTGTGTTTATATCTGAATACTCTCCCTAACTCAATAGTTAAATTCCGTTCGGATGAATCTCCCTGCGACTTCTTTTGTACACACCGAAGAGAATACACTCACGCATCACACAGTTTTCCCACACTTGACTCACAAGCATCTTGGGTGGGGGGTGATTTTTTTAATCGCAACTGAAGACGTTCTTAAGAATTCAAAAACATGAAGTGGACCAAGATGAAACTGCTCAGTGAAATTAACTCTGGCTTTAGCAATATCCTGTGGCAGGTGCAGCCTGGATTTGGGGAGCTAAATCTAGTGACAGTGACAGCAGGGGTTACGTTGTGTGTGTGTGTGTGTGTGTGTGTGTGTGTGTGTTGATCTAAGCCCAGAAGATTTGACTTCAAAAAATCTACAAAAGCAAAATTCAGAGGCTTTGAAGGAGGTTCTGGATTGATTGGT
Source organism: Mesoplodon densirostris (assembly GCF_025265405.1). Lineage (NCBI taxonomy): Eukaryota > Metazoa > Chordata > Mammalia > Artiodactyla > Ziphiidae > Mesoplodon > Mesoplodon densirostris. The sequence continues at coordinate 115,429,832 of NC_082663.1, read as the reverse complement.
AGCCTCAAGCAGCTGATGTGAGAATGATTTCAGGCCTCACAGCTGAGGAGGGGCGGGGGTGAGCACCTTCTGCCTGTTCCTTCTTCATTTCAGGGCCGGCACCCTTGCAGGCCCTCCCTGCATAAGTGTGCACATCCCCTTCGCCTCCCCCACTCTACTCTGGGCACAAAAAGGACATTGTTTCACCCAAGACTGGCCCAAACTAAAAAACGCACTTCAAACCTGGGGCCACCCCAAGCATGCATTGTCCCCCTGCCCCACACACAGGCTTGAGAACTAACTCCATTCGAATTTGAAAAATTCTTGTGGAAAGAATTTATCTGCTGCAGAGTTGCCCAGCATGTCTTTGGAGGGCATTTCTTCCACAGCACTAGAATAGAGTAGATTTGTACCAGGACTTCCCCTAGAGGCCAAGATTCATCCCACACGTAGGCAGACTGTACACAACCAAACACGTCAGCGCAGAGTGCCAAAGAATATTCAAGCAGACATCTCCGAGGTGGGAAATGCATACAGCCGGCACTGTATTTAGCAGGGCAGGGGCCGAAGGGGCCTCCACGGATTTCTGGAAACCATGGATAATTTGCCATTTTCCTTGCTCTGTCACTGAAAGACCCCTCTGTTTCCCCCCTCCTGCCTTGTTCCCCCCCTTTGCCCCCCCCCTTCCACAACTGTCATGGGTCATCAGTAAAGAAAATAGGGAATTGTTTCTCCTTTCCATTCCCCCAGCCCCACCCTGCTTCTCTCAGATGGAAACGCATATCTGCGGGTGTATTTAACCGACTGAAAGGAACACTGCACACCTCTGGGGCCCACATCATCCTTCATCCCGTCCTCTTGAGTAGCTGCACCTTTCCTTCCTTTTTTCTAAAAAGATTATGACATTTTCTTTCCAAAATGCCACCCACAAAACCAGTGCTGTCCCCTCCCCCCAGGTAGCTCCAGAAAGAAAAGGATGATGGAAATGGAGCAATTTTGTTTAGAAAGGGTGGCCCTCGCCATAGCTTTACTTTGTGTAAAAATTCCCATCAAGGCCACCCCTGTGGACATCAGCACTGTCCAGTGACCTTATAAACTCAGTGCTGTGCACTGTCCATGGCCAAACCCGGATGGGTGAGCGGCTTAGTGAGGTGCCAGCACCATTCACCTCTCCTGTCATAACTGCCCCCGAGAGCTTAGGTAATACCGTGAGAAAAGAACTTTGCCTGTAACCCCTCAACATTCAGATACATGTAGGTGCCACAACACTCTTAATATTCTGTCTAATCAATTGGAGTGGATGGGGAATAATCAATCTCAGCTAAAACAATTTGGAGGGAAATTACAAAATGCAATAATGTCCTTCCCCACTCCAACACATGCAGATTACCACCCCAGCACTTCTAAGTACGGGACACTAATCCCTCAGCCTCATTCCTAACACAGCACCTCTAAAAGATAGTTTGCTCAACCTTGGGCTTATGTGTTTATGACAACTGAAAGGGAGGATGGGCAAGGGGGGCACCTGGCTCAGCCTCATGCCCTCAAAAGGGCTGTGGGCTGCGGGTACTAACTGTGATTGAAGTCTACACGTGGTCACTGAAACACTGACAGGGACTGGAGGAGGAAGATGGGCAACCACAAATTTAAATCTGATCCACCCCTGGATCTTCATGTCTACAGGCACTATAATTTAATGTTCATTTAAAATCCAGAAATTGTCTTGGGAACAGCACAGACTGCTTTGTATTTTTATGTGCTAACCACACTAATCTATTACATAGAAACATTTATAATTTGCCACTATTTTCTCCTATTTTGACCTTTGTTCACTAAAAAAAAAAAAAAATACACCAAGAATCTCAAAAGACTCTGGAAGCATCGGATGACTTGCTCAACACTGAGAGCCTCTCTCTCCCATCTCTCCAGAAAGCTGTTCCCTTCACCAGTGTGTTGACATCAGAAAGATCCTCTCAAGAAGGAACCGAAATCACCTCCCTGCTGGTTCCACAGTGGTCTTGAGTCAGACCTCCAGAGCCGCCTTGAACCTTCTGGTGTGCACCAGCACGCCTTTCCAGGATTCTCCTCTCTCCTTACGCCCCCAGTTGTCAGACAGGCAGGCAAAGTTGCAGGAGGACCTCCAGTCTTGGCATCACTTGGACTTCCTCTGAGGTGTCACAGGAACACGCCCAAGCTGCCTCAAGGGCTTAGGCAAGCACAGGATAGAAGGGTGGATGCTAAAGCAAGATATCTGTTCCAATATGAGGGGCAAACAGAGGCTCTAGGTATAAGTCAACAGTGACTTCAGTATGTGGTCCAGATTTCCAGAGGTTATGATTCTGGGCATCCGGGGTGGGGCCCTCCATCATCACTACCACCTCAGGTGACCACAGTGTGAGAAACTCTGGCTTAATCCAGTCCTTTGGAATATCTGTACCCCACCTCCTCCGCCCCCCACACATTGGCAGCTGAATGGCTCACACATCAGGCAGCCAGAACGCCTGGCTCAGCCCTCACCACCTCGGTGCCTGCTGTGGTTGGTTTTATTACATGCTCACATCATATCCTATTGTGCTCTGAGAATGAGGGTTTCCACAGATGTGCTCTGTACTAGGCTCCAAGGGATTATGGGGGTAAGGGAAATTTTTAGCTCCCCCAGCAAGGATATATGTCCTCCTATAAGGGGCCCAGCTGTTTTCTCTCAAGGAGAAAGCTCTGAGCCTCATAGAGAGCAGGTCAGAGCCTAAGCTACCATCTCATTCTCATCTTCCCAGGGTTCAGCTCCATCCTTAGTGGGTCACTTGTAGGAAGGGCCCCCAAGCCTCAGATGCACTTACTTATTCAAAACACAAGGGACAGGCACTAATGTCCAAGGAGGAGCTGCCCCATGCACTGTCCCAAAGCCAGGAGCAGACAGGGCAAGGCTAAGACGCCTGCCTGGTCAGGTCAGTAAGGCTCTGGCAGAGGTGGGGGACAAAGGCAGGAGAGAGCACAGAGTCACCGCTAGCTCACGAGGTGCCTTTGTGCACATGTGAAAAGCATGGCTTAGCGAGTGCTGGAGAAGCTAGATTTTAGCCCCGACTTGCCCTGGATGCCCTTGTGCAATAAACCACTGGAACAACTGTGACAGCCCTGCTCAGAAAGAAGCAGCAGGAGAGAAGACACAAAGAAAGGAGAAAGGTCGCCATGGCCATTCAAGGCCCATCACAACTGTCCCCTATCCTCATCAACTAGACCCCCAAAGAAGCCCCATTCAGACTGGCTGCCACAGTCATCCTTACCCCTACCTTCTACCTAGATTGTCTATTCACATCCCATCTACCCTTCGAGGCCTTCTCAAGTCCCCCTCTCCCAGGAAGCCTTCCCTGACCATCCCCTTCCCTTTGGCGGGTGCACAGTGCTCTTCAGATCTATTCCCTTAGTGGGCCCCCAGCACTTCTCTCAGCCAGTGGCAGGTCACCTTTCTGTGGCCACGTCTCCCCTGCCCCAAGACTATAGCTCTGCCTGACTCTCCACAGAGCACTTGGCACCATGCATGTGGCATGCAGTAGGTGTTTACTGTGTATTTACTGATTAATTGTGATGGAAAAACATGGAATGGGGGCTGAAAAGACCCCTGAATCTGGTCCTAATTTGACCACCAGTAATCCCTGGGATACCTGGAGAAAAGACCTCCCCATCTGCTGCCCCAGTTTCTCATGTACAAGGTGCAGCAGATGGATGAATAAACTCCAAGGGTCCTGCCGACCTCGAACCCTAGGCTTATGAGACTCAGAGCCGATGGCCCCCCATCAGCCAGGTTTTCCCCCCGTCACCCTAGTGTCTAGCACAGTGCTTGGCCCAGAATAGGCAAGCAATATGGCATATGGGTTGTCTCTTTCTCTATGCTTTGGCAACCTTAGTGTTTAACTTGGTGCCTTATTTAGCAAACCACAGACATCAAGCTTGACCAATTCAAGCAAAAAAGCCCTACCGGAAAAGGCCTACTATGGAGGTTCTCATGCAATCAGTGGGTAGGCTGGAGAACCAGGCTTGGAAAATGGGGGTGTGGGGGGAAGGAGGTGCAGAACCACAGCTGAAAACACTCAGGGAAAAGCTAGGTCAGGACACCCACTGATTCCTGGCCACCTCTGCCACCACTGGCCACTGCCCTTCTAAGCTGCTGCTACAACACAAGTGTACTCTGAACTGTCACCAGCTCAGAGCCTAAGTTCCAAGTGGGGCATGCAATTAACCCACTTAAATCACATGGCCACACCCTAAGTGCCAGGAATGGGGAGAGAGGTGTTCATGCATTCACATTCCTCAATGGGAAGGATCTTCAGGGGCAAGGCAGTCAAGAAATGATAAATGATTCGGATGACTCTGTTCCCTTGACCAAACAGATTCTCTCTTCTAGTAATTTGGAAAAGAAGCTGTAGTATGTTGAATAGTGGCTCCCAAAAGATATGTCAGCCCAGAACCTAAGAATGTGAACTTATTTGGAACAAAGGTCTTTGCAGCCGGAATTAAGGTAAGGATTTCAAGATGAAATCATCCTGGATAAAGGTGGGTCTTAAATTCAAGTGGCCAAGAGACAGGAAAGAAGACACAGAAACACAAAGGAGAAAAATACAGACGTTGAAGTGGTGCATCTAGAAGCCAAGGAATGCCAAGTGTTGCCAGGAGTCACCAGAGGCTAGAAGAGGCACTGACCTGATTCTCCCTCAGAGCTGCAAAACGAGCCAACCATACTGATGCCTTAATTTCAGACTTCCAGCCTCCTGAACTGTGAGAGAATAAATTTCTGTTGTTCTAAGGCCCGTAGTCTGTGGGAAGTTATTACAGCAGTCTCAAGAAAATAATATAGGGGCCCAGAGGTATCATCAGGTCGAGGCTGGTGGGAACGTGCTGGGTCCATGGGGAAGCTGATACAGGGAGAGAGAGACAGGGCAAAAAGCAGAGTGAGGACTCCGGGCTCCTAAAGGATCACACAAATGCCAGCAGCCTTTGGGTTCTTTGAGATGCCCAGTATTACCTACCAATTTCCCTTTCTCGCTTAAGCTGATTAAAGTCACTTTTGTGACTTCTAGCAAACCTGTTAGAGCCCATGTATACATGTCCAGCCTTCCCCTCAGGTTCAAGTATGTGTGGGGTGCAGCAGCGGGGAAGGGAGGGCTGAGTCGAGTCCAGTGAGCTGGAAGACAAGCACTGGTCAGGGAATTCCCTGGCAGTCCAGCGGTTAGGACTCCGTGCTCTGCCAAGCACCCGGGTTTGATCCTTGGTTGGGGAACTAAAATCCCACAAGCCGCGGGGTGCAGCAAAAAAAAAAAAAAAAAAAAAGACAAGCACTGGTCAGCCACCCAAGATGGAATCTGCCTCCAGATGGCATCCCTTCAGAAAGGGACAGTGTCCCAAACAGAGTCACTCGGGCTCTGAGGACAGGTCAGGCACCAGGCCCAAGGCCACCACTGAGATATGGTGAGGAGGCTGAAACTTTTCTGAAGGTGTTCACTTTGTTTTTAACTCCCCACCCCCATAATCTGGTGCTGTTCCTTCGTGACTATTTTCCCCTAAGCACAAAGTTGCGGGTGTCTGGGTCTCTATCGCTCCAGAGCCAGCATTGGTGACCAGAGAGAAGCTACTCCTAACATGCAGAGTGGAAACCTTCTGCTGGGACGGGCGCTTTTACCTCACTAAGAGGGAGAGGGGTTGGGGGGAGAGGGGCTCCACTGAGTGTTTGCTATCGTCTCTCCTGGGGCGGGAAAGCCTCGCTGGCTAGCGAACCTGAGGGGGTCTCAGAGGCTGCAAGCGCCGCTCCAAGAGACGCAGCACAAAGAGTGGTGAGGGTGGGCGTTGGGGGAAGCGGCGAGGGCTGCCGGAGGGAAGGGGATTCGCATGCCTCTGTTACTTTAAGAATCTTCGGACAGTGTTGTGGGCGGAGGGTAGTTGGAGGGTTACTGGGGTTCGGCCAAGACGCCACCCAACTTGGGAAAGCATCCATGCCTTCGCTTTCCTCGCTGCCCCCCAGGTGCGCCCGCACCCTGCCCTAGGTGAAGGTCAGTAGAGCCATTCCCCTACTTCTTCACCAACCTGGACTAAGCAGACGTGCCTGTCTCCGCGCTCTGCCCTTTGAGCCACACCCGGCCACTCTCTGGTTTTCTTAAATAGGGTTTTCCCCGGGTTCCCAGGGCGCTGCATCTCGCAACCATTCCTGGGGCGCTTGGTCACAAAAGCGCCCTGCCAAGTGTCCCAAGAACATCATCTTACATCATCCTCAACAGGGTAGACTTGTGCCCCATTTTACAGATAGGGAAAGTGAAGTCAAATCACTAGCCCAAACTCACGCAGCCACTCAGCAGCCTGAGAGAGGGAGGGAACCCAGGCTCCCAGCGGGCTCCAGGTTTTCGCAACTCGCTGCGCGGCTCACACTTTCCGCCCAGCGCCCCGCCTCCCCATCCCACCCCAGCTAGGGGCTCCCGGCCCGCCCCTGGAGGAGCGTGCCTCGGCGGCTAATCGCCGGCCGCCCCCGCCTCCGTTTCACTGCCTAGAGACACCCGGGCCGGGTTAGCCCGGAGACCGCCCCGGGGCCGCGCAAAGCCGCCGATTGGCCCGCGGTAATTACGGGCACGCTCCGGGAGGGGGGAGGGGCGGCGTGGCCCCCCGCGAGCATAAATTATGCAAATACCCGGGCGCCGCACGGGGCTGACCTGCCGCCAAGCTCCATTCACGGGGGCTGCCTCGGGGGCGGAGGTGGCTAGGGAGGGGGGCGCCCATTGTTGCGCCGAGTACTTAAGGGGTCCTGAGGCCGGTCGTGTGCCACACTCGGTACTCACACGAGCTGATCTGATCGCCGGCGAGATCACTCGGGAGACCGGCGGGAGCGTGGCCCCTGCAGGCAAGGCGAGGCGAGGAGTTGAGGCCAAGTTCCCGGTGCGCCCCTGCGCCCTTCCAGCCCTTGGCTCCCGCAGCCGGCACAGAGTAGACCCGGGCCATCCGGAACGTAAGTGCGCCCCGACGGCCCTGCCCTCAGCCCGGGCTCCTGCCCTCTAAGCGCCCTCTTAGCTGTCCATCGATCCTGCACAACACCACGATGCCAGCCCCTCTGGAGACCTGCCTCTCGGACCTCGACTGCGCCAGCAGCAGCAGCACCAGCGACCTGTCCGGTTTCCTCACCGACGAGGAGGACTGTGCCAGGCTCCAACAGCCCACGTCCGCCTCGGGGCCGCCCATGACGGCCCGCAAGGGCTCAACCGGGATTCCCGGGTCGTCGGACACTCCTCGTGCGCAGGACGACGAGCAGGAGCGGCGTCGGCGCAGGGGCCGCGCGCGGGTGCGCTCCGAGGCGCTGCTGCACTCGCTGCGCAGGAGCCGACGCGTCAAGGCCAACGACCGCGAGCGCAACCGCATGCACAACTTGAACGCGGCGCTGGACGCGCTGCGCAGCGTGCTGCCCTCCTTCCCCGACGACACCAAGCTCACCAAGATCGAGACGCTGCGCTTCGCCTACAACTACATCTGGGCTTTGGCCGAGACTCTGCGCCTGGCCGACCAGGGGCTGCCCGGGGGAGGTGCCCGAGAGCGCCTCCTGCCGCCGCAGTGTGCCCCCTGCCTCCCCGGGCCCCCGAGCCCCACCAGCGACGCGGAGTCCTGGGGCTCCGGGGCCGCCGCCTCCCCCTGCGCCGCTGCCGCCTCTCCACTCTCTGACCCCAGTAGCCCCGCCGCCTCCGAAGACTTCACCTATGGCCCTGGCGACCCCCTTTTTTCCTTCCCGGGCCTGCCCAAAGACTTGCTCCACACGACGCCCTGTTTCATCCCTTACCACTAGGGCCCCTTTTGAATACCGTTACCGTCCCCCTCCCCCAGGCGACGGACAGTAGGTGGAGGTCCAGTTGTGGCCTTGGGACCCCAGGTCCAGGCAGAGAAGAAACGGGAGCTTTAAAGGGGTAGGGGATACCTGAGCCGCTTGTTAGGTCGCTGCACCCTCGCAGTGGCTGCCCCTTAGTCTGTTTCTCCAGCCCTCAGCCCCGGGCCCCTCCTGCCCGCCCCTAGACGGCCTTTCCTTTTGCACTTTCTGAACACCACAAAACCTCCTTTGTGGCTGGCTCAGAGCTGACCCCAGCCACCACTTCAGTGTGATTTAGAAAAGGGACAGATCAGTCCCTGAAGACGAGGTGAAAAGTCAATTTTACAATTTGTAGAACTCTAATGAAGAAAAACGAGCATGAAAATTCGGTTTGAGCCGGCTGACAATACAATGAAAAGGCTTAAAAAGGAGAGACAAGGAGTGGGCTTCATGCATTATGGATCCTGACCCCCACCACTGCAGGCTTGCTCTAGGAAGAACCCGAGACTCTTGCGTAGCTATTCAGGCACTGGGCTGGAGAGTACTTTAATTTATTCAAGATGCTTCATTCATATGAAAATGTATTTTTGTACATAAAGAGTTTATTCTATTATTATGAGCTATCAAAGTTTACATTTTTGTACTGCAGATATTTCGTGTAAATAAAAAATAAATAAAAAAGAAAATAAGTCACCAAGTTTCTTGCCTAATGTTGGTGTCTCTGGGATTTTTCTTCCCTTCCGCTCGCTGTTCAACCACTAAAGTGAAACAGTATCCCCACCCACCTTCAAAACTCCAGTCCTATCTCAAAACAATTAAAAATAAAATGCACCTGATTTCCACCAAGAAATGGATAAAGAGAGACTAGGGCATTTGAGATCCATCATTTCCTTTCACCTTGTAAACACAAGAGAGATCTTTCAGGCTCCCCATAAGCCAATTAAGACTTTTTAGTGGGGAATTAGCCCCAATATGCAGCTACCTGTAGAGGTAGGGGCGGTGGGAGAGTCTTTCTTTTGAGGAGCTCCACATCAGCTGGCTCTGTGTTTCAAAGAGAGGGGATTAAAAAGATCAATACAGTGTGACCACTGGCCAGGAAGTCCCAGTGACAGGTGGGCCCAGGCTGGGCAAGCAGAAGGGTCCACTCTTATAACAGCCTATTTAGAGGGGGAAATTGATTTGTAAACAATGCCCCCAAACTGTTGTTCATTGAGGCTGGGATCACCCTGGCTGGGAGGTATGGGATGAATTATGCTGGTGTGGTGTCCCTGGATGGGTGTGCAGCTGCCTAAAATTGTGAGGGTGTCCTCACCTCTCCCTCCCCCCACCCAACACACGCTGTGCCAGCAGTGTCCACAGAGGGGGGCACGCGGTGGACTCAGTCCTGGCTTGCTCAGCTAGCCAGGGGCAACAGCCAAAGCTTTCATTTGCTGCCAGAGAAATCAGCCGCCCAAACTCAGTGGGGATTTTTCTGGCTGTGGTGTGTTTGTCTGTTGTCTGACAATTAGCTAACAGCACAGGCCAGTAGTGGCTTTTGTTTTAAATCTCCGAATGTGGATAATTACAAGAGATAGCTCCTAAAATGCAGTTGCTGTCTGTTCCCCCAGCTCATAAGTTACCCCACATTAAGACCAATTTTTTTCATTGGTTTCCCCTTTTCATGAATATAATTATTTACAAGGAGGAGGTAGAAATGGGTTCAGGAAAATAGTATGCTATAGCGTTAGAGAAATCATATCGCTTTAGGAGGTGAATAGAAGCAGAGGCCAAAAGTAAGGCCACTAATAGCATTTTTCCCTTGTGGAAATGTTTCCCTCCTCATACACATGTCCTGATGAGTTGGATCCACAGAGGCAGGTGCTGGGTCCCCAGCAGTCATTGCTAAGTCCAGCTATGGTCAAGGAGCCCTCTTTCAGATACAAAAGGCTGCTTTTCAGAAGGTTCTGAAAAGTTGGATGCTTTCTCTAACTGCCCTCAGAGCAGAGACAAAGAGTCTTCCAAGAAATCTTCGGAAGTTATGAGGGCTCAGAACTGAGCTGCTTCTGCTAAAAGATCCATGGAAAAAGTTGTGTCTCCTGAACAACCCTGCCCGGGGCCCCACTCTATTGTCTGTCTCAGAATTAATTCACTCTACCAGTTTTGCATTTTCCTATAGCAAAAGACACAAATGGTCTGCATCAGATTTTCTGCTCTCCCGTGCATAGGATGCTTGAAAGTGCCTCCCTCCAGCTTTCTAAGGGGCTCAGGTGGGGTCTGCGACAAGGCAGGTCCCCTACGGAGACGCTGCTTAGCCATGGTGTAGGTGCACTTGTCTGGACTAAGGGAAGAGAATGGCTGATGTGTATCACTGTCCAAACGCCTTGGGAAAACCACCAGCAGACAAACATCCCACACACCCCGGGCATCCTGGAGCCAACGGCTGCAGTAGAACCTTTGTCTTATACAACTGCCTACAGCCAGCACTGAAAAAGGAAAACACCACTACCTCCAAGACTGAAGAAGAGCAAACTGCACTCCCAACTCTGTTACCAAAATAGGATCACAACTCAAGGTACAGATCCCAGAGCACCTTCCATCTAAAGAAGTATCTTTAACAACATGGATTGCTGGAAGGAGTCTCCACCTCTGCCAGTTAATACTGTTCTTTCTTCCACAGAAGCAAGCGTATAAGTATGGCCTTCGTAGCTCCCAAAGAGGAGAAAAGAAGGATGGTGATTTAAAATGTTTATCCCCAGCCCAGGGGCCTCTTTCTTCCTGCAGCAAACTCTCTGTTCATCCACCGGTGCTGTGAAGGCAGGCTGGGGTTACTAGAGTATTCTAATCAATCATAGAGCATAGAACATCCTGCTGACAGCCACAATTCACTTCCTCAACAGAATCTTCCACTGAGAAAATCATCCAGCACTTAGAAAAGCTTATGTATTCTCTACCTGGATCTGTCTCTTTGCTTCTGTCTTGGTGTAACATGTGTATTTTTACATTCTGCTTCCAAGCCTTGGAGAAACTAGGTCAGAGAAGATGGGGATGACGTAGTAAAATGAAGCATTTCACTCAGCCTGTCATTTCTTTAATGACTCTATCAAGCCCTGCTGTGTGCTGAGCACTGTTCTAGGCACTGGGCTGACCAGGATAAAGCCCTCACCCAAAAGGAAATTACATGCTAATGGGGAAAGAAAAAATCAACGTATGACAGGTGGTGGTAAATGTTGAGAAGAAAAATAATGTAAAATAAGCAGAATATGGAATGCCAGGGTGGATGGGAGGTTGCTCTTTTAGAAGAGATGGCCAGGGAAGGGCTTTTGATGCGATGACATTTGAGCAGAGGCTCAGATGCAGAGGGAAGGAGCAAGCCTCAGCAAGATCTGGAGGGAAGAATCCTAAGGAGAAAACACCACCCTGGCCATGCACCATCTAGTAAAGGGACAAGGAGGCTGATATACTGGAGCAGAGAGCATGAGGCAGGTAAGGATGGAGACAATGGGGGCAGTGCAAATCATGATTTTTTTTTTCCTCAAGGTAATTGAAGTGTTGAAAGAAGAGGAGTGTTGTGAATTTCCTTATATTCGTAAAGGCCACAGTGGTTGTTTTAAGAATAGCAGGGTTTAGGGGCCAGGGTGGAAGCAGAGACCCAACTAAGCACCTGCACCACATTAGTCCTGAAGAAAGGCTTACAGTGGTGGAAGGGGTTAAGACTGGTCAGAACCAGGACAACTTTTGAAGAAGGAAACAACAGGATTTGTTTTAGGGTGTGAAAGAGAGAAATCAAGGATGATTTCAAGTATTTGGGTCAGGAACAATGAGCACACAGAATCCATCCCCAAAAGTCCTTTACAAATGGTTAATTTTGCCTGAAACTGCTCATTTTAGCTCCCAAAGCAAAGATGGAAACAGGAATTGCAGTGTCTAACAGGTTGCTGCTAAAGACAACCATAGATTTTTCTGGCCTCAGGGTCTAAGAGAAATGCCTCAGAGAAAAGTTATATTGGGGGGGCGTAGGGGGAAGGGGCCCATGATGTCCAGGGCAATGTTCTCAATAACACCCTCACCATTAACACCATCATACCAGCTAACACTTACATAGCACTTATTCTGTGTTCTATGCACCTTCTAAACACACTACACATAGTAATTCATTTAATTCTCACAACCCATGAGGTTGATAATATCATTATCTCTGTTTGTCAGTTGAGAGAACTGAGGCACAAAGAAGTCAAATAATTTTCCTAAGAGTGCACAGCAAGTAAGTCGCGGAGGTGGGATTTGAACCCGGACAATCCGGATCCAGCATTTCTACTGCTTCTTACATTGCCTCTCTTGGAATGAAAATGGAATACAGCTAAGCAAAAGGCATCATGGGCCACACACAGGCTTAGCTTTCTGAGGCCCAGCCCTATCCAGGTATAAGCTTAATCATAGCTACAGGCAAGGCCGCTGCTGCCATATGGGACCTTTGGTTGAATGAGGAAAAGGGCTCATTGCCCGGCTTCTCCTGGTGCACCGGCCCTGAGACAGGGTGCACAGCAGGGTGAGTGGACTTTCCTCTCTCCAACCCCCAACCTCCCATGGGGGCTGTGCATGGGGCACGATCCCTGTGACCTGATGTAGCAGCCCTGCCTAGAGGCAAGAATAAGTCAGTGGAATGTGCCTCTTCCTGACTGAGATAGAGGAAGCCTGCAGAGGGTTTGGGGTGAGTTTTCTGGCAAGGACCTGGGGTTTGCAAGGCCAGTAGGGCTAAGAGCCTGATGGCATCCTTTTGTGAAATATCAGTCTCTTCACCATTCACATCTGGCCAGAAAGGCCCCACACGTCTTACCAAGGCCTAGACTTCCTTAGAAAATATTTCTGGGGTTGCTCCAACCTAGGCCAAGCAGGGAATCAAGGTTCCCAAGTTCCACTCCAAAGAGCCTAATGGTGAAGATTAGAGCCTGGAAGGTGCTCCAGCCAACTTTCACCAATATCCTACATCACCCATTAACAAAGAATAAGCCCAGGTACATTGAACTGTAGAAGCTGTCACTTCCTGGGATGGCTTAGGACAAACACTTGGCTTCAGTACTGAGCTTACCTGCTTGCCTGCTGGGCTAGTGGCCAGGACCAAATCAACCCTGGAGGCAGGATGCCAAAACTGGATGATGGGATTTCAATTATATTGCTTTGGTTTCTACCACAACCTAGCCCAGAGGTACCTAAAGCTACTGGACAAAAGAATCATCCAGGAAGCCTTTCTTCAAAAACTGTAGATGCTTGAGTCTTTCCTCCAAAGATTTTCCTTCAGAGTATCTAGAGTGAAGCCCTGGCATTTGTATTCTTTTAAAAGGTGCACAGATGGTTAATAAACACAGCAGGATTAGGAACCCAAGTGCTTTCAAGAAATTGTTCTCCCACAAGATCCATTCTGGCCCCAATGGAGTTGGAGCCCAGATGTGCATGGAAGTGGAGAGAACCCTCTGCACATTTCCATCGTATGATCATGGGACACACATGACAAGACGGTCCTTCAGACTTCTTACCATCTTGACAGGACTAACTCCAAGATGGGGCCAGTAAACCTCACAGTTTTACAGTGATGCCCAATTGCTCCAAGCCCAGAATCATTTTAGATTTCACTTGTTTGGAGCATGGTGACAGAAACGGCTGGTTATTCACTGAAATCCATTCTCCTCTTCTTCCTGGACACATGACTATACTACATTTCCCAGAATGCTTTGAAGTTAAGTGTGACTGTGTGACTGGTTCTTTTCACTGGACCATGAGTGGAAATCCTGCAAGCCATCTCTGGGACTACACCTTCATGACCATGGTGGGAATTTGCATTTTGGGGTACAATGTAGAAAGCATCTAAGAACATCAATCCTGTTCTAAAAATGAGAAGGAGTCATATAATCTACAAAATCATAAATTTCTTCAGCTAATCAGAGATGTGAGGTCATGAGGCAACTAAATAAGGGAATTACAAGAGGAGAAAGCCCCTCCAAGGAGAGACAGAACATGTGAATTGTTTCATCTTGGGCAAAGCATGGGGGAGAGAGGTGGCTGCCATATAAGCAGGTAAGAAGAAATCAGCTAAAATTTTAATAAAATCTTACAAGCCAAATGTGGGCTAGGGTGTCAGGTTGGAATAAGAGAATTTATACCCACTTGCAAGCTCTTATCCATAGGCCCCGCTAGGTGCTCACAAGAGAGATTAGGCCAGGGGCGACTTCCCTGGTGATGCAGTGGTTAAGAATCCTCCTGCCAATAGAGAGGACATGGGTTCAAGCCCTGGTCCAGGAAGATCCCACATGCCGCGGAGCAACTAAGCCTGTGCGCCACAACTACTGAGCCTGCACTCTAGAGCCCGCGAGCCACAACTACTGAGCCTGTGTGCCACACCTACTGAAGCCAGCGCACCTAGAGCCTGTGCTCCACAACAAGAGAAGCCACCGCAATGAGAAGCCCGCGTACCGCAACAAAGAGCAGCCCCCGCGGGCCACAACTAGAGAAAGCCTGTGCACAGCAATGAAGACCCAACGCAGCCAAAAATAAATAAATAAATAAATAAATTTATTTTAAAAAAAAAAGATTAGGCCAGGGCAGAAGACCAGAGGAGGTACCCTTGGTGGTGAAGGTGTTCAGGAGGTGATTGCTGCTTGGGAATAGTCACTAGTCCCACTCACTTTCCCAGGCATGCTATCTTAAAGCAAAAGCAGTAAGCCTCTGAAGAAGGGGTATTACCTTTCCTAACATATAGGCAAATATCTATTGATTCTGGGCAGAAATAGAAACAAAACCCTCCTGTTTCCTGTAGAAGGGTAGGAAACTGTCTCAACTTCAGGAAAAATGCAAAGATCATTGTGGAGGAGAAGTAGGAGAAAACACTCTCTCTCCAGAGGGAAGGGCTGGGATCCTACACCAATACTAAGCAAGAGTCTGCTACTATAGGGGAAGGAACAGGAAACTCCTTCCCAAGAACAATCACAGTTATAAGGCAAAGGTTGGCTGCCAGGGGGATGAAGAGCTGGAAATCCTCACTCCAGAAGCCAAGATGCATAAGACTTGCTGAAAACTGAGGCTGGACCCCACTTTGTGAAGTTAGCATTGAGTAAGAAGCAACATCAATCTAGTGCTGGTGAGGGACCAAATAATGGAGAGAGAGAAACCCCCTGGGGCACAGGCAGGAAAGATTTACTGAAAGCTGAGAGGGAAAAGGAGCACTGAGAAAAATCATTTGGTACTCCCCTCAGTAAAAGTACATGATTACAACAGCCCACTGCTGAAGAAATAGGAAGACTATGGTGCACTAAAGGTAATAATAATAACAAGAAAATGCAAAGCAAACTCAACTCCTGACTATATTGACTGACCATTCCCTCTCCATATTAACTGTATGACAACAGAAAAGGCACATCCCGGCATAAAATTATTTACCTAAGAGTTTCTACTGTTTCTGTACACATACATGATGCCCAGCATTAACAAAAAATTACAGGACACACAAAAAAGAGTAAGAAAAACAACCCGTTCCCAAGAGATAACACAATCAATAGATCCAGACTCAGATATTACCCAGATGTTGAATTTTCAGATAGGAATTTTAAATAGCTATGATTGATTAATATGGTAAAGAATGTATTAGAAATTGTGGACAATATGCTTATGTTAGTCAGAGTTTTCCAAAGAAACAAAACCAACAGGATATATAGATATATGTATAAGAAGAGATTTATTATAGAAATTGTCTCACATGGTTATGGAGGCTGAGAAGTCCCATGATGTGCTGCAAGTTGAAAAATGAGGAAAGCTAGTGGTATAATTCAGACCAAATCTGAAGGCCTGAGAATGACAGGCAGCCAATGATCTAAGTCCCAGTGTGAGTCTAAAAGCCCCAAAACCAGGAGCACTGATGTCCTAGAGCAGTAGAAGATGGCTGTCTCAGCTTAAGCAGAGAGAGCAAATTCACCCTTCCTCATCCTTTTGTTCTATTCAGGTTCTCAAAGGATTGGATGATGCCCACCCACATTGCTCAGGGAGATCTTCTTTACACAGTCTACTGATTTAAATGCTAATCTCTTCCAGAGACATCCTTACAGGTGTCTCCCAGAAATACTGTTTTACCAGCTTCCTGGGCATCCCTTAGCCCAGTAAAATTGACACACAAACTTAACCATCACAATGCTTAAACAAATTGGGAAATTCAGCAGAGAAATGACAACTATAAAAAGGAGTCAAACTGAAATGGTAGAAATTACACGTGATATCAGAGAAGAAGAATTCCTTTCATAGTCTCATCAATAGCTGGGACATTTCTGAGAAAACACTCCATGAACTCGAAAATAGGTCAACAGACTATATCCAAACTGAAACACAAAGAGAAAAAAACAGTAGGAAAAATCACCACAGAATGGAGCATTCGAGAAATGACATCAAATAAAAACCTGAATCTATATAAAGAAATGAAAAAAGAAGGAAATGATAAAAATAAATGTAAAAGACCCTCTTTTTATTATCTTTTATTTTTTTAAGAATCAATTTTATTTATTTATTTATTTTTGGGCTGCGTTGGGTCTTTGTTGCTGCGTGCGGGCTTTCTCTAGTTGCAATGAGCAGGGGCTACTCTTCGTTGTAGTGCACGGGCTTCTCACTGCAGTGGCTTCTCTTGTTGTGGAGCATGGGCTCTAGGCGCATGGGCTCCCACAGTTGCAGCACAGGGGCTCAGTAGTTGTGGCTCACGGGCTCTAGAGTGCAGGCTCAGTAGTTGTGGCTCATGGGCTTAGTTGCTCCATGGCATGTGGGATCTTCCCAGACCAGGGATTGAACTCATGTTTCTTGCATTGGCAGGAGGATTCTTAACCACTGCGCCACCAGGGAAGTCCTTTTTTACTTATCTTAAATCAGTTTAAAAGATAATTGTGTAAAACAAAATGAGTAATACTGTACTGTGGGGCTTATAGAATAAGTAAAATGTACAAGAAAAATAACCTAAAGAATGGGAGGGATGAATGGGAATACAGATGACCCTTGAACAACATGAGTTTGAACTGGGCAGGTCCCCTCTAATGTGGATATTTTCTTCACTAAATACGTACTGCAATACTACACAGTCCTCAGTTGGTTGAATCCACGGTGTGAGACAGCAGATATGGAGGGCTGACTCTCAAGTTATTCATGGATTTTCCACTGGGTGGAGGGTGGGCACCCCTAACCCCCATATTATTCAAGTGACAACTGTATACTCTTTTTTAAAAAAAAAAACACTTTGAGTTTTGGGGGGGGTTGTAAATTTATTTATTTATTTATATTTTATTTTTGGCTGTGTTGGGTCTTCGTTGCTGTGTGGGGGCTTTTCTCTAGCTGCGGCGAGCAGGGGCTACTTTTGGTTGTGGTGCATGGGCTTCTCATTGCAGTGGCTTCTCTTGTCGCAGAGCATGGGCTCTAGGCACGCAGGCTTCAGTAGTTGTGGTTCTTGGGCTCTAGAGCGCAGGCTCAGTAGTTGTGGCGCACGAGCTTAGTTGCTCCGCAGCATGTGGGATCTTCCTGGACCAGGGATCAAACCTGTGTCCCCTGCATTGGCAGGTGGATTCTTAACCACTGTGCCACCAGGGAAGTCCCCAACTGTACACTCTTGTAAGAGTCTTACACTGGGCTTCCCTAGTGGCGCAGTGGTTGAGAGTCCACCTGCCGATGCAGGGGACACGGGTTCGTGCTCCAGTCTGGGAAGATCCCACATGCCGCGGAGCGGCTGGGCCCATGAGCCATGGCCGCTGACAGCGCCTGTGTGTCCGGAGCCTGTGCTCCACAACGAGAGAGGCCACAACAGTGAGAGGCCCGCGTACCGCAAAAAAAAAAAAAAAAAAAGAGTCTTACACTTTATGTGAAGTGGTATACTATTCTTTGAAGGTACATTCAGATAAGTTAACAATGTATATTGTAAACCCTAGGAGAAAAACTGCAAAATTTTGCAAAAGTTCTCATTAACAAGCCAATAGGGGAAGTGAGACAGACTAATAAAAAAATTCAACTAATTCAAAAGAAGTGGAAAAAGGAACAAAGAACAGTTAAGACAAATAGAAAACAACTAGGAAGACAATAAATTAAACCCAATCCCATTAATAATTACATTAAGTACAAATTACATTAAAATGCAAACATTGTCACATGGGATAAAAAGCAAGACCCAATGGTATGTTATCTAGAAGAAACCCACTTCAAATATAAAGATATAGATAGCTTTAAAAAAAAGGAAAAGAAAAAGACATATCACGTAAATACTTAAAACAAAAAGCTATGATGGCTATATTAGTATCAGACTAAATAGACTTCAGAACAAGAAATATTCCCAAGGATAAAGAGGGACATTACATAATGATAAAGGGTCAATTCACCAACAAGATATAACAATCCTAAGTGTGTAAGCACTCAACAATGAACCTTCAAAATACATGAAACAAAAACTGATATAACTGAAAGAAGAAACAGACAAATCCACAATTATAAAGACTTCAACACTTATCACTTAGTAATATATAGAAAAAGTAGAAAACAAGTAAGGATATAGTACATCTGAACAACACTATTAACCAACTTGGCCTGATTTATATTTATAGAATAATGCCATCCACACTCAAACAATAGCAGAATATACATTCTTGTCATGTACACACAGAATATTTACCAAGACAGACATATTCTGGGCCATGAAACAATTACAATAATTTAATTCAAGTCATACAAAATATGTTCTCTGAAAGAGCAAATTCCCAATAATTGGAAATTGAACAACAGCCTCCTACATTGCCCAGTGTTCAAAGGAGAAGTATTTACTAACTTGCGTAGCAATTTAAGTCTGTTATCTAATAATAAAATACTTTCAGTTTGTATTTTGTGTGTCTTTGGGAGGGTTTTTCCCCTTCATTTTTCTAGTAACTCATTTCTACTTTTTGTTATAAAAATGTTGGCTTGAAATGGATTGAAAATGTTAAAAAAAAAAGAAAGAAAAATGGGTCCTTCACCACATGACGTTTGAGAAGCACTGCCGTGGAGAACGGTGGGGCAGCTTGGAGGACCCTGCATCCCTAAACAACCACCCAGCCTTCATGGGCTGTTACATGAATGGGAAATTAACTTCGTTCTTTAAGCCATGATACCATTGTATACCTGTTCTAGGAGCCAAACCTTACCTTAACTGGGATCACCACAAAGGCATGCTGTCTGCTGACTATAGCCACTGCTTTAGTCTCAGGTGGAGCTAGCAGTAAGCTCTTTCCAGAGAGAGCACAGGCTCATGGGTAAGCCAACAAGGTGAACATCGCTTTTCACAATGCAGAGAGTCCCCACAAAAGAGAGGAGGTAAGAGCTAAAGTTCTTACTTCTTCAGCAGAGTACAGGCAGGCTGATAGCAAAGATGGAGTATGGAGCCATTCCAATGGCTTGCAAGTGCCCAGCAGAACTTGGCTTTCCCTGGCTGGTTGCGGGAGAAGCAGGACTTCCATCAGCAAGCACAGCAGCAGCAGTTGGAACTATAGCTGCCCCAGAAAGATGGCTCTAGAGCCTCTCTCTGATGGGGCCAACTTGGAATGAGTGCTTCTGACTATTACTGAGGGTGCTCAGGCAATACAACCCACCAGTTGAGGTCTGTCAATTCCTAATTGGTAACCTCTTTTTGCCTCAGTCTCTTTATCTGTAAAATGGGTGAGAATGATAGTACCTATCTATGTCATAAGATTTTCCAAGTTTTCAATGAGAAATTGTTCATGGAAAGAGCTAAAGCTCATGCCTGGCTCATTCAAAGAGCTTGATAAATGGTAGCTATTGACTGATTTAGCTGCAAGCCAATCACCCTTTGTAATGAGATGATCTTTCTTTGGTCACCAGATGGTCCCTACGTTGCTGGAAGTCTGTAGGCCTTAGATACAAACCTAACTAGCATAACCTGATTCTAATGCAGCAATATGATTTGGAAGTCCAATGCTACACTTCAAACGTAAAACTGTGATTAGAGGACTTAGGAGGGATATTAAATTATACCTAGTGATGGTCTGGCTGAAGCCCAGACAAATCTCACTGCCTTTAAGAACTCTTCATATTAAGCATGAGGACATGACTACAGTGCTTTCCAGGTTACAAAGCAATTTCACATCCATCATCTGATATTAGCCTCACAATGTCCAGTGAAGTAGAAGGGATTATTGTATCTATAGCACAGATGAGGCAAGGGGCTCAGAGGTTAAGTGGTTCACCCAAGGTCACAAGGTTAATGAGAGGAGAACGTGGGGCTCAGATCTGCATCTGGGTCCAGGCCCATTTCTTTTTCCCGGATACTTTTGTGCCTCTCCAGGCTTGCCTCACCTGACCCAGAGCACACAGTCAGAGGCATTTCTACAGTATGATTTGCAATCAAGCAAAAGATTAATAATGATGAATATATGATTAGGTTGAACCATATAAAATTGCTGATTATTTGAACTACAGAAATGGCAATTTCATGAGGTTCAACCTACTAACACTTACTTGGACACTTACCACAGGTTAGGCACTGAGCCAACACTTTACAATCATATTGTCTTATCGAATCACAATAATCCTATTATCTCCAATTTAGAGATGAGGAATCTGAGGCCAAGGCCGCAAAACTAGTAAGTGATGGGGGCAGGACTTAAATCCAGTCATCTAAGCCCAAAGCACAGGCATTTAACCAGTGTACTGCCCTACCATCTATTTCTCCAGCAGGAAGACAAGAGCTCCTAATGACAAAAACCATGTCTTAATCAACTGCATAGTGTTACATGCAACACCCGGTATTCATTCATTCATTCAACAAATTTGAGGACCTACTAGGCTTCTTGTTGTGAGACAATTCTCCATAAGTCTCAAGCATTTCTACACATCTTGTGAGCAGAGGCACTGACTGCTCTTTAGTCTGTTCCAGACTCTGTTTTCAAAGATATTTAGGTACTGAACAGGCTTGGAAGATAAGAGATCATATCTCTGTCCAGAGCAAAGGGCAAACAGACTGTCCATTATAAAAGAATCAGGTTCCCTAAGGTCAGGGTTCCTCTCCTGTAACACATCGAGTGCATATGTGTCATGTGGCCCTCTTCCTGTCACCTAGAAAAATCAGGGCTTGGGAACCATCCTAATGATGCTAATACCCTGGTTACTGCTATTGCTGTGAGTAATAAACTATCCTTTGCCTTTAACCAAGAGTATCATATCTTCTACCAGCATGGAACTATGGCAGGCTAGCTTGTTAGCTTGCAAGCAGGACACAATCTCAGATCAGAGTTCTTGATGGTGCTGGCCAAATTAATGAATGCATGTAATGACCACTCCTTGTATACAGGGCACTGTGTCATAAACATTTTAATAGTGTCTTTCAGGGAGCCGTGACTGCCACTCCAAGAGATCTAAGGCAAGGAAATAGCCAAGATAGTAGGTCTAGTCTCCCTGGGTGACACTGATCTGCAAAATAGCCACATCAGCACCAGACTTTATTAGAAACCAACTGTGGTCTGGCTCCAATTTTCTGAATTCCACAGTGTCTCCCTAGGAGAATTTGTAAGTGCTTGTTGAGCAAAGGATCCATTCAGCTATTCAGCAAATATTCATTGAGTGCCTACTGTGTGACTGGCTCTGTTCTAAGATTTGGGAGAATCAGACAGACAGGATCTCTGCTCTCATGGGGTTTATCCACTGGTAGGAGAGACAGTCAATATACAAAATATCAGATACTGATAAAAAGTTCTGCAACGATTTAAGGAGGAAAATGTTCCAAAGAGCCAGTGAAACCACTTTAGAAGTGGTAGTCAGGGGAGGCCTCTTGGAAGAGGGGTCCTCTAAGCTGACACCTGACTGATGAGAATCAGTCAGGATTGGGAGAATGAGTACTACAAGCAGAGGGAATGCAATCGGTGTGAGAAAGAAGGAGAAAGAAGAGGCCAGTATGGATGGAGCCCAGGAAAGGAGGAGGTGATGGCAGAGAGAGAGACAGGAGCCAGATCATGTGGGCTTTTATGGTGCTCCAAGGATGTTTCCTGTCAAAATGACAGTGGGCGCAATTGAGCACTTTTATTTTATTTTTTTATTTATTCATTTATTCTTCTTCTCTTTGTAAAAAAAACTTTTGATTGGAGTATAGTTGATTTACAATGTTGTATTAGTTTCAGGTGTACAGCAAAGTGAATCAGTTATACATATACATATATCCACTCTTTTTTTTTTTTAGATTCTTTTCCCATATAGGCCATTACAGAGTATTGAGTAGAGTTCCCTGTGCTATACTGTAGGTTCTTATTAGTTATCTATTTTATATATAGTAGTGTGTATATGTCAGTCCCAATCTCCCAGTTTATCCCTCACTCCTTATCCCCTGGTGACCATAAGTTTGTTTTCTATATCTGTGACTTTACTTCTGTTTTGTAAATAAGTTCATTTTTACACTTATTTTTAGATTCCACATATAAGCAATATCATATGATATTTGTCTTTCTGTGTCTGACTTACTTCACTCAGTATGACAATCTTTAGGTCCATACATGTTGTTGAAAATGGCATTATTTTGTTCTTTTTGTAGCTGAGTAATATTCCATTGTGTATATGTACCACATCTTTTTTTTTCTTTTTTTTTTTTGTGGTACGCGGGCCTCTCACTGTTGTGGCCTCTCCTGTCACGGAGCACAGGCTCCGGATGCGCAGGCTCAGCGGCCATGGCTCACAGGCCCAGCCGCTCCGCGGCATGTGGGATCTTCCCGGACCGGGGCACGAACCCGCATCCCCTGCATCGGCAGGCAGACTCTCAGCCACGGCGCCACCAGGGAAGCCCGTACTACATCTTCTTTAACCATTCCTCTGTTGATGGACATTTAGGTTGCTTCCATGTCCTGGCTATTGTAAATAATGCTTCAATGAATATTGGGGTGCATGTATCTTTTTGAATTATGGTTTTCTCTGGGTATATGCCTAGGAGTGGGATTGCTGGGTCATATGCTAGTTCTATTTTTAGTTTTTTAAGGAACCCTGCATCCTGTTCTCTATAGTGGCTGTACAAACTTACATTCCCACCAACAATGTAGGAGGGTTCCCTTTTCTCCACACTCTCTCCAGCATTTATGTTTGTAGACTTTTTGATGATGGCCATTCTGACCGGTGTGAGGTGATACCTCATTGTAGTTTTGATTTGCATTTCTCTAATAATTACTGATGTTGAGCATCTTTTCATGTGTTTTTTGACAATCTATATGTCTTCTTTGAGAAATGTGTATTTAGATCTTCTGCCCATTTTTTGATTGGGTGATTTGTTTTTTTGTTATCAAGCTGCATGAGCTGTTTGTATAATTTGGAGATTAATCCCTTGTTGGTTGCTTCGTGTGCAAATATTTTCTCGCATTCTGAGGGTTGTCTTTTTGTTCAGAACCCATCAGCCACAGTAACAAGAACTGCCACACCACAGAAAGTGTTGGATCCTGTACCACAAAGCACTTTTACCTCAGCAACTTGTCATCTCTAAGCCACCTGCTGGAAAAACAAACAAACAAACCAACAAAAAACTTACGTAGCATGAATCTCCAGAGACTAGGTATTTAACAAAGTAAACAAATGTGATGTTTTATTTTTTTAAAAAATAGCAGAGCTTCTGGGATACCAGCTGAGCTCAGCTGACACAGCCTCCCTGCCCAGAGAGGCTTGAAGAACCAAAGTAGGAGTTGCCCCGTGATTAGGGGCTACACAAGGCCACCAACACGTGAGGGCCGCTGCCAGACATCAGATGAGGGTCTGCAGAAGACCTCGCAGGTGTGTGCTGAGCCTGGAGTTTGTAAAGAAGGGGAGGGGGTGAGGCTTGCAAATATCAGCGTACTTCCCAGACCACCTTTGCCAATGTAGCTAAAGGAAGTATTTGTAAAAAGAAAAGAAAAACTCAATGACCAAAGATGAAAATAATCCATTTAAAACAGCCACCACCACGACAAGCCTCCAAATACTCAAACCCAGGGGAACTACTCAGTAACGCAGAGCTGAATGGCATCATGAAAAAGGATGATCTACTATGAATGTAAGCATATAAAGCTTAAATAAAATGTTAGGTGGAAATAGACTGCAAACTTTCCATACACATTGATCAAAATGATGCAAAAACTAGCCAGACTAGAGGAGTTAAGAGTGACATCAACAGTAGTTCAGAAGTGGTGAGAGGTTACAGATTTTATAAAGGTGCTCACTCAATTAAAAATTATAAACGAAAGGTCTTTCCTGATTTCAAAACTGGAATACAAGCTTTGAGGAAAACACATTTTCCAGAATCAGCAAGACCTAACATAACAGAACCAACTCCATCTAGAAGCCCGTTACTCTGGCCAAGCTGAAACTACACATTGTCATAGCGAGTGAAGTAGGTCAGACACAGAAAGACAAATATCATATGATATCGCTTATATGTGGAATCTAAAAAAAAAGGGTACAAATGAATTTTCTTTATAAAACAGAAGTAGAGTCACATATATAGAAAACAAACTTATGGTTACCAGGGGAAGCGGGGGGAGGGATAAAATGGGAGATTGGGATGGACATATACACACTACTATATATAAAATAGGCAACTAATAAGAACCTGCTGTATAGCACAGGGAACTCTACTCAATACTCTGTAATGGCCTAGATGGGAAAAGAATCTTAAAAAAAAAGTGGATATAAGTATATGTATATGTATAACTGATTCACTTTGCTGTACCCCTGAAACTAACACAACATTGTAAACCAGTTATACTCCAATAAATTTTTTTTTAAAAAAGAGTCATTGGAAATAAAAGTGCACCCCATCAGCCCTTGAATGTCCTTAGGCATTTAAGGCTTTCTCTCTGCGACAGGCAGCAGTTTTAATAAGTCGCCCTGTCCACATTCCCCTAATGATATGCTTTCTACATAAAAAAAGGGCTTGTGAAACTTAATTCCTCTGACAGAAGAGAGCTCAGGTCTCTGAAGCAGCGAAGATTTCAGATTTCCGCCGGGTTTCCTTGCACCTGCCCTTGCGAGGCATGAGGTTTTGTGTGCAGAAGCCTCCAGGGGTTGAAATTTAGCCCTGTCCATGTAGCAGGAAGGTCAGCCGAAGTCACTGGGTCCCAAGACACTGGACTTCAATCTCCGACCAAAAACAAAACATCAAAACACTTCCATTCACTGGGACGTGCTTAGCAGCGCGCTGGCATTTACAAATGTAACGCAGCACCGCGCGGCTCAGAGAAGGGGCTCTGCTTAGAAAGTCGATTGTTCTTCGGCGATCTGACAACCTCTATCAGATCTGTGTCAGCCCGGCTCCAGCAAAGACTCCAGAGAAAGCCAGCCTCCTCCAGGCTGAGTCCTGGCTGCCACCTGATACCTGAATGAAGAGCAGAGCCAGCAAAATCCAAACTCCTTTCAGGACATCTGCTTCTGTGGGAAATGGTTTTGACTCTCAAAAACCATTAATGTGGAAGAAAATTAATTTTCGATTGGCTTTTAAAAACTGTTACGCACCCACCAATCTGAGACCATAGTCTCTTCCTAGGAAGAAAATCTTGGCTCCATTTACCTGCCTATTTCTTAGTAAGTGCCTTCCCATCTGGGCAGTCCCCTTACTTGATATTATTATTTGTTAGAATGATAATTACAATAGCAGCCAGAGCTAATTGTGCATTTAGTGTGTGCCAAGCACTGTGCTACTTGGCCTCATAACAAACAGGGAGATAGCATTACTCTCAGTTTGTGGAAAGGACACGAAGGCTCAGAGAGTTTAAGGAATTTGCCCAGGGAGGCTACCTGGGCATTGACTTGAAGCTCTGTGTTCTGCTTCAGTTTCGCCCACTTCACTGTGGATGCACCTATAGCTAATGGCAGCCCTTGAACTCTGTAAGAAACTTCCCCCTAGCTTGGCAAAAACCCAGTTTAATTTGGCGAACATTGAACAGCTGCCCACCATGTTTGGGGCTCTGCGCTAATACAACCCTCCTACCGCTGGGTGCCCACAGGGCAAGGAGCCAACTACACAAGTAGTAACACTAGCCCAAGGCGGAGTGCAAATGGCTTAGCAGTGGCACCAACTAGGGCAGTGGGGATCTAGAAGGGGGGGGCAATTAATTCTAACTGAGGCATCAGGTAAGGCTTCCAAAGGAGAGAGCATCTGAGCTGAGTGAGGCTTCAAAGATGGAGAAAACCTTTTTACAGTTACAATGTATTTTGAAAAGGAAAGTGATGAGATTGCTGTAGAGAATTTAGAAACAGACAATAAAGAATAAAAGAAAAATTATCTATAATTCCATCACCCAAAGGAAACAATATTTCTCTTTTCATCAAAATAACGTTACTGAGGTATATAACTTACAGGCAATAAAATGTACACGTGTACAATTTGTTGCGTATTAACAAATGAATACACTTGTTTAGCCACCAGCTCAGTTAAAATATAGAGTATTTCTATTGCCCCATAAAAGTCCCTTGTGTCCCCTTCCATTCAATTCTCTTCCTTCTCTGACCCCAGACAATCATTGATTTGCTTCCTGCCACTTTAGATTAGTTTTACCAGTTCTAGAATTCCATGTAAATGGAATGATACAATATGTACTCTTTTGGGCTTCTTTCACTCAGGATAATGTTTTTAAGATTCAGTCATGTTGTTATGTATATCAGTGATTCAAATTCTTTTATTTGTAAATGATATTTCATTGTACATGTGTACCACAATTTGTTTATACATTCACCTGTTGATGGACATTTGGGTTGTTTCTGGTTTGGGGCTACAGTGAATAAGGCTGCTATATACATTCATGCACAAGTCTCTGAGTGGACATATACTGTCAATTCTCTGGGGAAAACACCTAAGAGCAGAATTCTGGGCCATATAATAAGTGTATATTTAAATTTATAAGAAACTTCCAAACTGTTTTCCAGAGTAGTTGTACCACTTTCCAGCTCTTGCCAGCAGTATATGAGAGTTACAATTGTTCCAAATACTTGCCCAGACTTGGTATTCTTACCCTTTTTAATTTTAGCAATTCTAATGGATATGCAGTGACATCATATCATGGTTTTAATTTGTATTTCCCTAATGACTAATGATGTTGAGCACCTTTTCATGTTTTTTTGGCTTTCCATAGACTATATATCTTCTTTTGTAAAGTGTCTGTTCAAGTCCTTTGACCATTTTTATACTGTTATTTTTATTTCAAATATACATTCAATGTATAATCAGGTTAATATATCATATATGCTTATTAGTTATTCCCAAACACAACTGTGAAGGAAGTAGCAGAAAAGAATAAAGTGAAAGTAATAGTGAAAGGTATTTCTAAAACAAAAGTCATGTTACACTTTAAATTTTTAAATCAGAGTTGATTACTACTATTTATTTTTTTCCTTTGTCAATTTTTAAATTGGGATGTCTTCTTTTTGTTTGTTTGTTTGTTTGTTTGCCTTATTATTGAGTTATAAACATTCATTTTGTATTCTGGATGCAGCTTCTTTGTCAGATACATGCATTCCAACTCTTTTTTTCTATTCTGTGACTTGCCTTTTTTTTTTTTTTTTGCGGTATGCGGGCCTCTCACTGTTGTGGCCTCCCCCATTGCGGAGCACAGGCTCCGGACGCGCAGGCTCAGTGGCCATGGCTCACGGGCCCAGCCGCTCCGCGGCATATGGGATCCTCCCAGACCGGGGCACGAACCCGTATCCCCTGCATCGGCAGGCGGACTCTCAACCACTTGCGCCACCAGGGAGGCCCTGTGACTTGCCTTTTCAAGAGCAGAAGGTTTTAATTTTTATGAAGTCTAATTTATCTTTTTCTTTTATCATTCACGATTTTTGTTTCCTATCTAGGATCTATTTGCCTACTCCAAGGTTGTAAAGGTTGCCTACTCCCAGATTTCTTCTGGAAAAGTTATAATTTTAGCCTGTACATTTAGGTCTATGATCTATTTTGACATAGGCGTCTTTTGGCATATTACATCTTTCCCTTAAAAAGGTCTCCTGTGCCAGGGCTTTCCTGGTGGCACAGTGGTTGAGAGTCCGCTTGCCGATGCAGGGGACATGGGTTTGTGCCCCGGTCCGGGAAGATCCCACATGCTGCGGAGCGGCTGGGCCCGTGAGCCATGGCAGCTGAGCCTGCGCGTCCGGAGCCTGTGCTCCGCAACGGGAGAGGCCACAACAGTGAGAGGCCTGCGTACCGAAAAAATAAATAAATAAATAAAGGTTTCCTGTTCATCTTCAGTGGGGAAGCCTAGGAGTCTTGATATTCCCTACTCTAATGGGGCTGCTGTCAAGGGCATGAGTTGGAGTTCAGTGGAGACCAGTACAATCTTCACAAAGTAAATCCCCATCCTCTGACCGTAGACCATTCCCAAACCCAAATAATAATCTCATCAGCTGCTGTTAACAGCTCACAGCAGCCTCCTTCAAAGGACTGTGCTCAGCTGATGTGAGGGACAGCCTACGTGGCTATACCCTCTCGTCAGGCAGCCTGCAGCCAATGACCAATCAATGACAGTACAAGGCGGGATAATTTCGAAGTATTATTCATACTCCAGAGCTTCCTGTGGGATCAGCTTGAGGCTGGACTTCAGCTGAACCCACATCTTTGCCTTTCTTCTTCCTCTGTCCTATCCTGTTTTCCTCACCCCTGTACAGGTTTTACCTAAGAACACTCATACAACAAATCACTTGCTCAAGAATCCCTGATTCAGGTTCTGCTTTTAGGGGATACAACCTAAGGCAATTAGCTAGGCTTTCAGAAAAAAAGATGCAGCTACCCCCATGGTTTACATCGAAAACAGGAGCTGTCCTATCTCCTTTCAGGGCTTCAGTCTCCCCATCAGTCAGGGGATTTATTAAGATTCTTAGCTGTGCTCATATTCTGTGATCTAACTCGGACAAATGCTGCTTTGTCCCCCTTCCTCTGCAGAAAAAGTTCCCTAGAATATACCATTATACACTGGCTCTTGTGGGTCATCAGTATGCCTTCCACGCTGCCAGTTTTAATATATATTATTTCAACCAGTTATTAGGGATGCCTACATCACTCACCTCAGAGCAAAGGTAAGCATCTTTTTTTTACCCATAATCCAGAATATCATATACAAACTTTCTGAGAGGCATCCTTCCAGAATAGACTTGATTTGGGCGTCTAGAAAACACAGCCTTCAATTGTAAGCCTGTGAAACGCTATACCATAATTACAGTTTCTAGGCACCTCTAATGACCCATTAAGATGGATTTGTAGAGTAGGCAGAGACTATGCAGCCAGGAGCAGGTGAGACTGGAGTGTCTAGTGCTTTCTCTCTGAGGGCAGAGACCCACCACGAATAATCTGCTATAGAGAAAAATCATGGGGGAAGATGAGATTTTATCATCTAATACGCATCACCACAGAGAAGGCCAATCTGAGATTTTTCCATTTCCTGGAACAAAAAATCACTTTGAGAATGGAGAATATCTCATACTTGGCTTACGAGAATGCAAATTGGTACACTCACTTTGGAAAACAATTTGACATTATCTGCTAAAATACTATTTACCTTGGGCCCAGCAATTCAACTCCTAGTCATATAGTCTATAGAAAATTTTGCACTTGAGTACCAAGAGATAAGTAAAAGAAGCCTTGTTTATAACAGCCCCAAAATGGAAACAACTTGAATATCCAATTTCAGGAGAATGAATAAATACCCTGGGGTACCAGCACACAATAGAGTATTAAGCATGAATGAACTACAACTACATACATCAACCTGAGTGGATCTTAGAATTATAATATTGAACAAAAAAAGCAGATCACAAAGATTATATAAACCACATCATAATACTCTTTTTATTTATTTTAAAATTTATTTATTTATGTGTGGCTGCATTGGGTCTTCGTTGCTGCACACGGGCTTTTCTCTCTAGTTGCAGCAAGCAGGGGCTACTCTTTGTTGCGGTGCATAGGCTTCTCACTGCGGTGGCTTCTTCCCTTGTGGAGCACAGGCTCTAGGTGCGCGGGCTTCAGTAGTTGTTCCACGTGGGCTCAGTAGTTGTGGCACACGGGCTCTAGAGCACAGGCTCAGTAGTTGTGGCACACGGCCTTGGTTGCTCCACGTTATGTGGGATCTTCCGGACCAGGGATCGAACCCATGTCCCCTGCATTGGCAGGCAGATTCTTAACCACTGCACCACGAGGGAAGTTCCTAAGCACTTTATAGATGACGTGACATTTGATTGTCAAAGTAACCCTTTGTGGTAAATAAATTATCTGTTTTGCAAATGAGAAAACTGAGGCGGTGGCAGGGGGCAATGAAAGGCTTGTCTAATGTAACGCAGCCAATAAGGAACAAGGACCCAAATGATGGTCAATTTGCAAAGTCCATGCCTTTCCCACCATAACACCTCAGGTCACCTGTGTTTCCCTCAAGCCGGTTAGCCCCCAAATACCAAATGTTACCAGGTATAACTCCAGACCAAAAAAGGTAAACATATACCTGTTTTATCACCTATTCTAGGTTTCTCCACATAGAGCCAGATAAACATTGTTTGATCTCACCATTTTTACATGAATTATGCATTTAATGGATCTTTTATCTCCCAATGCCTCTCACCATGACCCATGTAGATCACCTTAAATTAACCAAAGGATGCAATTCATCCACCACCCATTTCTTGACGAGCTATACCAACCACAGTGCTGGCAATGCAGAAATCAAGGTGAAATCAAGTTCCCACCCTCTCGTTCTCCTGGGGGTGGGAGTGGGAGTAACTTTGCTTCTCCTGTAGTAATGAAGGACCAGCTGAACAATCAGTTCATGAGGAAGAAACTCTCAGGAGACATTTCTCCTGGTTTACCTGAGACTATTCCTGTGTTAGCCCTGAAAGTCCCACATCCCAGGAAGCCCCTAAGTCTTGGACAAGCCAGAGTGGTTTGGTCATCCTTCTTGGAAGAAATCTCCTTTTCTTCCGAAATCTGAAGTATTTGTAAAGGGTGGGAAAGAGAAACCTGAGTTATCTCTTTCAACCAGAAATATACTTCCTCTGGGACCCAGTTTGAGGCCCTGGCCCCTCCCAACATTTTCCTTTGAGCAAAGACATTTGTCAGACCCTGAGGCCAAGCCATGACGCTGGGGTCTGGGGCGTGGGGATAAGCTCACTCTATTGGAACAGGTGCTGTCTTCATTCCTTCCCTTTCCCGCTCCCTTCAGCAAACAGTGGGTTTTAACTAATTGATAACAAAGGTCAGCTTCCAAAGCTGCATCCCAGCTTCCCTGCCAAAGATGCTCAGGAGGAAATGCTGTGATAACACCTTGGACCAAAGTCCCAAAGCAGCAGGGTGCCCTCGTCTAAGCCTGGCTCTTCCAGTCCTCACTTCATCATCATGAACAAATGCAGGTTCACATCACTCTCTAGTTTATAAACCTTCTTGCATTCAATGGCTTGTTGGGTCCTCGGGTAAATAGCATGCATCTGTTCATCTCTGTTTAACAGACAGAAACAGACTAAAGGGCATGGGTCAAAAAAGTGGCAGAGCCAGACCTGACACTGGGTCTGACACCAAGCCTCCCATGGCCTCGTAATGCCAGTTCCCTCTCTGAAGGGCTCCAAGAATAGCAGGGAAGAAGTCAAGAAGGAACCACCGGACTTCCCTGGTGGTGCAGTGGTTAAGAATCCACCTGCCAATGCAGGGGACACGGGTTCGATCCCTGGTCCAGGAAGATCCCGCATGCTGTGGAGCAAATAAGCCCATGCGCCACAACTACTGACCCTGCACTCTAGAGCCCGCGAGCCACAACTACTGAGCCCACGTGCCACAACTACAGAAGCCTGCATGCCTAGAGCCCATGCTCCACAACAAGAGAAGCCACCACAATGAGCAGCCCATGCACTACAATGAAGAGCAGCCCTCGCTTGCCAGAACTGGAGAAAGCCCGCGTGCAACAATGAAGACCCAACGTAGGCAAAAATAAATTAATTAATTAAAAAAAAAAGGAACCACCATTTTTCACCCTCCCACTTCCCCCACCCCTTCAAAAACTTTCATAATCCTGGAAAACATTCAGCAGGTGGTCGATTCAGGAAGAAATTCAGGACTGCCAGATCTCCCTCACCACAAAAACCTGACACTTCTCCTCCCCTCCCCACCCCACGAACGGGGTGGTATTTGAGGATCTGGATGAGATAGCCCAGCGCTAGGCAAGGGCCATGAAGCGGGGAGGGGGACGAGGTGCAGGAGACCACAAGGATCGCTGCCCTGCGCAATCAGTTGGAGGATTCCCTACCACTCTCGAAGTGAGAGAGCCGGTTCAAGACACTTGCAGGAGGCCCCCAGAGACCTGCCCCAAAGTCCCCAGGCTGGGCATGCCAGATGGGCCTCCCTCTAACTGAGCTTTGGCTCAAGAGAAAAACCACTCGGCTCATCTTTCACTTCCCTGGCTGTGAACCCGGGGCGGGGAGGGAATGGGGTGAAGGCTGATCTGATAAATCCCATTCTAGAAGATGGCTCGGGTGGCGGGGAGCATGCATACGTGAGTACACACGTGTGTGTGTTTGTATGTGTGCGAGCACACACAAATAAGGACTCTGCAAAAAGGGTTTTAAACAGGGCTTGAATCCATTTGCCAAGATTATCTTCTTACTGGGCCCCTGCTGAAAGGGCTAGACCCTGTACTACAGGTTGCTGAGGAAGCAAAGATGGGTGGGTAGGCACTGGTCTCCAGGAGAACTGAATCATGCAACCACTGTCCTTATCCCAGTGTCCACTGAGCCTGGCATAAGAGTAAGTGCTAGGAGCGCACAGAGGTCATTATATTTTGAATGGGAGAGAGAGGGAGAGAGGGGCAGTGGAGCTCTTTTGCAATGAGTCCCATCCCTTTCAGGAGAAGAAAGCAGGTACAAAAGTAAAGCAGGTACTTGTTTTCTGCTACCATGTAGTAGTGTGGTCTCCCCACGCCTTCTGCATTGGCAGTAACTGGAGCAGACCGCCAAGAAGGCTCTCCTTCCAGACCACATGGGGAGGGTCCCTGGGTCATGCCCAGTGGAATCCTGCAACCCGTGATCCTACCCTTGGCTTCAGGGTCCCTGCACCAGTGTCCCTCTCATGTCCCTGCCTCAGATCTCGCCCATCCTGGTCTGTCCTCCAGAAGGCCACTGGTGGGTTTTTAAACAAAGGTCTGACAACTTCATTCTTTAGGTTTTTCTAGGACTATGAAATAAAGTCCTAAAGGATAAAATTCCAGACTGTTCATCTTTTCTGCCTCCCTAGCCTCATCTCTCTTTGTCACCTCCACATGGCCCCCCATGTCACCCTTTCTGTCATGTCAGGCTTTCGTCCAGGCTGTTTCCTCTACTGGGACATTCTCTTCCCCTGCCTCCCATCCTTCACACTCCCAACACCTACTCAGCCCCAAAGCTCAGGTTGTATCACCTCCTCTCAAAGGCCGTCTCTGAGCCCCTTTTCCTCTGGGGCTCTAGGACTTGTCTCTACATTGACCACGCTGTCCCAGAACTATCGGCCTTCCTGTCTGTCTCTCCCTCTAGACTGGGAGTCCCCTGAGGCTAGGGACTGCACTTCACCATCTCTGCAAGCCCACGGCCAGCACCTCGTAAGAGCTGCTTGAAGATACTCTTGAGTTAGTGGACGGCCCTCACCACTTCCTCACCTTGCCCAGTAGATTCCTGGGTGGGGTCTACATTGCTGGCATGCATCCACTTGGGCAGTGACCTCGATGTGGGCGTTCACAGCATGCTTCCAGTTGGACACACACCTGATGCCTTTTCTAGGCAGTCCTAAAGACGCCAGAGAGGATGCCTCTACCTCTCTCACATACTGTTTCAGGATTCAAGCACCTCCTAAGTTCAAATGATATTAACATATTTTTGAGAGTGTACTGTATGAGATATACTTGACATTCATTAGCTCATTGAATCCTTAAAAACACTCAGAAACATTCCATTTTTCAGATGAGGAAACTGAGGCATAGATTAAGAAGCTTCTTTTTATTTTGTTTCCTGTGGAATGGAAGAATAGAATCATGTTCCTTTAACTCTTTCTCACTAGCTACCTTCAAATACAGGTGGTTCTTAATTTAAAAAAAAAAGTTTGCCAACATAGCCAACACTTGGCATATCTAGTGACAGTGAGAGGCAGTGGATTTTTGTTTCACAAAAAGTCTGAGACACTGACTACTATCTCCCCCCGTGCCCCCGCCACAGGCCCCAGGCAAATCACTCAATTAAAATTAACACAATTTAGTATCTATTGAGTGCTATGTATGTGTCAGGTACTATTCTGGGCACTTGGTAAATAAAAAAGACAGAGACCTGCTCTCAAAGGAAAGACAATGAACAAGGCACATACTAAATAACAAGGTATATACTACATTAGAAGTTGGTAGCCAGCCTCCAAGATGGCCCCCAATCATCCTCACCTCCTGTTACTCATGCATGCTCTTGTGTAGTGTCCCCGACACTGCACAGGGCTGCCCAACAGGATATTGCAGAAAGGATGGTGTATGACTTCTAAACTAAGTCAGAAAAGACAGTGCCGTTTTTTTTTTTTTGTTTGAATTTTTTTTAATTTTTTGCTTTATAACAAATTTAATCAGTTATACATATACATATGTTTCCATATCCCCTCCCTTTTGCATCTCCCTCCCACCCTCCCTATCCCACCCCTCCAGGCGGTCACAAAGCACCGAGCTGATCTCCCTGTGCTATGCGGCTGCTTCCCACTAGCTATCTACCTTACGTTTGGTAGTGTATATATATATGTCCATGCCGCTCTTTCACTTTGTCACAGCTTACGACAGTGCCGTTTTTCCTGGCTCTCTCTTGGAACTCTCACTTTGGGGGAAGCCAGCTGCTATGTCTTGAGGACACTCAAGCAGCCCAACGAAGAGGTGCACAAGGTAAGGAACTGAGGTTCTTGCCAAGCCAGCACCAACCTGCCAACTACGCGAGCAAACCATCTTGAAAGCAGATCCTCCAGCTCCAGTCAACCCTTCGAACGACTGCAGCCTGTTGACACCTTGACTGCAAATTTGTCTTAGCTCGGATGCTTTAACAAAATACCACTGCTGGTTCCCAACCTCAAGAGGCTCCCAAGTGAAATTCCAAACTGGCCCCCATACTTGTGGGGCAAGGAGGAACTGAAGAGGCAGACCCCTCCAGATTGATAGGTGGCAGTTTTTTTGTGTTTTGTTTTTAATTAATTAATTAATTTATTTATGGCCGTGTGGGGTCTTCTCATTGCGTTGGCCTCTCTTGTTGTGGAGCACGGGTTCTAGGCACACAGGCTTCAGTAGCTGTGGCTCGAAGGCTCTACAGCGCAGGCTCAGTAGTTGTGGCGCACGGGCTTAGTTGCTCCACGGCATGTGGGATCTTCCCAGACCAGGGCTCGAACCCATGTCCCCTGCATTGGCAGGTGGATTCTTAACCACTGCGCCACCAGGGAAGCCCAGGTGGCAGTTTTAATAGGCAAGGAAACTCACACACAAGGCTAGACTTGGGTGGTGGCAAGATGATTAGGTCTCCCCACCTGCTCACCAGAATCTTAAAGTTTATGCAGTGGCTTTAACTGGGCTCAGTCACTCATATCGTCCAGATGGTCTCAACAACACATTGCTCTCTCAAGGCTGTGCCCTTGAAGTGGCTCCTAGTACAAGAACAGTGGTTCTTGTATACATTCGAAGGATGGGGGAAGGGGGGAAGGGGCCTCTGATGGCCCAGATCCAGCTTGTGGGTCAACTGACATTCATGTCCTCTCAAAGACTCTCCCAACAACCACAGATTGAGTGGCTTATAAACAACAGATATTTATCTCCCACTGGTCTGGAGGCTGGAAGTCCTAGATTGGGGTACCAGCACAGTCTGGTTCTAGAGAGGGCCCTCTTCCACAGTTGCAACTTCCTACCACGTCCTCACATGGTGGAAGAGTCGAGAGAGCTCTCTGGGGTCTCTTTGATAGGACTCCCATTCACAAGGGCTCCACCCTTGTGGCCAAATCACCTCCTAAAGGCCACTCAGATAAGGACTCTCAGCCCTTACCCAGTTTCTGGGGGTCTAGGACAACTCCAAAGTTCCAATTTACAACCACTTGATCTGCACAGAGTTTTCCAGAAAATGTCTTATACAGACCCCAAAAGCTACAACCTTCCTAAAACATGATGTCAGAGTCCTGGGCAGTAAAACTCTGCCTAGGGGTCTCTTCTCTATCTGATTACTTGCTCCTGTGGCTGCTCCATGACTGTGCTTTTTGTTTCTCAGCACCTACTGTGTGTCAGGCTTAGGCTGAGCTCTGAGGACACTGAAAGAAAAGACCAGGCCCAGCACCAATCATGAACTCAATAAATGTTTGTTGAAGGAATGTGAGCTGGCCTGGAATGGGTTCAAAAGAGGCTTAGAAACTTAGAAAAGCCAAACATTCGCCTTCTCTCCGCTAACCATGCTGGGCTACCAAGTTTCCTTTTATGCAGCTGTTACCAGTTTGGATGGAGCAGGGAAGACTGGAGGTGAGCTCTGCCCAGAGCCCCATATGTGCCTCAAGTCCAAAGCCCATGAACTTGTCACTCCTCAACTAACCCTACCACCCCTGCTCGCTCCAACCCAAAGTCCACATGGGGAGATGGGGGCCGACATGCTCATCCCTGTTGCCCTTGCACTTCTCCCCACTCAAGCCCTGGCCAGAGAGCAGGTTCCTACCTTTCTCATCAAACTTGGCCATATCCTTCCAGGGTGGGATGCCAAAGAGCCTTGCCAAGGTGGAAGAGGTATCTTCTTCAACTATGGAAGAAACGAAGATCTAAATCTTCCAAGTTTTCCTCTTGATATGCTAAAAATAATAAAAAATAAATAAATGTACTACCTTCCTCCATTTTCCTCTCCCTACACTCCCTCTTCTAAAACCTGGCTTTTAATCTTACTACATTGTCCCTAAATCTTACATTGAATGTCAGAAGCTGATTAGCTTATTAGCTTTGCATTTCTGCTATAATGTTCCTGATACCTCCCCCTCCCACCATACAAAGTTATTCCAATACTATTGACTATATTCCCTATGCTGTACATTACATCCCCATGACTTATTTATAACTGAAAGTTTGTACCTCTTAATCCCCTTCACGTATGTTGCCCACACCCGACCCCCTCCCCTCAGGCGACCACCAGTTTATTCTCTGTATCTATGAGTTTGTTTCTGTTTTGTTTAGTTTGTTCATATGTCTTGTTTTTTGCATTTCACATTTAAGTGAAATCATATGGTGTTTGTCTTTCTCTGTCTGACTTATTTCACTAGACCTTCTATGTCTTCCAATGTTATTGCAAATGGCAAGATTTCATTATTTTTATGGCTAAGTAGTATTCCATTGTACGTATATACCACATCTTCTTTGTCCATTCATCTGTCAGTGGACACTTGTGTTGCTTCCATGTCTTGGCTACTGTAAATGATGCCACAGTGAACATTGGCGTACATGTATCTTTTTGAATTAGTGTTTCGTTTTCTT
This sequence comes from Mesoplodon densirostris, assembly GCF_025265405.1. NCBI lineage: Eukaryota > Metazoa > Chordata > Mammalia > Artiodactyla > Ziphiidae > Mesoplodon > Mesoplodon densirostris. The sequence continues at coordinate 115,392,572 of NC_082663.1, read as the reverse complement.
CAGGTAAATACACAGAAGTGAAATTGCTGAATCATATGATAGTTCTATTTTTGATTTTTTGAGGACTCTCCATACTGTTTTCCAGGGTGACTGCACCAATTTACATTCCCACCAATAGTGCGCAAGGGTTCCCTTTTCTCCACATCCTCACCAATGCCTAAAATTTGTTGTCTTTTTGATGATGGCCATTCTGACAGGTGTGGGGTGATATCTCATTGTAGTTTTGATTTGCATTTCCCTGATGATTAGTGATGCTGAGCATATTTTCATGTTCCTGTTGGCCATCTCTATATCTTCCTTAAGAAAATATCTATTCAAGTCCTCTACTTTTTATTTTTTTATTGTGGTATGGTTGGTTTGCAATGTTGTGTTGGTTTCTGGTGTACCGCAAAGTGACTCAGATAGATACATAGATAGATACATAGATAGATAGATAGATAAAGATATTCTTTTTCATATTCTTTTCCATTATAGTTTATTACATCTGTCCATTTGTTATCAGATTGGTTTTTTTGCCATTGACTTGTATGAGTTCTTTATATATTTTGGATATTAAGCCCTTATTGGATATATCATTTGCAAATATCTTCTCCCATTCAGTAGGTTGCCTTTTCGTTTTGTTGGTGGCTTCCTTCACTGTGCAAAAGCTTTTTAGTTTGATGTAGTCCCATTTTTTAATTTTCCTTTTGTTTTCCTTGCCTGAGGAGACAGATCCAAACAAATATTGCTAAGACCAGTGTCAGAGAGCATACTGCTTACATTTTCTTCCAGGAATTTTATGGTTTCAGGTATTACGTTTCATAATTTTTTGAGCCTCAGTTTCATTATCTGGAGAAAAAGAAATTACAATTGTTCTAAATCACAGAGTAATTGGAATGATTAAAATTTTCTGTATATACATAGACTTGTAAGCAAATGGTCATAGCAGCATTATTCATAATAATCCAGAACTGGAAACAATCCAAATGACCTTCAGTTGGGGGAAAGGACAAACAAAATATTTCATATCTTCACACTAGAATATTATTTGGCAATAAAAATGAATAAACTACTGATACATGGTACAACGTTGATGAATCATAGAAACATGCTAAGAGAAAGAAGCCAGATTCAACAGACCACATATTATATGAATCCATTGATATGTAGTGTCCAGAAAAAGGGAAATCCATAGAGACAGAGAGTAAGGCAGTCTAAGGCTGCAAGTGGAAGTGAGATTGACTAAAAATGGGTGTAAGAAAACATCTTGGGATAATGGAAATGTTCTAAAACTGGTTTGTGATGATGGCTGCACAACTCTATAAATTTACTGAAATCACTGAATTGTACCTTTGTGATGAGTAAACATTATGATATGTAATTATACCTTAATAAAGTTATTTTTAAAGTGAAAAAAAAGAGGCTTAGAGAACTTTCACCTCAATCTACAACTATCCCTTGACCATATGAAAAAGGAAGAAAATCCCACTGTCAAGACCCCTCCCAAGCTCTGCAGGGAGATCTCCCTAGCATCTCAAGTCAGCCAAGGAAAATGGCCACTGCCTCCCTGGACCTCCATCCTCAAGTCTGAAGCAGGCCCCCTGGGTGTCTGTGCAGGACAGAGGGGCTACTTCAGCCCCGCCTCCCCGAGGGGTGAGGACAGGGTGGCCCAACCCACTGGCCACGTCAAGCACAGCGGGCTGGGGGTGAATGACTTGAGCCTGGGAGGCTACACACAAAGGGAGTCTTCATGATTCACAGCAACAGGGTAAATATTTAGAAAGAGAAGTTCTTTCCTTAGAGGGCCAGCCTTTGTCTTCCTATTCTGACTGAAAGGATTTGGTCAGATAGGAGTCTGTTATAATGAGAAGGGGAACAGGGAGCCGCAGGAGCCAGACCAACACTGCGGCCTAAATAATGGAGGTGACCCAGTGGCGTGGGGAAAGCTGCTGATCCAACAACAGAGTGAGGAGCCTCTGCCGGGATTCTCCAGGACACCCCCAGGGGGGCTTTGTACATGCCCTGCCTTCAGCTGTCCCATAGGGCTGGGAATGGTGCCCAGGACAATCTCCATGCATCTTTCTCTAGAAGCAAATATTTTCAAGGCTCCAGAGGACAGAGAGGGTCTGCGCCCACTCCTTAGGCATATCCCAAGCCCCTCTTCCAGCACACATAAAGTCTGTTTCCCAAAAAAGGCTCCAGGGTCCACCCCTGGCAGCTGGCCAACAATTCTGGGTAGTTAAATTCCTCCCATTCCTAACTCTTCACCTCAAGATGTTCATGACCTGGCTCTCAGAGGGAAAACCTTTTAAGCCCCCTCATGATTAGAGGCCCTTAGGGTCTCTTCAGGGATGTAAAGATTTGTTTCAGAAATAAAGGATTAAGTTCCACCTGTCCGAGTTAATTGGGAAGACCAGGCTCTCCCTGTGCCTGCCTTGGCCTCTGTCTTGGTGGATATCAACTCTAATGGTGACTGCTAGCAGTCCCCACTCCAACTCACAAAAGGGAAACAGAATCCATATCTTGAAGCCTGAATCAGCCAAACCTAGTCATGTCTTGAAACAGACATTCTTTTATAATAGCCTGACCCTGACTTACTGGCAAGGAATAGGGTGCTGGTGAGGCCTTTCCTGCCCCACAGATCTCCCAGCAGAGCTCCTGGCTATGGAGAATGAGGTCCAAGTCTTGGGTGGCTCATGGAAGACAGAGGTAAGCACTCAGTAGAAACACCCTTGGCAGTCCAGTCTTGGGCTGTCACATACATCTCTGTATGATCCCTGCTTTTCTGCTTCTGGTGGCTCTCCATGCAAGCTGTGGTTTCTGATTGGATAAAGGTCCAGAAGATCCATACTCTGCTTCTATGGGGCAGCATAAAAAGTGAGGAAACCAACATGATAGCAGGTGCAGACCACTCCCACCCCACCTGCCATTAGACAGTCATTCCAGTTCAGGTCTAGGACACTTCTCTCTCTACTTCCTGGCACTCTGGAATAACCCATTGGCCCTCCAGATCAGAGAGTCACTGCCCAGTCTGCCAAAGGACATTTGTCCCATGTTGGGCCACCCTATATCCATTACCCCATCAAAACAACTTCAAACAAACTTCAGTTTATTTTAGGGTTATTGTCACTAACCAGCTTGATATAGTGTGGGTGAAATGACAAATCCAGATGTATCTGGACGATACAGGGTCATCTACAGAGCCAGGCCAACATGTGCATAAGACCAGCCAGTGATCCCTCTGTAGACTCTGAGTCCTTAGCCCGTGGCATAGATAGAGCATACACTGCCCAGACCGTCCCTGAGTGCCCTATCGCTTGTCCGCTCCAGATCCCAGACCACTGCTGCAAGGGGTGGGTATTGGCTGTGAAGGATGTGCTCTCTATCCCCAACATTAGTAGCACAAGGTGCACCCAGTAATCTCCCTCTGAAGAGGGCTGGACAGTGAAAATGGGGAGATGAGTGGTGGATGAAGTGAAGTGAGGGAATTGGGATGAAAGCTTTACAGAGACAAATCACATCGGCTGGGCAGCCACTGGGGCAAGGGAACTGAAGTCACCAACATGTGCTGGCATTCATGTAAATAAGCCAGGCCACATGGGAACCAAGTGGTGGCCTCATGTGAAAAAGACCAAAATCCACATGGCTTCTCTTATGGTCCTAGAAGCCTTTTAAACAACAGTCACAGCACCTTAGGTCAGCCAGCCTCTCCAAGGGTCAATACTCAGGCCCATCAACAAGTTTCCTAAACACCTACTTCATGCTGCTCACTGGTTTAGGTGCCTCACCACTGACCCCACCCCTGCCCCCAGGAACCGAGTTTCATCAGTCCCATAATCATACCATGAACGTACACATAGATGCAAACTGCGATGACAGCAAAGAGCAAGGGAGGTGACCTGGTTTGCGTAGTGTGTATGGCCAGGAAAGATAGGAAAACATTTAAATCTTAGTTTCCCCTGACTTTTGCAGCCTCCTGAAGTGGCTCCACTTGGAAGTACTTGTGGCCTCACAGCCCCCTCTAGCCAAAGCTCCCTCCATCCTTGGCCCCAGGCATTCTTGGGAGCAGAGGGCTCTTCGAGGGCCTTCCCTCGGTTCCCAAGGCTGACTTCCTGACAGGTTAGGAAATGGACTCATTAGGATTTCATCCAGTTTTTCACCACCCCCTCTCCCCACCCTCTGCTCCCATCTGTGGCACTAAATCAACATTGCCCTCTCTCTGGCCTAGTTAAGTGGTCCCAAATGAGGGGGAGTTCTGGCCTGCCTGCGCTCTGGCAGACCACGGAATCCTGAAGCACCTGGCCGCCTGCATTGCTCACCTGCAGCCCTCTCAGATCAGGGTGAGCGGTGGGCACAGGGCGGCCCCCACCCAGACCGAACAGGGGCGGGAGGCCCAGCTCTGGATCTGTCAGTCACGCCGGGTCCGCAGCTGCGCTCTCCACGGCCCCAGCGCACTGCTCCTCGGAGGGAGATAAACATCGAGAAATCCAATCCAGCGCGGCTTCAGAGATAAACAGATGTGCTGGCGGCCATCGGTCAGGAGATAACGCCCCCGCCCCGCCCCACGCCCCCGCCCCAGCCCTGCACCTGCCCAAGGCGACCCGGATGCGCCTCTTGGGAGGCATGGCTGCGTCCCCCCAGCCCGGAGAAAAGGTCTCCAGTACCACGGCTGGGGGTGGAGTTAGAGAAGAAAGAAGTTGGGTTTGCAACTCATAACAGAGCCTAGCCTTTGGTACTAACTGCCAGGGTTCGAATTCTGGCTCCGCCACTGTTTGACGAGAGATAGGAACTCTGAGCCTGGAAGTTCTCATCTGTAAGCTGGGATAATCACCAGTACCACCTCATTGGGTTGGTACCTTTGACATTAAAGGAGGTCACGCAAAGTAAGCCTCAGTAATTAGTGGTGGCCAACATTAGCCAGCCTATGATCCAGGTAAGCAGTCGCTGCAAGCCCTCTTTTGGGGCATTAAAGGCGGCCCAAGGTGTTTGAGGTGGTGGAAAGGACTGTGGCCACACTCAAGACTCCTGCTCCAAGAGATGAGCCATTGGATTACATCCTGGGGCTGGGATCTACTATGTCCTTTCATGCCATGACCTATGTTAGGCACATAGGTCTGAAAATGACAGTTCAGGGGTGATACAGCAAATGATGACAAGTGAAAGTGACATCGTGGGAGAAGGGAGTCCGGAAACAGAGGGCTGGAGTGGGGTTCCATCAAAGGAGGGCTTCTCCTTCCCAGGCACCCAAGGCTCCAAAGTCTCTCACTCCTGGGCACGAGGGAGATCTCCCTGCCTAGACAACTCATTCACTCTGCAGACACCTGGGGAACCTGTCTCAAGGGCCATATCCTGTGAGGAGTGAACTATGGCTCCTGACCTCATGGTAAAGCTTAGGGACTCATCTGGATCAGAGATGACTGCAGACTATACATCTCCTGGTTTGCCCCTGATGCCCAGAGTTTCCCCATCCTTCAGTGAGGCAATCATTACCTCAGCAACTGGATTACAGGAACTTCCCTTGAGGTATGAAGGGCTGATGGATCTCTGGGGCCATATCTAATGTACAGTTTGATTTCTGTCCCTGAGGCTACCAGGCCGGAAGTTAGGTGAGGGTAGGCACCCCTTCTCCCACCTCCTCCCCGCCCCAGAAACGCCGGCCTCAGCAAATGTGTAGTATGGAGGTAGAACACACAGCGCGAGGAAGAGGGTGAAAAAGGAAGGGGCCGTTCCGGGCTCAGGCAGCACACGTGTCCGCCCCGCACTCAGCCGCCCAGCGCGCCCAGAGCACAGTTCGCGGGCTTTGCATGGGACGGAAGGGCCAGCCCCAGACTGGAGGCGTTGGCTGCTTAGCCACATGCTGGGGACCAGCGGCAGAGCCCGCACCTAGGCTGGCATCGTTTGGTGGCCCTCCTTCCTCCGCCCGCCTGCGGTCTGCAGATCCCGACAAGGTCTTCCGCAGGGTCGGGAAGCGCCAGAGCCTCTAGGGTCGCGAGGCCCACGCGGTCGCGCAGGACGCAGGGGTTCCGGGCGAGCCAAGGACTGCTCCGGCCTGCCCGCGCGCTTCTGCTGCCCAGGTGAGAAGGAAATGCCTGGCCATGCGCTTGCCGGCTGGCCCTGGGTCTCCGAAGGAAGCTGAAGGCCAGAGTCTCCGTACGCCCAGGGGCCGGCAGGGTGCACGCAGTTCTCACCTCCGCGCGGAGCGCACAAAGGGCGCGGCGACGCCACCGTGCGTACTAGTTAAAAGGTTTTGAGTCCCCTCGGAGCAGTGTGATGCCACTTTGTTCCCAAACGGCTCGAGCGCGCCCTTTCATGCTATTGTGCGCGCCGCGATTTAGCCCGGCCTTTGTGGGCCTGAAAGGACCGGCGGCCTTTCGGGAGCCGCATCCCCACGGCACCGGCTTCAGCAGCATCGCGATCAGAACCGCGCCCGAGGCGCGGCGTCCCCAGAGCCACTGCTCCCTCCAGCCCGTCTTCCGTGCGCGGCAGCTGGGGTCGATGGCACAAGTCGCTGAACCAGAGCAGCCCTCAGCCTCCCGCTTCCGAAGGCTCTCGCCTCCTCCGCCCCCCTTCCAGCCAAAGCGAAAAAATGCGTGCAGACCTTTTACCTCTACTTGGAAGCAATTGGACTGGATTTAAAGGGCTATTGAGGGCTGAAGAAGCAGCCTCTTTTTGAATAGCTTTGTGCGATGTTTGCAGAGACATTTGCATCTGTTTGCGCTTGGGGAAAAGGCCCTGAAGGCTCCGGAGCGAGAACGCCTGAGGATTGTTTTGTGTCGGCCTCCCCCGCCCCGCTCAGCTCCGCGCAGGCTGCTGTCCGGTCCTGCGCCGAGCAGAGGCACGCAAAACCCGCCCGGTTCAAAGATTGGGCGCCCTCGCTCTTGGCCCACTTTTAAACAATTGCTGTTAACAATGCAATTTTAAGCAGAAAATCGTCTAACTAGATTAAATCCACATAACATTAAAAACCAGAGGGGAAAAAGTCCGCATGGGCATAGGAGTGCGGACGCCTAACAGGATAGAAAGTGTGAAATGCATGCAGAGGTGGAGCGACCGGCAGGTGCCCCTGCCTTCCTCTGACTGGACAGGGGCCGTACAGCTCGCCTAGCTCCAACCCCGACGCCCCTTGAGAGGAAGGGGCTCCCGGGGGCGCAGGCGCGCGAGACTAGTCTCCCACCTTTAACGACCCGGGGAAGGGTAGTGTGTGCCCGAAATCAGGCCCTCGGCTCCCCAGCATCCCCGCCTTTCCCCAGTCCGCCCGCCTCCCGCTGCAGGTCCTTCGATCTAACACCGGCTGCGCCCTCCCCCCCACCCCCCACCCCCCACCCCCCACCCCCCACCCCCCACCAAGGGTGAGGGGCGCGGGCAAGGCTGGAGAAACCGGAACGCCCTCTCCACTCGCGAGACTGAGCAGACAGGCTCTTCAATGGAATCGAATGAAAGTCCGACCTTAGAAAGCCCCATTGCTATGGCAGCAGAGTTCCCTGAAAGCGACAAAGACCAGAGCCCCTCCCTCCCTTCTCGGCCCTGCCCTCCGCTCCCCTCCCCCCGCGCTGCCTAGAGCCACGCTCGCAGCGCGCTCGGATGGGTTAATCACTGTAAAAACAAAGAGATGAAAGGCTCTCCAATTGGAGAGCTCTCGGCGGCCTCTTCCCCGGCCTGCGGGAGAGGAGGGGGCCGCTCTGGCCGAGCTTCCCTGGCGAGGCTGCCCCCAGCCGGGTGGGAGCCACATCCCACCATCCCCAGGCGACGCCGCCCACACAATCTGGCGCCTCCCGAAGGGTCTGCGGAGGCTGGCGTAGGGGGACAGGCCGTCCCCCGCCACCCTCCGACCTGCAGCCACAACCCCACAAAACAGACTCACAAAGCCTTGGGCTTTTTCACGGGCTCTAAGGAAATGTTTGAAACTTGGGGACAAAAAATCCCTAACTCTAAAATACAGAACAACAACAAACCCCCAGCAGACTGATATTAATAAACATTTAATTAAGTGTCGGTGATACGACAACATTGTTAGTCAAATGTAAATCAACTACAACTCGTGTAGCTCTATAAAAGTTAAATTTAATATAGGATCTGGAGGCATTTTTAATCTTTGATAGGACGTGGGGTGGGGCTCAGGGAGAATTTTTACAGGCTTAAATTAAAGGTTTCCTTCTAAACTCCCGCAGGGGAGCCAGGGGCATGGACCCCAAAGCTGATAGGTCCCTATTTATTCTGTGACTGGGGTACCTGGCCTTGCCTTGCACCTCACCTCACCTCCACCCCCATCCTCTCAGGCAGACTGACCCGGACCCCTTTAGTGAATCTGGTGACCCTGGAAGTAGGGCAAGGACTTGTCTGGTCACTTTGCCTATCAAAGACCAGGCAGGGATGAGCCTGTGGTCTCTGGCTGGTGGTCCTTCCTTCCACCCAGTTCTGAGTTTCTGCCCTTGGAGAGAATGGGGCAGTTTGGAGAAGGAGGGGCGTAGAGAGACTAATCTGCAGAGGCCTCAGGGTCCAGGGCTTCAGGAAGAGGAGGACTTCCCAGAGACTGGCTCTAAAGTATGAGGAGAAATCCCCTGGGCTCTTAGAGGAGGTGGGGAGACCAGTGCTGGCCTTGGAGCACTGCTTCAAGGGACAGCTTGCAGTAACTCACTAGAGCTAATTGAAGGCTTTTTTTTTTGTTTAGAGACTGTAGATCCAGGACCAGCCCAGCAACCAGCATCATCTAAGCCAAGTGTCATCCAGTCTCCTTGCTTTGTTATCAAATCCCCCAAGGCAAAAAGAACACCACCCACTACTCCCCACACTTATCACCCAACCTGATTCACTTCTTAAAGCTCCTGATTGAGGGTCAAGAATAACAGTAAGAAAAATCTCTTCCTTTTTCTGGGTCTCAGGATCCTCATAATAACAGTAACAGATTCCTGAAAAGTTTTGTGGACGATGAATGGGGAGAGAAGTGGGCAAGAAAGGGCCACCTCTGGTCTGGGCGAGGCCCACTGGATGTCCCTGGAGGTGTCCCTGAGGATGCCTGGGGGTGGGCAGTGGCACTACCTTCGTTGCACAGTTGGGACAGTGTGAGATCGCCCAGGATGAGACAGTTCTGCCGTCCCCGGCCCTAGCACACAGCCATTTGTCCTTTCTGGCAAGGCCTCCAGTGATAGAAATGCCAGGGAGGGAAGTTTCGTTCTTGGTGAGCCTTGCTCCCAGCCTGACCCCTATCTCTTCAATGAAGTAGAGGTTTCTACTCTCTTCCCACTGCTCTGGGGACTGCCATCTGTCCCTGATTGCCACATCCATCACTGCTGGGGAGGGGGGTTGATGAGCCCCACTGGGAGAGGGAACAGCATGGGCCCACCCCCACCCACTCTGTCTCAAAAGACTTCATCAGGGATGCTGCTCAATCCAGCCACTGGATCTACTTTCTCTGGTTCGTGTGCTGGGCCTTGCTGAGTCCTGGGACCCTCTTTGTGTCCTGGATGGAATACAGCCAGGAACCAAGCCATCAGAGTAACATCTCCTTCTGCCTTTAAAATCTGTTTTCACATCTCCTATTTCCTCTCCTGGGGATGCAGGCTTTCCTCATCTCCTCCCACCCTTCTCCAGAGAAGAATATAATGGGGATTAGGGTACAGTCTTCTGACTCTTGTGAAGCATCATGCCCAGGGCCCAAGGCCCAAGGCTCCCAAGGGGAGCCTAGAACATGGAGCAGCCACACCCCTTCCCAGCCTCCTACCCCAGCCCTAGAATCTGGGAAGACTCAGGTCCCCTCCTCTGGGAGAAGGTCAAGTGGGCTCCCCTTTCTATACCCCTCCCTACAGGACCAAGGAGACACTAGGATCCCTCTTCTCTGCCTGATCCCAAATCACTTTCTGAAATGGCTTGAGATCGCAGAGGAGGCCTATTTTACAGTCACGGGAGCTTTCGTTTAAAAGCTCAGACTCTGAATCCAAGATCTGGCTCAAACCCAGCCCCACCTCTGACCTCAGTGGGCTCATTTGTAAAATGGAGATAGTAGCAGAACCCCTCTGTGGTGCTGTCCATAGGAGTAAATGCCATAAAAAGTATTTGTCACCTGCATTGGTGTAGCCACTCCACAAGTGTCAGCAATTATTAGCATTCACCATTGGGACTCTCATCCCCTCCTCCCACCCTGGGCTAGAAAGGGACTTTGCCAAGAACTCTGAACATAACCCCCAATGTGCCATCCTCTCTTCTCCTTGGTATTTTTATAGTGCTCTGTGGAGGACTTACCATGTTGCAGACACTGCCTAAGTGCTTTCCCATGCTTACCTCATTGACACTTCATTATTACCCCAGTGTAGACATGGAGAGCACACAGAGCAGCCCAGAAAAGCTGAGTGACCTGCCCAAGTTTCACAACCAGTGATGAGCCTGGGATTGGTCCCCAATCCTCCTGCCTCCAGAGCTGTGCTGTGAAGCCCACCAGGTCCCTGGTCATCCCTGTGTCCAAAGCTGGTGTCCTACCTCAGGCCAGCTGCTTCCCTCCTACCCACCAAGATGGGAAAGGGCAGGCCTGGAGGAGCCTGAGGCCTGGACACAAGCATCCTGGAGAGGAGGTGTGAGCACTCCTCAGAATGGGGACAGAGCCCCCCTGGGGGGAGGGACCCATGGGGTCCTTTATCTTCCCTTCATTTCCTTCTCCACCATGTCTTGCCCCCAGCACACTCATCACAAGCGTGGCCTACGCAGTGCTTACTACAGGCCCCCACACCACCTCTGGGCCTGCACAGCTGGCAAGGATACAACCTTCCTGATAGGTACACCTTGGTGCTGTGCCTAACTGGTCAGAGGCAAGAATATCCCCACACCCCCGCTGGAGGGACTTCTCCGTGTTCGCAGGACAAACCAGCCCCCTAAAGCTTTGATCTCACCTCACTAGTGGGACCTGATGGACTCCGGCTCCTCTGAATCAGAGCCATCCAGATGGGCAGGTGGGAGAGGCTGAGACTCAGCTTGGGGCTCATCTCCCTCATTTCTCCATCACAGTCCAGCAGGGTCTGCCTTGATCATCGAGATCCCCGGGAAAACATGTTATAGCCCCTGCAGGAATACTGGTCAGGGCCAACCATCTCCCCTCTTATCCACCTTGCCTCGCCTAACTTCCTCTCACTGCCTAAGAGCAGAAATTACATTTAAGGACTCGAATGTTTCAAGACAGTGAACCATCTGCCGTTGACTGTCAATCAAGTCCAAGCTCCTTATTGGAAAGATGGGGAAAGGGAGGGCCAAAGAGGCAGTGACTCGTCCAAAATCAGAGCCAGAGTTAATAATGAGAAGCTGGGCTATGGACCATCCACACCAGGAAGATGGTGCTTCCTTAGTAAATGAATGGTCATTCCCTGCAGGCCTACCTCTGCTCTAGGTTTCAGGAAAATACTGGTGAGATACTTGTCTCAGGGCTGATGGGTGACCTTCTAGGGGGAAGGCTTAACCCCTCTTAACCTTTGATCTCTGGCCATCAGTCCCCTCTTGGCTTCAACTCCTTCTCCCAGGCTAAGTGAGTACAAATCTGGCATCAGTCTCCACGGAGGCCACCTGGGGGGACAGAGAGGCCAAGAGGCCCAGTAGGGACAGATCCCCTTTAAGCCGATCAGCCTTGCCCCAGCGAAGGGAACCCCGGAGGGAGCAAGGCAGCCGGTCCCCAGTAGGATAATTGCTGCAGGAGGGAAGAGCTGGGCCAGGCCCAGTCTCCCATGAGGACCGCTCTGTCCACATTCCCCAGACCAAAGCCCACTGCTGGGATGTGCAAAATGCTCCCAGGACTCGGTGGGAAAGAAGCTGGGTTTAAAAATCCCACAGGCCTATACCAGACTCCTCCAGGAGAGCTCCAGGCTGAAGAGGGCTCCGCAGAGCTGAGGACTTTTAGCCTACTTGAAAGAACAAACAACTTTCAAGTGCTCTCTGGAGCACCTATTTCATTGCGAACTCTTGTTATGCTAATGAAAGATCCTTCTTCTCTATTCATTAGAGCACATCTCCAAAAGACCTCCTTGCAGCTACTGTGTGTCCACGTGCTTTTGTATGTGAGTGTCTTAAGAGTCAAATGGGGGGGTCCAGAAAGCAGGGCTTGTGCGTCTCGTACCCCCGTCAGTATTCGCCTGAATTAGACAGGACAGGAAAGGACGATCACCAACAACTCACCTATCTAGAAGTCACTTCAAAGAAATCGGCCCTTTCTAGGAGCAGCACTGAGAAGCAGCCAGCAGGGAAAAAAGTGTCCAGGCTGCATAGGGTATGTGGCCAAACTATGCCTGGGACCTGGTGGATCGCAGAGTGAGTCTGGGAGTCAAACAGACCCCCGGTTCCAGTCTTGGTGCTGCACTCACAAGGTAGGATACCTAATCCTGCTCTGGACTCTGCTTCCTCGCCTGTCAAATGGTGAGGATTCCTGTAGAGGCTAGGTGCTTGAGAAAGCATTTGGCACGGGGTCTGCACGCAGCAAGCAAGCCCTCAGGAGTGGTCTCCACTGTGGTGGGTATTGACCTGGTCCCTGGCTCAGCACACAGCCAGAGATGGGAACACAGGATGGGCAGGTTTGGATGAAGACTTTGGAATGGAGGCTCCTGGCTATTTATTGGATGTGTGGCTGGCTCCTGGTGACCAATTTGGATAAGCACTCAGGCATGCTTGATAGATTTTCTTTTTGGAAAAGTTAAACTGGGTTTTTTTTTTATCTGAATGGAATGCCCGATAGGGGCAACTTCTCAGAAAGTTTAAGAGTGCAGAGTAGATTCCTTACTTCCCCCTGGACCTGGCAGTGCTCTATCACTTACCATGCATGCCCATGGATGAGTGACTTGGTGCTAAGAACTGGATTGTGTCAGCCCCATCCCCAAGATTCATATGTCCCAAGATTCATATGTTAGAGCTCTAACCTCCAACGTGACTGTATTTAGAGATAGGGCTTCTAGGAGGTAGTTAAGGTTAAATGAGGTCATAAGGGTGGGGTTCTACTCCGATGGGCTTGGTGGCCTTATCAGAGGAGGAGAGGATAATATCTCTGTCTCTCTCTGTCTCTCTCTCTCTCTGCCATGTGATGACCCAGCCAGAAGGCAGCTGCCTGCATGCCAGGAAAAGAGCTCTTGCTAGGACCCGACCATGCCAACACCCTAATCTTAGACCTCCAGCTTCCAGAATTGTGAGAAAATAAACTTCTGTTGCATAGGCCTCCCAGTCAATGATATTTTGTATGGCAGCCTGTGTTGACTAATACACTTGGCCTCTCCATGCCTCAGTCTCTTCATCTGTAAAGTGGGGATAGTAATAACACCTTCTTCATTGAGTTGTCAGACACATTAAAGGAGCTTAGCCTGGCACCAGGCACCATGGTAAAGGCTCATACTTGTCATCTATCACCGTCATGATCATCCTTCCACAATGAGATGCGTCATACTCACTACAATTGTGCAGACCCCATATGAAGCAGCAGTCGAGAAGCAGGACCTCTCAGGCATCGGGGGCCATAAACGGCTTCCTGGAAGAGGAGAACATAAAAACATTTTTCTAGTGGCTTTGTTGGCCCACCCCCTCCCTTGCTCTTAGGGGTGGGGAGGGATCCGATTGGAATAAGAGAGGGGTAGCCAGCAGGAGGAAACAGCTGTAAGCTGGGGCTCACCTGTGCCCCCTTCTCTCCCCCGCCTTACCTCAGCCCACTCTGGGGCCACACAGGGGCAGGATACTCACACAGAGCAAGGAAAGGGCTGTTGCCTTGGGGAAGAGAAAGCCCTCAAGAGCAGGCCACTGATCTCAAAGGAAAATAATGGGATTTTCTGGGATTCACATTGATCCCCATAGGAGAAAAGCTTCTATTTGCCTTTTTTTAAGCCGCCAAACAAGAAACTAAAGCCTCTTTCAGCCCCGAGTCAGGGCTGTCCTTTCTGAAGTCCTTATTATCCCTGGGGCACCGGCAGAGCAGGCCCCAGCGCCCAGTCCACCATGCAGGGAGCTTTCCACCAGGCAGAGGCCTGCCCGGTCTCCTAGCGACCCACACCCCACTGGATTGCAGGCACTGGCACCTTGACCCACAGCTCTTGACTGTGGCCTGGAGCAGGCCTGGCTCCCGTCCTTGATCTGCCCAGGGACGTGTTTCCATATCCAGGAGCAAACACGTGAAGCAATAGCTCTCCAAGCTGCCAGATGTCACACACACATCCCTCACCCCAGCTACCCGACGATGATGACAAGGATGATAACAGTCACAGTAATAACAGAGCGGCTAGTTCTTGATTAGTGTGATGCTCCAACCACCTTACCTCGGAAGATCTCAATGCCTGGTAGGACGACCAGCCTTCACGCCAAATTGCTGCTCACAGCTCCAGGCCTGCCTAAGTGATTCCAGTGACCTTCACCTCTTGCCACGTGAGTTGTCCCCCTCATCACCACACTCTAGATGGGGTCATTGTCTGTGACTGCTCCACCTCTGAACCTCACTCATACATTCACACACACTCATGCCCACATACTCACACACTGCCACAAACACACACACAACCCAAACTCAGTCTCCGGCCTTCTCTCTGGCCAGCTCCTGTACCCTCCCTTCCCTGGATGCTCTTCCACCCCCACTGCTCTCTACACCCCTGGCCAACTTCCTCATACTCAACCAACTGAACCCAGTCTCCCCCTCCCCACTCCAGCCTGGTCCTCTTCCACCCACCACTCACCATCCCAGGAACCTCAAAGGCCTCCTCCTCTCCTCTCTTTTCCTCTGCCTCTCATCTCCCCTTGCAGATTTGACTTCCTCAGCATTTCAGTTTAGAAACTGAACTACATTCCAGTGCAGTTCAGACTCCACACTGCACTTGGAGATAAAGCCAAAATGCCATTTTTTGAGGTGCACAGGCACACGACTTGAGACTTTCTAGCACCAGCTCCTGACTTTGCCCTCCAGGTACACACACACACACGTGTGCACACAAGTGTAAGTATGATGCTGTATTTCAACACTGTGCTCTGCATTTCAGTCCCCTGTCTGGAAGGTCCTTCCCCCTCCTCTGAGAATGGCCAGCCCCAATTCATCTTTTAAGACACATCAGGTGCCACCCTCTCCAAGAAACCTCTCCAATCCCCACCACCACCTCCTTGTGTCATATGTCTGTGGTAGAGACTGCCAGGTGTCTTTTCTTCTCCCACAGTAACAGAAATTTTAGCTCGGTAAATAGTCGAGAGAAAAACTACATTTCCCAGCCTCCATTGCAGCTAGATGTGTCATGTGACTAAGTTCTGGCCAATGGAATGTAGGCAGAAGTGGCACATGCCAGCCTCCAGGAACCTTTTTTAAGAGAGCACTGGAGTGTGCCCTTTGCCTTTTCATCTCTTCTTCCATCCTGCTACCTGAAACAGTACTACCCTCTTAGATAAAGATATGAAAGCCACAGGCTAGGAATGAAAGGAACCTGGTTCCTGAGGGTTTAATGGAGCAGAGCTGCCACATTAGTCATGGATAGAAAACCTAGAGAGAAAAATAACCTTTTACCTTGTTTAAGCAACTCTTGCTTTGGGTTTTGTGTCACTCCACATAGTGTCTTTTTATGGTACTCACTTGATATCACAGGCTTATTTCTAGCACTGTACCCATCACATTGTGATACAGTCACTTTTCATGGGTCTCCCTGCCACCACTAGACACTGAGCTGCCTGAGGCCAGGGGTTGTATCTAAGGTAACACTGTATCCCCACACTCCACAGCATGGTAGGCATGCAATAATGAGCATGCAATAATGAGTGGATGAGCAAACGAATACACGACGATTAGACAGGCAGATGTGGAATGAAAGCCTTGCCTAGGGAAGGTAACTGCTCAGTGCAATAGTACAGAGGAACTGCTTCTAGCCTCAGGTTACACGCCAGCTCAGATCTGCCCACTTGCCTTGCTTTCTGGCTTGCCTTGTCCTGATGGCTGTTTCTGGTGCCTCCTGTCACTCACAGCATGGCCAGACCGCACCCCTTATCCGGGGACTTCCCACACAGGCGCACTAACCAGGGCGTTCCCCCAGGCCTGTGAGGCTGCGGGCTACAGGTGGGCACACAGGGAGAGCTGCTGCTGTGTGTCTGCTCGCCAGCTCACCCAGCATGTTCACCCCAAATGCACATGTCACTGCTGCTGTCTTGGGATGTGGCTTCCTTGGTGACTGCTGGAGGGCCAGGTAGCACAGCCCAGAAGGACACAGGAATTGATGCTCTGAACTCCCACGCATGAGACAGAAGCCAGCGGACAAATTCTTCTCCTTTCCTCCTCAGGACGACTGTTTGGAGGCCCAGTAGCCTCATACAGCCTCTCTGAAGATGTCTGGCAAGACCAAGAAGCCAGCTGTGCTGGGAACATGCCATGGCCAGCTCACAACACTCTTCTTTATATTTGTTCTCCCTCCTTCCCTCTCTCACTCCCTTTTCCCCTTAGTCCTCCTTTCCCGGGATTGAGCTCAGGAAGTGTCAGCACTTGAGTTTTGTGCTCTATTTTCTAAGGATACCCATAGGTATCACGGTTGGGGACAGTGAGGGATCTTGTGTGGTCAGAAAGCAGAGGAGTGACGTGCTATGATGCTGGCAAAGTCAGTTGGTACTGGGTGAGGCACTCAGCAGACACTGGTTGCCAGGCCAGGAGTCTGCTTCTTTTTGAAGCCACTTGGGTACCATGAGGACCATGACAGCTATCACTAGGTAGATGTCTATATTGTCCCTACCACAACCTGGCCAGAAGCTTCCCTTACCTCCTATCCTGACATGAAGCCAAAAACTTTCATGATGCACAAGTGTGGGCAGAGAAGATTGGATATGCCACAAACAAGCATTCCCTTTGGCCTACCATTTCACTTTTAAGAAAATATGCTATAGGTCTATCCTCATATGTGTGCAAAGTTGAACATATAAGAGATTCAAGCCAGGCCAATTAGATTCTATTCCAGGACCTTTGCTGGAATTAATGAGAAATTAACAACTCTTTTTCCTGGGAAGGTTTAGCTCATAGGATATAAGCCTGGAATAGATGGTGGCTGTCTTGCCTTCATCTGGGAGAGTCTGTCTGAGAACAAAACCATACAGAGAGGAGCAAAGACAAGAAAGAGAGAGAGAGAGAGAGTGAGTGAGAGAGAGAGAGAGAGAGGAGAGAGAGAGAGGGGAGAGAGTGAAGAGAGGGGAGGGAGAGGGAGGGAGAGAGGGAGAGAGAGACAGAAAGAGAGAGAGAGAGAGAGAGAGAGAGAGAGATGGCTGCATAGGAACAGCAGGATTCTGCTGTTAAAGTCGAAGCCATTCTTAGACTTTTCAGCTACGTGAACTAATACATTCCCCTTTTTAATGAAGCCAGTTTGCATTAGGTCTCTATCATTTGCAAATAAAAATGCACTCATCAGTCCACTGTATAAGGATGTTTATGGTGGTATTGCTGTAATAGCACAACAGTGGCACTATGTAAATGTCCCTCCTAGTACCTTACTTAAATAAACTGAAGTATGTGCACATAACAGGACTATGCAGCCATCACTACGGACCATGTGATGGTCAGAGGGGGATGGTGGGAAGGCCTCTGCAGACCTCCATTAACCCTTTCAGGGCAGGATTAGCTCGAGCTGGCCCCTCCCCCCACAAACGCTTTCATCCCATTCGTTCCGGGACAATGTCTGCTGCCCCCACCCCCAACCTGCCTTCAGCCCCAACTTGGTGATAACCCCTGAATGCTTGGAAACCCCAACCTTCTGCTCCCAAGGCATGCCTTCCCAGGAAGCCCAGCATGGCCAGGCTGAAAACCCAGGTTTAGCATCTGACATCTGTGGGTTCAAACCCTAGGTCCATCACTTTCTGCATCTGTTCATTCATTAAGCGTTAATTGAGTGCCTACTGTGTGCCAGGCAGTGTGCTAAGACCTGGAAATAAAGCAGTGAGGAAAAACAGCACAGGCCCTGCCCTCATGGAGCTTAGAGTCTGGTGGGGAGAGAGATTTTTTTAACAGACTGCATGGATTTTTTGGTGAATGTCTTACTAGTACGAGGGCCACAAAAGAGAGGTACAAGTGCTGACACTGTTGTGGGTGGTGGAATTCTGACCTGGTCAAGGGGACAGGCTACTTGGAGGAAGGATGTGTGGGAGCCCATTTGGGAAGAGTGGAGCAAAAGATGTTCTACTCAGCAGGAACGGTATGTGCAAATGCCCTGTGGTTCCGGGGAAAGCGTGCCTACTAGGGGCTGAAAAGAAAGCCAGTGTGTTTCTAGTGCAGAAAATATGAGAGAGAGTGAGGTGAGAGATGACACTGGACACGTCAGAGGGACCAGGGCCATGGAGAGCCACTGGGGTAGGGGGAAGGCAAGGCAGGGGTGCCCAAGATCAGCTTTTGTTTTTAAAAGACCATTCTGGCTGTGGACAATGTAGGTATGCAGCCAGCAAAAGCCACACACCTCAGAACCTCAGGTTTCTGCTCCATTAAATAGTAATGGTCCTATTCCTGCCTTTGAGGTCATTGAGAGGGTTACATGAGCTGCTGTGTGAAGCATTTAGCACAGTGCAGGGCCCACGGTAATAGCCCAACCAATGAAAGCTGCTGGCATTGGGGACTGAGGCTGTCCTGAGTTCCTGGGGTGGGCGGGTAGCAAGACTGAAAAGTGGGTCCTGCTCACAGGGTCTCCAATTCCTCATTTTATTGAGTGGGACCAAATGATCCCCAGAGGGCAGATGCTGCTGCCATGGCTTCTCCAGGGAAGGAACTGGAAGCTTTCACAAAAAAGCAAGTCCCAGAGATGAGGACCTGGGTCAGAAGCTATGGCCCACAGGAAGGCCAGGAAGGAAGGGAAGGAGGGAGAGGCTGGGAGGGCCGAGGGTGTATGGGGCCTTGGTTTCTCTGGAGAGGACTTGCCTCCTGTGGAGATACAGTTCACACCAGCCTCAATTCAGGGGCAGGTAGGGCAGGGCTGTTACCATTTTGCAAACAAGGAAACTGAGGCCAGGAAGATGAAGTCACTTACTCAGAACCACTTAGCTGGTGAGTGGCCAGGGCAGGCTGTGAGCCCAGACTGCTTACTTCCAGAGCCTACAACCACTGAGCCAGATTCACACCAGCAAGGAGCAGCAGCTGTCCCCAGGGAGGACCAAAGAGGCTAAGAGGGAAAGGGGTGGGGGACGAAAGGACCAGGCCGACCCCACACCTGCCTGCACTGTCCTTCTCAAGGCCTGACTACTCAGCTGGCCTGGGTGCCTGGGCAAGCGTATCTTTTCAATTCCTTCTCTCCCCAGCCCATGTCGTTCTGCAGGAAGCCCTGCTCCTGACACCTGACAGAACAGAAGGCTTCTGGGAGGTGGTGTCAGCGGTGCTGAGCCTTGAAGGATGGGCATGAGTCAGCAAGGGCATTCCAGGTGGAGGTACATCAGATCAAAGGGCTGGATGCAGGTATGGGAATTGCATAGCAGGACTGAGGATGGGGAGCAGCCTGGCTCAGCAGGGATGAAGGGTGGGCAGGAGAGGGGGTGCTGGGAGACGCTCTTGGTGCCAGTTCCTGGGGGACCTTGTGCAGGAAGCTAAGGAGCTGATTGTTCATCTCATAGAAGATGGTGCATGAACAGAAGACTCATAGGATAAAGGTGCCTCCTTATCATCTAGATGGGCTGGGGGAGGGGGAAACAGAAACCAGGTCAATGCCTTGGAGGCCCATGGGGGCAGGTGCTTGCCCGGCAGCTGGAGGGCGGAGGCGACCAGGCAGGTTCCGAAGGCTTTGGTCCTGGTTCACCCCCCTCTCAGCAAAGGCAGCTCCAAGGCCCGATTCTGACCCAGCCAGCTCCCCTGCTGATGGCTTGTGCCCCCCTCCCCGCCAAGGCTAATCAGTTTAGAATGGTAGCAAATGAAGGCTCCAGAACTGCAGGACCCTCACTCTGCAGCTACAAATTAACACTTCAATTAAAAGCCAGCCAAGCCAGACCTGACATCCACACTCTCACTGGGTGAGGATTTAATTAAGACATGGTAGGGAGGTGGCAGGGGAGGAGGTGACTTTGGGAGGCCCCACCTTGAGTTGATCAACCTCTAGGTCAACCTATTATTTCCAGCTCAGACCATGAGCTTGAGACCACCGAGCACACTGGAAGCAGCAGGGTTTCGCAAGGTGTAACCGAATCCCTTCAAAGGGGGAGGCTGGCTTGCCAAAAATGCCCACTCCTGAGCCCCACTCCAGTACCACTCTTAGAGATGGACCCAGAGGTTGGCATTTTTACACATTCCAAGGATAGGTGCTGATGCCCACGAATGTTTGAGAACTACTGCTTTGGTAGGTTGTGAAAGCAGTGTAGTGGACAAGATGATCAGCATTTTTAACAATGGAATGAAATGGAATATAACATCAGAATAGAACATACCGGAGGGCGTTGCATAGAGGAGGAAGAAGTATTATTTTGTGAAACTTTTGCTTTGGTAATATATCTGTGTGTATTGGGTTGCTATAAAAAAATTATACACACACACATACAGTTGACCCTTGTACAACACAGGTTTGAACTGTGTGGGTCCACTTCTACGTGGATTTTTTAAAATAAATACCTACTACAGTACTATACAATCCGAGGTTGGTTGAATACTCAGAACCTTGGATACAGAGGGCTGACTGTAAAGTTATACGTGGATTTTCAACTGTCCAGGGTCAGCACCCCTAAGCCCCACGTTGTTCAAGGGTCAGCTGTATATATATTTTACTGTGAGTTTCAGTTAAAAGACAGAGTTTGAAAACCTCGCACCCACAACTCTTCAGCAACAAAGAGGTGCCAGTGTCCGATTCATAGATGTGCCCAGCAGTGAGACCTTACCACAGCTGTTCTTCCAAGGCTATTGATCTGAAACATCCTGCCCACTGGCAGCCTCCCCTCCCCTGGAAGTCATCTGCACACAGCTGGGAGGGAGCTGCTCCTGGAGGCAATGGCCCCATTCGGGGCCCAGGCTGGGGCAGGTGTTGGAAGGGGGACCCCAAAAGAGACTGGAGCTGGGGTTTGTATTGAATGCAAACACAGGTCCCCCTTGTCCACTTCCCAGCCAGCCTCTAAGTCTGGGGCAACACCAAGAGGTCGGCAGCCACATCCATACCTTCCAGAGCCCACTGCTTGCTTGGGAGAAAGAGAAGTCAGCTCAGAAAAGGGCCTGAGCACGTCACAAGGTGCAGAGCAGAGGGAGGAACGGATGGAGGGAAGGCCTGGGCCGTGCAGGAGGGTGGGTGGGCAGGCAGGCTGCCTTCCCTGTGCCACATTCCCCAGGCCTTGCAAGGCCACCCATCCCTGCCCTCTCTGCCTTGGAAATCCCTTTGAGCTCGAGAGGGCAGATGGGGGTCAGAAAGTGATGAGCCCTGGCCTCAGCCTCGTTTGAAATCGAAGCATCCTGGGCCAGGGGCGAGGCCTGCGAGGTGGGGTCACCACCTCCAGGGCAGCGGCATCCTCTGGCCTGGGCCAGCCCGTTGCTAGGGCCCCTCTTCCGAGGCATCAGGTTATAGGGCCGCGTGGAGCAGCCCATCTGCCGGCTAACTTCTCACTTTCCTCCCTAAGGCTGCCTGTGACCCAGCTCCCCAGGCTCTGGCCCGTGTGTAAAGTGGCGGGGGGCCTTTATTCCCACCGAGCCCCTTCTCAGCAGCTCGGCAGCCAAACTGCTCTTGGATTACATTTTGATGAGTTTTCAATTTAGGCCCGCAGACAAGGGAAGGGAGGGGATGGGGGTGACGGGGTGGAGGCGGACGGGGGCGGGCAGGGGAGCCGGCGGAATAAATGCAACAGATGGGTCCAATTGTGCTTCCCAGGCAAATGAAGGAAGACATCTGTAGCTCCCGAATACTGGTGGTCTGAAACGCAATTAGCCCTCTGTGAAAGGGGCCCCTCGCAGCCCCCTTGGCCAATCCCCTCCGAGGCACTGCTCACGTTACAATGGCCTTGACCACAATCCATTGAGCAGAAAAAGGAAAAAAGAAAAGAAAGAAAGAAAGAAAGATTAATCCAGGAGTTGCTGGGCGGTGTGGCTGCAAGGAGAGTTGCTATGCTGGAAAGGAAAGGTTACTTACGTTTCTGCTTTTCTCTTTCTTGCTTCTCAATATATTTACCGCAGGTTCTTATTAAAGAGGAGGCAGGAGGGGAGTGCCTTAATTTTTGGCTTGGGGAGGCTACGTGGGCTCACATCTTGAGTGGTTATGAATCTGCAAAATTGCTCAGAAACCTCAATTTTTGACTGAATTGTTTGGAAAATAATGAATGAAGACACGAGTCCCTGTGGCTGAGAGGGGGTCCCACCTCCCACCCCCCTGAGGGGTGAGAAAGTTGTTGTGTGATAAGACCTTCTGCCCTAGATCATTATAATGGCTGCTGTGAGTTCCAGGGACCCGTGCTGCACAGTTGGACACGTGAGTTCTGCCTGGCTCATCTGAGGACCTACCTCTTTCCCACTCTCGGGAGCCCAACTGGAGAGCTGGGACAGGATCAGGGCCTCCTTTGTTGGCGCATTTACATGATTGGTGGTGCCTGGCAAAAAAAAGGGGGAGAAGCCCAGTACAATGGTGCTCCAGGGCACAGAGCCCCTTTAAATTACCCTCCTGGCTTTGTTCCCCTGGCTCTCTGATGGTGATCAGGGCGGTAGCAGCTCTGCCCAAGAAGGTGAAAGGAAGTCCACATTCTGGAGAGACCCCCCCCCCCAACCTTGGGTGTCTGTCGCCTATGCCCAGTTAGAACCATCAGGTGGCAAGCCTGGATCACAGGCGCCCCTCCAGGACACGTACTCAGCAGCTCAGTGCTGCCCTTATGGATAAGAACCTCTACAGACCACAGGCCAAGTGGGCATGCTCCTGTTTTTTTGTTTTGTTCTATTGTGGTAAAATATACGTAAGATTTACCACTTTTAAAAAAAAAATTTTGTAGCGGTACGTGGGCCTCTCACTGTTGTGGCCTCTCCCGTTGTGGAGCACAGGCTCCGGACACTCAGGCTCAGCGGCCATGGCTCACGGGCCCAGCTGCTCCACGGCATGTGGGATCTTCGCGGACCGGGGCACGAACCTGCGTCCCCTGCATCAGCAGGCAGACTGTCAACCACTGCGCCACCAGGGAAGCCCAGATTTACCACTTTTTTAAGTGTACAGCGCAATGGCATTAAGTACATCACACTGTTGTGCAACCATCACCACCAACCATCTCTAGCACTTTGTCATTATCCCAAATAGAAACTCTGTACCACTAAGTACAAACTCTGTACCACCCCCTTTCTCCCTCCCCCCCAGCCCCTGGCAGCCACCCTTCTACTTTCTGTCTCTATGATTTAACCACTCTTGGTACCTCATCCAAATGAAAGCATCCAGTATTTGTCCTTTTTGACTGGCTTATTTCATTTAACATAAGGTCCTCAAGGTTCATGTTCATGTTGTAGCATATGTCAGAACTTCCTTCCTTTTTAAGGCTGAATAATATTCTATTGCGTGTGTCCACATCATATTTTATCTTTTCATCTATTGATGGACATTTGGGTTGTTTCCACCTTTTGGCTATTGTGAAAAATGCTGCTATGAACACGGGTGACAAGTATCTGTTTGAATTCCTGCTGTCAATTCTTTTGGGTATATACCCAGAAGTGGAATTGCTGGATCACATGGTGATTCTATTTTTAATTTTGTTTTGTTTTCCTTTTGTTTGTTTTTCCTTTTTACTCCAAAAAGGAGGCTCCAGAGAAATGAAATATCAGTTCAGTCCCAGGAAGATGCATTTTAAAGACCATCCTGATGATGACATCTAATAGCCTTAGGAACTGATGCCTGGCTTCATGTTAAACTCAAGCCCCGGGTGTTTTCGTTTGCTTTAAAAATCATGTGTGATCCAGGCCCCAGGGTTCTCTGCAGAACTGGCCAGTTATCGAAGCTGGATTGGGGCCAGCTCAGGGCTTCATCAAGGCCTGCTGACTCCAGACCCTTTCTCTTCCCAGGTCAGGCTAAAGATGTATTAGCCATTCAGCAGTTTGGAGGTTTTTGTTGTTGTTGTTGTTGATTTTTGGCTGCATGGCTCAGCATGGCATGCAGGATCTTAGTTCCCCAACCAGGGATCGAACCTTCGCCCCTGCAGTGGAAGCACAGAGTCCTAACCACTGGACCACCAGGGAGGTCCTGTTGTTATCATTATTCTCATGTGTGTTTAGACAAAGTACTAGATATTTGGATGTAATTTTTTGAAGCTTCACTAGCCAAGTGCTCTAAGATTCAGGAATTTCCTAATTAGTCAGCACCTGGTGCATTTTGGTTAATCAGGGAAGCCAGGCTGAAATGCATTGTCTGTGCTTACGTGACTATCTTCCTGAGAATTCCCAGTGTTTCTCCCATGGGCATATATGTCTTTCCCATTCCTGAATCCCTGTAGTGGCAAAGAATCAGTTTGAAAAAGTAGTGACCACCCATCCCTGATTTCCTTGGATGACCTTGATTTCACATACTATATTCCATATGTCATTCCCATGAACCTTCTGCCCAGTCCAGAAATCCTAGTGTTACATCATCCAAACTCTCTCTCCTGTCCTGGAAATAGGACAAAAATTTTATGTTGAGCCACAATCCCCAGAGTTTGTAAAAGGAAGTTGCTGGACCTAAAACTCTGAGAATCACGAGAGCCTGAGGGATGTGAGGGAATGGCCCCCTCTCAGGAATCTTTTCCCAACTCTGAGCCAGTTCCTCCAACAAGGGCATGAAAATCCCCAAACAAGTTCTGTCTCAGGACATCTTGGAACAGGTCAGTCAAGCAACACAATTGCCTATGCTCACGATTGCCTATGCTCACGATTGCCTATGCTCAGGGCTTGGCACTGAGCTCCCTTCCAAGTGCCAACTGTTCCTACCAAATGACGTGCTCCTTCCCCCCACTCCCCAGCAAGGCTAAGCTCTCTATTAGAAATGACACCCTGACCCGACCCAAGTCAAATGTAAGGATCCAGTGGGATTGGCTGATGAGACCAGTGTTCTGGAGGGAAAAGGCAGAGCTGTATACCTAACAGACTTCACCTGAGGTCATGCACGTGGGGTCATTTCTGCAGGAATCCCTAGGTCTGGTTCTGGAGTATCCCTCACAGAAACTGCAGCCCGGGTCTTGCCCACAGCTAGGACTGGCCAGGAGAAAAGGGAGCCCTGACCAGATACAGCCATCCTCTCTCCATGAGTGGGCCGCACCCCAGGTCCTCACCATGGGAATCTTTCACCCACTCACCTGGAAAAAGACCCCACCTCCAGGCACAAGCTGCACAGGGGTCCCTGGCTTTGCTTAGCACCAGCATCTAGAATTGTGTATGTTGTATTTAGATACAAGGAACCCTATGTACAGGCTCAGCTCATGCATCTCCAGCACTTTCAGTCTCAGGAAGCACTTTGAGATGCAGCCCCCAATTGAAACTACAACCACTCAGAGAGCCTGGGAGGACAGTCAACACTCTTACTCCATTCATCCATTACTTCCCTTTATCAAGGTCATACAATATGCCAGACTCAGTTTGAGGCACTGAAGATTGAGCAGTGAACAAAGCAAGACAAGGAACCTCCCCTCAAAGAGCTTACCCTCCCTTCAGAGGGCAAAGAGTCAGTAAGCAATTAAATATCTAATAGGATTGTCAGGTAGTGATACATGCTGTGCAGAAAAAAGAAGCAGGGTGTGGTAGAGACTTCTGGTGCTCAGCCACTACCACCCTTCTCTCTTTCAGGGAACTGGGCACAGGAGAGGCTCACATTCTCCCTCCCCTTGCAGTTGGGTGGAGCCATGAAACTAGTACTGGCCAATGAGCTATGAGCGGAAGCCATACATGCCACTTCCAGGCTGCAGCATTTAATTGCTAGTTCAAGGCTTTATGCCCCTCCTTTCCTCTGTTATAGCGACCCACAATGCTGCAGTCAGCCTATTCCCTGAGGGACGATGAGTTATGATCACCATAGAGCCTAGACCAACCATCCTTATTAAAACACAATCAGGGGCTAGAACAATGGTTCTCATATGTTTTGGTCTCTCAAAAATTATTCAGAACCCCAGAGAGCTTTTGTTTATGTGAATTACATCTATTGATGCTTGCCTTTTCAGAAGTAAAAAAAGAAATATTTAATTCATTCTAAAGTAACAATAATAGAAGAGGGACTAAGATGGAGACCTTGGAGGCTCCTGAACTTCCCTCCTCCCATGGGCACACCAAATGTAGAGCTGTGCGTGGAGCAATTTCCTCTGAGAGAAATCCAGAAACTAGATGAGTGATTACTACACATAGGCTGAATGACAAAATAACCACATAGAAATGGGTAGGAAAGACTTAGACGCACACTCACCATAAACCCCACTCCCAGCACAGTGCCATACAACCAGGAGGGAACTCCCAATCCCAGCTTCTCCCTCAGGAGCAAAAGGTTGGGACCCCACATCTAGTGTTCCAACTT